>NC_065572.1:52873652-53186777 GCF_937616625.2 Mercurialis annua
TATAAGCAGCATCGCCCAAGTCTTTCATTGAAAAAAATTCCAGAACCATGATTTAACATCTTGTAGTATAAGGATTTCATTTCCAATGAGTAGTATGTCATCAACATAAAGCACTAAGAAAACAATCGCACTCCCACTAACCGTTTTGTATACACAAGGTTCATCTTCATTCTTGATGAAGCCAAACTCTTTTATAGCTTCATCAAAACAAAGATTCCAACTCCGAGAAGCTTGCTTTAATCCATAAATGGATTTTTGAAGCTTGCAAACCTTTCTAGAATTCTCTGGACTGGCAAAACCCTCAGGATGTGTCATGTACACATCCTCAAGTAAGTTTCCATTAATAAACATTGTTTTGACATCCATTTACAATATCTCATAGTCATAATATGTAGATATAGCAAGGAGAATCCGTATGGATTTGAGCATAACAACTAGTGAAAATGTTTCATCATAGTCTATACTATATATTTGTCTGCAACCTTTTGCAACTAGTCTTGCTTTATAGGTATGCACATTGGCATCCATGTCAATCTTCATTTTGAAGACCCATTTGCTCCTGTAATACCCCAAATATTTTAAAATAATAAAGTCGTGTCACGTGTTGTAAATTCCGATAAATTAAATTAAGATGGATTTAATTTAATAATATTGGAAATTTACGATAATTTTTATTAAGTGAATTAGCGGGATTTAAGAGAAAACTTAGAAAATTAGTATAAAATAAATTATAAATCCCGTGATAGAAATTATTTCGCCAAAGTCTGCGAAATATTTTATAGTATTTATGGTCAAAGTTTCGAGTCGATCGGAGACCGTTTAAAATTTGGACGCCGATAAGTTTTGGACTTAATTGTAACTTTTTAAGAGTTTAAGGAACTAAGTGTATTTTAGCCATTTGTATATAAGTTTGATCATTCAAAGAATGATCCAGAAACCCCAAAACCCATCCCTCATCATCATCGTCGTCGTTTTCATCGTTTCCTTCGTACGATCTCCGTTTCTCATCCGTTTCCGACGTTCTTTAGCTCGATTTGATCGTATTTCGACGGGTAATCACTGTAAGCATGTCGTTTTTCCGTTTATTTGGGTGAATTTGATGGAATATCGATTTAAAGTTTAAGGTTACCGAGTAGTTTTATCGTTTTAACGATTTCAGGATCAAATTTGGCATTTTGACATTAGATTTTGTATTATCGATGTGTTTGAGCGTTTTTTGAGTCTTGGGTAAGCGAAATTAGGCCGAAAGCACGTCAGAAACGAGCCCGGGGTGAAAATCTGCGGCTGTGCGTCGCACAACCTAGCTGTGGCGCGCGCCCAGCCAGACTATGCGAGCGCACAGTCTATGGACTGCCCGAGCGCACAGTCTTATGACTGTGCGGGCGCACAGTCCCCTGTGCAGCCGCATAGACAGACGTGCGCACGCATAATAAATCTGTCAGTCGTTTACGTCTTTGAGAATCAACCCGTATTAGCGTATCGAGATCTAAATCGATTGATTATCGATTAGTCTGAGTTGTTTGACCTAAAGAGGTTGATCGAGAATCGACTTGAAACGATTGTAAATCATTTATCGGAATAGAACACGTGAGAAACACGATAGTCTATAATGTTAACGTATAGTGTCTTGAGTCTAGAGTCAATCCCAGAATATGATTCTGATCTGAGTTATTGATTTTAAATCGTTTTTGATCCGACGAGACAAACATCAGCTGGACAAGAAGCTCCAGAAGGTTGACGGTTTCTGAGCACCGTAGTATTTTTGGAATAGCGATTTCTGTGAGTTTAAATATATTTACTTTAAAAGTATTTACACAAGCAAATGATTTATATTGCTTTACGTTTGAATCAAATGTTTTCAATGCAATGTTTTACATGAAATACATGCCTGTTTGGTTGGAAACCAGTATTGATTTGATGGAACGTGCCTTCTTATTAGGCGGTAATAGGAATGTGTGATCTTTAGTTTCGATTAATCACAGCTGTGAATATGATTATGAATATGAATATGGAAGATGGATATGTGAAAGACAAATACGAGGTTGAACTCGGTTGAACTATCTTGTGACCCGTATCTAGTGGGTTGAACTCAGTCGAATTATCTCGGGACCCACAACTTGGGATTAAGAGACTGGCAGCGGTTGAACTCGGTGGAATTATCCCGGGACCGGGCCAATGGATTAAATGATTAATTCGATTGTGTTTGGCATGTTCGAGCATTAGGGTTTCAATTGGATCTTTTACTCGGCTACACATGATTTATATGTTTATTGCATTGGTTTATGTTTTATATGAATACTTGATAGTAAATAGTATGAACTCATTCAGTATATTTCCGTATACCGACCCTCACAGTTTTCCCTTTCAGGTGAAAAGAGTTTTTGAAGCAACGAACTTCTATCCTTCTTCTAGAAGTCTAATATTTTTGAAAGTATGTAAAGAAACAATACTTTACTTCTAGAGCTGCAATAGATGGCTGTTTGTGTTTAGTTTGTATCAAACGGTTTTTGTAAATACCACTCTGATGTTTTGAACCTATGTATATATGATGCTTGCTGCGTTATAACTGTTGGCTGCCAAATGATGATGTATGTCCTGGCATGTTTTTAGCATGACACGTAATTATGTTTGCCATGCATGACGTATGATGTTTGAGAAAAATTTATTTACGTTTTTAGGTTTGCTACGGGTTTCGGAGATGCCACTCCCATTCCCTAGCGCCGGTCTCGGCCCATGAGATTGGGTCGTAATAGCACCCAATGGTTTTTACACCATCTGTCGGGTCAATCAAAGTCCAAACTTGATTATCATACATGGATTGCATTTCAAATCTCATGGCCTCAAGCCATTTTTTAGAATCATGACTATTTATGGTCTCTTGATAGGATATGGGTTCATTTTGGTCAACAATCATCACATCATTGTTCTCAGTAATGAGAAATCCATATCTCATAGGATTATGACGTGTCCTATCAGACCTCCTTTGGCCTCCTTTGAGCATGCAATTGTTTGTTTATTGTATTTTTGTTTGTTTGTCGTCTTTGAGGATCGCTACAGGTTTCGGAGCAACCACTCTTGGCGCCTAGCGCCGCTTGTGATATCGTGAAATCAGGTCTTGACAACCCCGTACTTTTCCGGTTGTTCTGATGAATTTTCCGACATTGTTTTGAATTTTTTGGTTTGTGTTTTGATTCCTCAGAATCGTGTTTTGACTCGTGAGGCCTTCAGTGAGTCGTTTGGGATATGTTTCGTGTGTTTCAAGCCTAGCGGATCAACTTTGGGGCTTGGAAGTAAGTCGGTATGTATTGGGGCGAAGTTCGGCGTGCTAGGGGGAGGTAGCCTGGTGGCACGTCACGCTAGAGGGTAGCGCGACGTGTCACTGTCAGTTTCAGATAAGGGCCTATAAATAGAGCCTCGAAATAGTATCCCTAGCCTCCATTCGACCCCAAAACCTATAAATGACTAAACACACTGATTTTACACTTTTCCTTCGTTCCAAATCATTCAAGGTTGATTCCTATTAGTTAGAGTATGAATTTAAATCCTATTCGCAAGATCTACGCTATTTCTACGTACGTGTTCTTCGCGAGTGCTTTGGTGAATTATTTAAGTTTTGGTCTAGACCTTATTACTAGGGTTTAATCTCTATTTTACCTTGTTGTTCATCATTATTAGGTAGTGATTTCTCACCCTCATGATTCGTGGATCCACTGTAGGTTGTTTTGCCTAGAAATGCATAATTTAAGGTTTTAATGAATTGAATCACTGTTTTTACTATGCCATGCTCATGCTACTGATTTGTATGAATAAAATGATGTTATGGACATGTATATTCTGATGTTACATGAATCGAATATAGTTAGGCTTGATTAATCAATGTTTAGACAATTTTTACCATTTTGTGATTTCATTTCAATTTGATGGTTGGTGATCATGTTGGATCTGATTTGGCTTGATATCATATGAATATGTGTGTTAGGTTGCTGATCTAACCTATTTGGATTTAACAACACCTTTTCATGTAATCAATTATTTTAGGCGAAATTGCATAAAATGGTGAATTCATGGTTTGTGAACGTTGTAATCACATGAATATTTTAATGTACATACTGATATAACATGATAAATATGATGTTTTTATTGTTTATAATCATTTGTTACATGTTTGGAACCTTGGATTCATGTTTTGGCTTGTTTAACATATTTAGGCAATTTTTAGCGGAATTGCGTTATCAATCATTTTAGTGACTTTTGCATGCGTTTAGATCTGATCTAACATATTATTGTTTGTCCATTTGAGATATACTACCGATGTATATAAGTTTGAATTGTTGATTCATGATTGGGTTAATATGTGTTGGATAAATTACGAAATTAGCTGGTTTTACACTAAAATGTTATGATTGCGGATTCAAAGCTTTGTGATGACTTAGGATCTAAGTTGTTTTCATATTATTGATTATGGCATGTATGTAATCTGATATAAGGTGTTTGGGTTTGGCGATGTATGTTAGGCCCATTTTGTATTAAGTGTTGTGAATGCTTAATTGGCTTGATTTTGTGAAAAGCATGCTAATTGATTTCAAATGTTTTACTATGGCATGTGTTATACCATATGTGGTTAGTATGCATGCTAGGGCTGTTGTACGTTAATTTTTGTCCTATTTGAATGTGTTTTTCCTTTGGGGACTTTTATCAAACACTTTGTAAGCATGATGCTATACTTGAGTTTTTGTGTTGAATTTGAGTTCCCTTGTTTTCCAAATTGAGTTATTGTTTTACTTTGGTTGGATGTTTGATTTGAGTTAGACTTGGGTCGCCCAATTTGTGAGTATATGCTTGGCAGTTGTGATGACTCGGCTAGCTCATCACTTTGGTTTAAATTTGGTTTTGTGTTTTTAACTAAGTTAATTTAAATGATTTTTTGGACTATATTTTTAAAGTGGGAACTTAATTTGACTTGGATATTGTATGATTTTGGTTATGATTAAGTATGTATGATATTCTATGTTGGTTTATGCTTGGGCTTGTTGGTTATTTGTGCTAGTCCAGTGGTGTCAAGTATTCTTAGAGTTAGGGGTTGAGTTGATTTTAACTTATGCTTTATTTCTTAGACCCGTCGACTGCTCGTGCTTCAGAGTCAAGCCAGGTTTAGTTGCTTGCCAAGCTGTGTTGAGGGATTCGCAACTAGTGAGTTTATATTATTATTTACCGCTTTATTAAATAAAGTATATACTTTGCATATATATTGTATACGTAGTTTCACACTATTTTAAATTCATTATGGATCTGTATTGAAACGAGTAACTCGATCGGTACCGTCGAGACTGTATACAGTAGTAAGAACTTTGGGATCGGCAGACATACGTCTGGCTTACTTTGGGATCGGCAGACATACGTCTACTCTACTTTGGGATTGGTGGAGATTCGTCTCACCTATTTTGAGATTTCTTTTCAGTACTTATTATTAGTGATATGCACTAGGTTAATCATGTTTGACCATGTATTGACTTTATCTTTTGTTATTTATTATATGTTATGATTAAATGCTTGAATGATTAGTTCTTCTCAAGGTCGTCAAATATGTGACTTGATAGTAAAACCCTTAGGATTAATAAAGAATTATATTCAAACTATCTCTAGTTTTAATAGTACATTAAGACCAGTATGATGTTGACTGATGATTATATTTTACTAATCATGTATATGAGTATTAAGTCAAATCATAGGTGCCATTTAAGAAATGAAGCACTGGATGACCCATCATGAGAATATTACATAGATCATTGTCATAAGTATCTCTCATTATAGTAATATTAAAGCGATCCTTTGACCTTGAAATCACTATGGATTTCTACATAGCTATTTCACATTTTGATAGAGTCTTACATTGTCTTTAATTGGATAATGGAATGAATTGTCGTTGGATGTGAAAGTAACTATGTGAGAAATGTGAGTGATTGGGAAAGAATTTGTCCATAAATTATTAATTTGAGTAAGATATCTATGAGCCCCTTGAAAAGATAGACTAAAGAAAATGCATGGCATGCTAAATGAATTGATAAAGAGTTATCATTTTCAGTCTACTTGGAATCAAGAAACTAATGATTGATTATTATAAGAATGACACTACTGTGCCTTATATTCAATCTGGATATCGCGAGATAAAGAGATTAAAATATTATATAAAAGGTTAAATCGGATAATCGATATTCATATAGCTTGGGTAGTCATAATGTCTTGCTAGAGGCCACTTACGATTTATGGGCTGAAATAGAGATTTTAGCCTATATATGAGCCTACAAGGTCGCACACTAAGAATATATACAAAACAATTATGGGTTGTATAAGTCCAACAGAATAAAGTGATTAATAGATTATTATATATATATATATATATATATATATATATATATATATTAATTGAATTTTGAATTAAAGGATAAGTGTTATCCTTAGGATATTATTTTAAGGTAATATTAACAATTAATATATATATATATATATATATATATATATATATATATATATATGTGTGATTATTAAAAAATAGTTTTTGATAAATCTAAATTCGAAATAGTTATAAGAAACGTAGTGTTTGAATTTTATTGCAAAACACATTTTTTTGAGTAAACCCTAGTTGTGTTATTTTCCTATAAATACACTCTTAAGGTTAAGGTTTTATGAATATGGTTTTTCGAAATTAACACAAGATATAATCACTAAATAATTTGTAATTGCTTTGTGAAGTAATAGTGCTATCACACAAGCACTCATTTTGGCAAATTTCTGTTCGTGTGGATACTTATAGAGAACGCATTATTTTGGAGACATTTTTGATCCGAGGCAAGGTATCACTAAAGTGAACCGCCTCCTTTCTTCCTACATTACTGTTTGAATTCGACATTCGAGTAAGTTTTAATTATGCAATTAGTCCGTTTCTTCAAATTACATGGATTTTGTTTTGGGTGTTTGATAAAAAAATTAAAATTCCGCTGCATTGTGAATCTAGAAAACCCAACACTTATGCACATTGTTATATATATGAGTATAAATGGGTTTTATTATTTTAATGGTTTTCACTTAGTAAATATAAATAGTAGTATGAACTCATCTCAATATATCTGACCCCGTTATTTCCCCATTTTTCAGATTTATGATTTTGCGCATCTGATCGATCTCCAGTTTTCACTTTTTTTTGGAGGTCTTCTTTTTACTTTAATAAAGTTAGTCAAACTGTTTAACTCTTAGACCGCAGTAGTATTAGCTAATGTCTTTTATTGTAGACTTGTGGTTTGTCAGTATGGCCCGATTGCTATTACATTACTGTTGTTGGCAATGATTACACTTTGGGTTGATTATTATTTATATATGACATGCTGTTGGAGTCTCGGAATTGAGCCGAGCACTATTTACTGTTGTTGATTAAATGCGAGATTAAGGTTGGAGTCTTGGTTGCCTCCGAGCATTGGTTTTATGCATGTTGATTGCTATATTATATGTTTGTATGTTCATTCGCGAGGCTAACTACGGGGTTCAAAGCTACTACTCTCATACCCCAGCGCCGGTCACGATCTATGAAATTGGACCATGACAATATTATACGATGAATCACCTAAGCCGTTCATAACATAATTTGCAACATAAATGTCATTATTATTCCATGCACCAACGAGACCATGCGAATTTGATTGTCACTAGCATAATCGGATTTCACAGTATCCTCCATTTGAAATCTGAACAAATCAAAATGGTCAGATAAAATTACAACTTTTGTTGCCATCTTTTGAAGTTCAGTCCGTTTAATATCTCTGGTTTTGCAGCATGATTTAAAGGAAGATGCTACAAGAACCACTGTAATATAACCCGAAATCGCATTCTTAAAATTTTCTATATTGATTTCCATTTATGGCAATAATAAAAAATGCACATATTAATATAAAATTTATTGTACTCAATATTGAAAAATATATAAAAAATTATTGTCCAAATCTTTTAAATTTCAAGCAAAGGTACTCTACAATTACAATTCGAATATATAAATTATTAAAAATCATTTCAACTAAATTAGTCTAAAATGTATATTGTGTCCGAAAATTTCAATCGGCAAAATAATCTGAAATAAAAATTGTCCATTTAATAATATTTTCAGACATAAAAAATGCCAATTTTTTTAATAATTAAAATCTGCCAAAAATTATTAAAACTACTCGAAACATAAATTAATACATAGAAAATTAATCTTTCCTGCTTAGAAATTGCTCTGAAAATTAAAATCTGCCAGAAAGTAACAATAATACTTTTTGTCAAGATTTTTAAATCTTACCAGAAAATTAAAACAACCCAAAAAGATTAAATAAAACCGTCCAATAAAAACAAATAGATCAAAAAAACTGCCAGTTTTTAATTATTATTATTGTTATTATTATTCCGAATATTAAATTTCCAAAAAATAAAATCTATTCTGCTAATTTTTTAACTTTGCAAAATATCTATCGATTGCGCAAAAGAAATTATTATTGCAAAAAATTATAATTAATCCTCCTGAAAAATAATATCGGTTTTGTTTTTGTCCAAAAATTAATATAAAATAAAATCCTGTAAAACAGTTCAATAAGTCTTTTAATTAAATAAACAAATCAAACTAAATATGTTTTAAATTGACTCAGTTAAATTTTTACATCTGATTCAGTCAAATTTTTACATCTGCGCATGACATGCCACAGACTATTGAACACGCGTACGCTTACAAGATCACCATAAACACTAGATAAAAAAAATAGTTTAAGATTGTTATGTAAAATATTACGCAAATAAAAATAGTAATTTATTGATAAAATACAATAAATAAAAACAGTAAATTCTATCAAAAATAAAAAAATTCAAACTGAATTGAATCGAGTCTTGTGTATCACACGTTTTCCTTAAAACAGATTTTCCCTCATTGCATGTAGCTTGCAACTCTGTCGCAAGATAAAAAAGTCGCAACAACACTATAACGTTAGAATCAGAATTATCGTCTAAACTCTATCACAAAGAATAAATGTTTTGGAAACTTTTGAAAAGAAATTATTTTATTAGATTATGATTTTAAAAAATATCAAATTTTATAATCTCTCCTTTATTATACTTAATGAAGGAGATAAATTATAAAAGTTTAATTGGAGACAAGTCATAAAATTTAAATATAGACAAGTTAAAAAAATTAATCAGATGTTATGAAATTTGAAAAAACAACTAATTACACACAAAAAACTAGCGCGAGGCTAGTTGTTTTATCGATGTGTTCCTATGCACAGGTCGAGTGCACATATGTTGCCCCTCGAAATCAGTCGATTGATTTGTGAGTCCTTACTCTTTGCATAGATTAAGTTTAATAGGAGTAGGGGTGTGTGGTATTCGGTCGAAACCGAATTAACCGACCGAACCAAACTGAAATTTTTATTTGGTTCGGTTTTTGGTTAATTCGGTTCGGTTTCGGTTTTCATTTTTAAAAAGTTTGGTTAATTCGGTTCAGTTCACTTTTGGCTATGGAATTTCCGAATTAACCGAACCGACCGAAATAACCGAATTATATATATTAAAGTGTTATTTTTGTAATATATTTTAAAAAATTAAGGTAATTTTGTATTTTTTTAGGATTTAGTTACTAAAACCCCTAAAATTATACTTAAATTATAAATTAGTATTAAAATTAGTATTTTTTTATTTTATTTTTTATTTTTTAATAACTAATTTTAATAAAATTTGATTATTTTGGTTACTAACTATTTTTTAGTTACAGAAATAACCGACCAAACCGAAATATTATTTTGGTTCGGTTTCAGTTCAGTTTTAATATAATTCGGTTCGGTTTTGGTTTTGGAAATTTCTAACATTTTGGGGTTCGGTTTAGTTTGGGGACCGAACCGACCGATGCATACCCCTAAATAGGAGAGAAAGGGAAGATAATGTAAAGAGAATTGAATTTTTTTGGATCAACTAACTAATTGAAGAAGCATTATTGTACACAACCGTTACGCTATGTCATTTGTGCAACAAATCAATGATGCATTAGCTATGTGAAAAATTGATAATCAACAAATTAAGTAATAACTAAAAAATTTATGTCGCAAATATTTATTAACTTGTTGTAAATATGACATGACACAATCAATGTATGAGATAAACACTCTTAATTAAAACAGGAAAAATATAAAAAATGAACCATTTTTCTTCATTTACTTAATAAAAGTTGAAATCAATTACCCTCAATTTAAAAGTGTGGATAAATTCAACTTTAATTCAAAATACAAATTCTATAATAATTGTGTTTTCTATTCTTATTAAATTTCAATATTTTTAAATTTACTCTTACAAATATTCAAAATATATATAATTTTTTTAGTTAGTATTAATTTTTATCCTGGTATCATACTTGTTTAAATATTTTAATGAGATTTTTTAATTAGCAATTTTTTGAATTTTAATATCTTAATTTTTCATAATTTTTAAAATAATATATTTTCCTTATTTTTTATGTTTATTAATTAATATGAATGTCATTTTTTTTACCTTTGTAGTATGTAAAGTAATTAATTTAAAGTCGAATAAATTTCAGTTATTAATATTCGATTAATTTCTAATAAAGTGACTTAAACAGATTAAAAAATTTAATAAATATTATCAGATATTTTTATCTTTTAGTTTCTCTATTTATCCAAATAGAAATTAAATATTCGTTTTATTTTGCCTTTTTGATCATGTTATATATCCAAGCACATGTAAATTTATTGTTTAACTTAATATTTTTTAAAAACCGAACAGGTGGCCAACCAGTAAAGGCACCGGTTCCACCGATTTAATAGTCGGTTCAACCGGTTCAATGAAGTTTTTTTTTTTAAAATAAAAAATATAAAATTAACAACGGATATTAGGTATTTAGCAACAAATTTTTCCCGTCGCTAATTCTCGTTTCTGGCTCAATATCCGGTTCACTAGTTGACAACCGGTTGTCGGGTCCAATCGGTTCAACCAAAATTCTAATTTTAACAATTTTTATACCAGACCAATGTCCGATTCCTGATTTAATCGGTTCGACCGAACGGTCTGATCCGATTTTAAAAACTGGTTTAACCACTACAAAAAATTTGGCTTCTTGTGACAAAAAAATATGTGACAAACTATATTTTGTCATAATAAATAGGTTAGTTGTGACAAAAAAAATATTTTGTCACAATGAGAGTTCAATGAAATGATATTGCGACAAATACATATTGTGTCAACCATTTTTGTCACTATAAAAAATAATTATGCTTATTTTGACAAAAACATGTTTTGTCACCGTAATTTAAAATATTTTTATTATGACAAAATTATTCTTATCATAATATTTAAAAAAGTTGTGACAAATTTTAGTTTGCAGCAATGAGATATATTTTATCACTATAAAAATTAATTACGTTTGTTGTGACAAAGTATTTTGCCAATAAAAGATATTGTAATAAATTAATATTGTGTCAAATTTTGTCGTCACTTATAAAAAAGTAAATATGTCTTTGTGACAACGTATTTTGCCAAAACAAATGTTTTGTTTTCGTATTTTAAACCTACAGTTATAACGACTGCATATGAACCTGATGTCAACCTTATAAAACACAAAATAAACACAAAATAGAGTATGAAAAAGGAAGTGCAGAAAATATATATGTTAAGGAATAACTCGAAAAAAACTCTTTCCACTACTGTTTATTGCGTCAAATTTATTTATCAATAAAAAAAGTAAATTTGTTTTTCTGACAAAATATTTTGCCAAAACAAATGTTTGGTTCCGATATTTTAAAAAGACAGTTATAATATTTATTGTGTCATACTTAATTGTCACTATATAAAAAAGTAAATATATTGTTGTGACAAAGTAATTTGCCAAAACAAATGTTTTGTGCCTGTATTTTAAACTATAGTTATAATAACCGTAAATAAACCGTTTATTGACCATATGTCAACCTTATGAAACACAAAATACACACAAAATAGAGAAAGAAAAACTAATTGCAGAAAATAAATGGTAAAATAGAAAATATATACAGTTATAATGATAAAATAAATTTTAGCATAATATTTAAAGACTTTTGTAACGAATTTATTTTTTCAGCAATTAATTAAACTTATATAATGTTGTGATAATTAAATATTGTGTCAAATATTTTTGTCACTATAGCAATTAATTGTGTTTGTTGTGACAATGGGTTTTGACAAAAACTGTTTTGTCACTGTATATTAAACATACAGTTATTATGATAAAATAAATTTTATCATAATATGTAAAAATATTGTGAATAATTTTATTTTTCAGCAATTAAGCGAAATTAAATGATATTGTGATTAATAAATGTTTTGTCACCATGGAATTGAAAAAAAAATTTATGATAACAGGTTTAAATGGGTTATGAAATTATATTTTATTTTGATAAAAAAAAGTATATGACAATTAAGATTCAAATATCCAAATTAGGTTAATCGAAGCACTCTTCATTAGGGAAATACTTTTTTTGCTGAATATTGACACCACACTACCGCATCAATTCCATACGTTTGTACACTTCTCACGCCGCCGCACTTTCATTGATTTTGTGTTTGTTGATGCTTATTTGTCCAGGTATTTTTTAACTTATGAAAAGAGACTAAATTGATTAATGTAGGATGAATTTCACATTCAAATTTCGAAGCACTCTTCATTGATAATTTAAATTTTTAACTGATTCGTACAAACTCGAGGTCGGGCTTCTAACTCGACGACTTATCACCTATTCTCGAGTTTATTAGCTCAGTAAAAACAAGAACTCGAGATTTTGCTTCCATTTCGTCGAGTATTAAGACTTACATCAAGTTTGTGCTTTGACAGAGATAAAAAAGTCGAGTTAAGGATGTAACTCGTCGACTATTAAGCATGACATCGAGTTTAACATTGCAAACGACGTATAAACTCGAGTTAAGTTTAAAAATTCGTCGACTATATAGCCTGACCTCGAGTATGTTTTAACAGTAACACTAACCAAATGTTAGCCTTGTTTTAGAACTGCAGGTAGTTCAGGGAAAGAAATTTGATATATTTTTAAAATAGCTAACGGTATCTGATTTGTAATGGGTAAGTTTTAATTATATTTTCAATTGATAGATTTGTACCAAATATTGATGTTGCCTAATATATTATTTTGGAATTAAAGGGGCGCCATCAGACAAAAGTTGGATGACGTCGTACCGATTTAGTTCATGTTATATTCAAGGGGTCAAAAATTTTCTGAATGTTGCAAAAGACTTTACTGATTCAAATGGCAGAGTTCGATGTCCATGCAAGAACTGCATCAATATTTATTTGAAGCCATTGCAAGAAGTCAAAATGGATCTATATCAATATGGAATTAGTGAAAACTACACAAACTGGGTGCACCATGGTGAGACTTCTCAACCTCGTGATAGTTTAGATGGCTCTATTAATTCGGACAATGAATTGGAGGATAGTGGAAATGATGTTTCGAAATGTTAGATGATATGTGTAATGGAACTTTTATGGACACCGACATGGAAGACAGACTTCCCAATCAAGATAATAACATGCTAGAAGGAGAAGTAGCAAAATTTGCTAAATTGTGGAATGATTCTCATTGTGAACTATATCCTGGAAGTCAAAAATATTCAAAGCTCTCTTTTCTTCTTAAGATGATTAATATCAAAGCACTCACAAATTCTAGTAATAAGTCATTTTTTTCGAATTTGGAGTTGTTCAAGGATGCACTCCCGAGAGGAGAAACCCTTCCAAGCTCAAGTTATGAGGTTAAAAAATTGATGCGTGATTTAGGACTCGGTTATGTAACTATTGATGCTTGTGTAAATGATTGTGTGCTATTTTGGAAGGAAAATGAAAATCTTGACACGTGTCCAACTTGTAAGGCCCCTAGATGGAAATTAGGTTTCGGAAAACGCAAGAAGGTTTCTCAAAAAATTCTTAGACACTTCCCTTTAGTACCTAGACTTCAGAGGTTATTTATGTCTAAAGATATTGGTGAAAATATGAGGTGGCATAAGGAGAAACGTGTAGATGATGATACGATTAGACATCCAGCTGATGCTACGGAATGGAAAGATTTTGACCAGAAATATGCTTGGTTTGGCAAAGATGCTCGTAACGTGCGACTTGGGCTTGCTAGTGATGGATTTAACCCTTTTGGAAATATGAGCACGAGTTATAGCATGTGGCCGGTGATTGTGACGCCATATAACTTATCACCATGGAAATGCATGAAGGAGAATTTTTTGATGTTATCTTTGCTTATTCCTGGTAAGGAATCTCCTGGAAATAATATCGATGTATATTTAAGGCCATTAATTGATGAGTTAAAAGAGTTATGGGAGACCGGTGTGACAACATATGATGCATATAGCGGTAAGAATTTTCAATTACATGCTGCATTATTATGGACAATAAATGACTTTCCAGCATATGGAATGTTATCTGGATGGAGCACAAAAGGAAAATTGGCATGTCCTGTGTGTAATAAGTGGACGTGTTCGCTAACATTAAAAAATGGAGTGAAGCAATGTTACATGGGTCATCGGAGATATTTACATGCCCAACATTCTTGGAGAAAAAGCAGAAAATTTGATGGCAAACCAGAGCACGGGTCAAAGCCTGAAGAGTTGTCAGGAGATGAAGTTCTAAGGCAATTAAATTTGCTTCCAAAAAGCCTTGTTTTTGGGAAGACACCTAACCAAAAAAAGCGTGCACGTGGTCCTGAAGAGCTCAATTGGACAGAGAGAAGTATATTCTTTGAATTGCCTTACTGGAAAACATTAAAATTACGTCATAATTTAGATGTAATGCATATTGAGAAGAATATATGTGAAAATATATTGGGTACGTTGATGAATATTGATGGAAAATCTAAGGATAACATTAAGGCTCGAATGGATTTAGAAGCAATGGGTATAAGAAAAGAGTTACATTTACAGCAAAAGGGAAATAAATTTTTTATGCCACTTGCTTGTTATACATTACCGAAGCCTGAAAGGAGAAAGTTTTGCGAATGGTTGCAGTCAATCCGGTTGCCAGACGGATATGCTTCCAATCTTTCTCGATGTGTAAGTGTTCAGGACTGCAAAGTTATGGGGATGAAAAGCCATGATTATCATATATTCTTGCAACGGTTACTTCCAGCATCAATTTGTGGGTCTTTGCGTAGTGAGGTTTACACTGCATTATCAGAGTTGAGCTCTTTCTTTAAGGAGCTTTGTTCGAAGACTTTAAAAAGATCTACAGTTAAAAAGTTGCAGAGCGATATCATTTTGATAATATGTAAACTTGAGATGATATATCCTCCATCTTTTTTCGTGGTAATGATGCATTTGACAATTCATCTGCCACGTGAAGTAGAATTAGGAGGCCCTGTTCACTATAGGTGGATGTACTTTATTGAGAGGTTAGTTGATAAGGAAATTTTATTTTTAGTTTTCTTGCTGCAGTTTTAACTAATTTTTATATATCTATATGGTTTATTCACATTTACAACAAATTTGTTGTGCAGGTTCTTACGTACTTTGAAAAATTATGTACGTAACTTAGCTCGACCGGAGGGTTCAATTGCTGAAGCGTATATCACTAAAGAATGTTTGAACTTTTGTTCACTGTATTTTCATGGGGTTGAGACAATATATAATCGCGTTGAGAGAAATAATTTTCCTGTGCAAATAGGAGTGGAAAATGGATTTTCCATATTTTCAAACAATGCAAGACCTTTAGGAGCTACAGAATATAAAACGTTATCCCATTCTGATTTTGAAAAATTGCAGTGGTATGTGCTTAATAATTGTGAGGATGTTGATGAATATCTTAAGTAAGTTATTTTATTTTGAAAAAACAAAGACTTTAGAGTTTCAAAATAGCTTTATTTTACACTTTTTATCTAATTTTATAAACGTTGTGCAGGATTCACATTGAAGAATTACAAAAGGAAAGTGTTATAGATGTGCAAAAAAGACACCAGGCAGGATTTGCCAGTTGGTTCAAGGAGTGTGTAAGTATGATGCTATAAAAGTACTAAATATTGAATTATGCCTCTAATTTCACCATTAAACTTATTTTTCAGGTTGGACGCTTACGTGCTACTGGTTTGGTTGCAGCAACAGATCATATATATGCGTTGGGATTAGGTCCTGATATACGAATTGCTAGGTACAGTGGGATAATTGTCAATGGAGTTAGGTTTCACACAGTTGAGCGTGATAATTTTCGTCGGACTCAAAATAATGGAGTTTCAGTTACGGGAGAGCATAAGTCGAAAGAAATCGAGTTTTATGGTGTGCTAACAGATATCATTGACCTCCAATATGTTAATGGGAATCATGTTTTCTTGTTTAAATGTGATTGGTGGGATGTTGGCGATAAAAATGGAATTAAAACAGATGGCAACTTAGTTTCTGTTAATGTGAGCCGTAAATGGTATACAGGTGATTCTTTCGTGTTGAGTTCTCAAGTACAGCAGGTTTTTTATGTCAGCGATATGAAAAATGGAGGTCATTGGAAAATTGTGCAAAAATCATTTCACAGGAATATATTTGATGTGCCAGAAAAGGAAAAAGTGTGCAATGAAGATTCAATATTGAATGATGAGCCCTATCAGCAATACGAGGCAGATAATAGTCATGAAGTCGATCAAAATGGTGGTGAAAATTTGGAACTCTTGCATCCTATAGATGTATTACCGGATGAAGTTGATGTTGGTCAAATGTTTCAAGGTCAAAACTCAAACCCGATTTATTCTAGCGCTGAGGAGGATGATACTACGATCAATTATGATGATGCCGACACTGATGTACTAGAAGACTCAAATGACAGTGACAATGAAGACGAAGACGATGATTATTGACTGAAATTTACCGCTTATTGAACTCTTTTTGGATTCTTGTAGCTTGTTTGAAAGTATGAATTTTACTGAGAGATGCTTTTTTATATTGCCTTGAATGTAGATTGTAGAATTTTGGTGTTTTATGGCAGTAGTTATGCAGCCCAACATGAAATTTGTGGAAAACTGGATAGCAGAAACTCGATGTGTTGATGAAAACTCGTCGAGATATTAGCCACACATCGAGTTTGAACTTATGGAATTATATATGAGATATCAGCCAAACATTCAATTGATTCCTTTGGTTTAGTTTGATTTTAAGGTTTGGTGTAATACCAATTATTTTTTCTCAATTTTGTACTTCTACTATAGAACCGAACAGAAAAATAGAATTGAACTCCTGCCTTTTAATATAACTATTGACAATTCACAATTTTGCAGAAATTTGCTAAAACACTACACATATTGTAATTACCTGTTTTTACACATACTCTAAAATAGACTTCAAATAAGAAATAAATGGACATTTATGTCCTCCAAGCAAAATAAAAGTGTGACAAAAATGAGACTTTCTTTACAAACAAAAATCAATAACATTCTTCATCTTGAACCTCCATAAATTAGCTTCCTCTTCACTCCCTAGGCAGATGTTCTCTTGAGTTTTAGAGGACCCTCATCTTCACTAACACAAGAAGAGCTTTTCTTCCAACGAGCATACAAATATAATGACGAAGCGTAACGAGCACGGTGTTCTTTGACATCATAATCATGCCCCATAACTTTCCCATCAACAAAGAACTCAGCAGCGGAAAACATATGAACTCCACAATCACTACGAAAAGTGAGAAAAAATAAAAAAACATAAGAAACAAGGTTGACATTAGGTTCCTATTCTGTCACCATAACTCTTTAACATAACCCAACTAACTAAAGTTAAAAACAAATTATAGACTTACACATCATTTTGGATAGGCATGTTTTCCACAATCTCTATTCTGAACGGATCAGTTATTCTCTTTCCCTCATAAGCACCGGCAGTAGTATCGATGTCATCTCGAGAATCATAAAAATTGGTAGCTTGAAGGAATAGTGGAAGCAACACACTATAGCAAGTAACATATTCAGTTGCTGATCTGTCATATTGCGCCGACCTCAACGAATTGTAGATATAGATGCATCATTCCTTGAAATTCAGGCGAGCCAAAATCCAATGCCAATCGTTAACACAATTGATCGGAAAAAGAACATCGTCAACATTAGCCCAATTCGTATTGCAACGCATAGCACCACCTTTAATGTAGACAGCCACTGTATGTTTCAAAGAAACAAGTGACACATCTTGCTTTTTCTTGTATGCTGTGTAGAGAGTTTGAATACGCCGATCAAAAAAATTATCAGTTGACGTACATCTACTGTTTGCAGCACAACCATATTTTATTTTCTTTCTCAGATAATAAAAGAGAACATCTACATGCTGCCAAATAAACAAAAATCAAGGTTAAGTAGCCATACAGTCACAACAATGTTATTAACAAAACTATCGTGAGTAATTCAAGTAATAAACACATAAAATAAAATAAAAAGAACAAATAAAAGAAGTATGGATATACTTACAGAACACTCAAGAACCTTTCCAACGTGGTAGAGATGGTAAAACCAGGATTTCGTTTCAATATCAACCACGCCAAGAGAAAGACGAGGATGGAATTTATCAATCTTTGGATCGTATATCCAGCTTTGCCTTCTAAACAAACAAAGAAAAAAAATTAAATAAGTGAGCATTAAAACAGAACTGTAAAAAGTTAGTCGAGATACGAACTTGGCCCCTTTAGGACGTCCTTCTTCCAGCCAATTCTGAATGATGTCTTGTTTGGTGGCATCACTGAATAAAATGTGATTAGCATCAAATGGAAAAATACGGACTTTACAACCAGTTTGCGTCGGTATGAAGCGGCTTGAAGAAGGACCAGACTACGAAAAACATAAGAGAGGATACAGTAAGTAAACTATTAAATTAAACTATAAATATAATTTAAAGCAAACAATACCTCCTTTGATTTGAATTCAGCAATCGATTCACTTGTATTTTTTTTAGTCTGATTGATGGTGTCATCTGGTGGAGATTTTAAATTCAACTCGCTTTGTCGCGAAACCTAGTAAATTGACAATAAACAAATTAATATAGTTAATCAAAACAGCTTAATTTCAAAATAATAAATATACCTCAAAATTCGGAGAGATAACATCAACGTGTTCGGAAGAAACAATAACACAAGGTTCACCACGGTCATCCTTGCCTTCAAGTACAGCCTTCTCGCAAATCCAATCTTCCAATTCGACTTTTTCAGCACCTTCTTCTTCATCAGCAGACTCCCTACCATCCCTTTCTTTGCTGGAAGTAGCTTTAGTATCAGCAGAAACAGGAACAGCAGACTCCCTACCATCCCTTTCTTCTCGTTCCGTTACTATAGAAGTACCATTTTTACTTGGTTTCACTGAAATGTCCTCTGCAGGAAGAACAACCTTTTTTCCTTTGTCAACCCTTGTCTGCAAGCCATCAGAAACATCATGTTTCTCAATTTCAACCTGATATAGATATGGAGTTCACATTAGGTTCCCATCAAGTTACAATAACATAATATGAAATAACATAAATTATATTTAACTAAACTCTAAGTGATAAAAGTACAAAATACATAAATCAAAACAAACTACCGTTTTAGAATCACCAATCAGAGTTAGCCTATCATTCAATGAATTGACAACTGTCAAAAGTTCGGAACATTTGGAAGTGAATAAACGTTTCAAATCCATTATATCATCCTTAATCGTCTTTTGACCAGCCATCAAAATTTCCAGCCTCTCTTCCATAACATTTAAATTCGAAGTGTTCGACGTTGATTCACCGTCCTTCAATATATTAAATGCCGGACAATAACCCTCCTCGTTTCCCTTAATTTTTTTGAATAAGTCACCTAGACGAAGGGCATTCATCTCGCCGGGGTTGGAACAATTGATCGGAAAATCATCTACACATAACAAATGAACACCATATATGAAAACAGAGTCAATGATAAATTACATTTGAAAAATTGAAAATTTAACACATACGAACCTCATCGGATGCAATCTCAACAAATAAATCCCTGTCAACAGCAAGGTATTTTGCAGGAACGAATGCTTGCCACCTCAGAATCCGAGGGATAGCATCTTTGTTCACTAGCTGAGCAAAGGTATTTTCCACCGCCGGGCAACACTCGTAGAACCAACATACCAGTGCATATGGTAAACCTTGAAGGCGATACTGGTAAATGTTGTCTTCAATAATAAGAGATCCCGGACTAAGAACAGCTCTTTTCGACAAAGAATCAAACGTGTACTTGAAAACGTCAATACCCCATGGATAGTCGTTCAAATCAGCCGAATCAACTACGTCAAAGTCCTTCAAAGGGATACGAGCAGTCCTCGGTGAAGCAAGCAAGAAGTTATGCAAAAAATGCATAAATGCTATCTTAAACCCATCCTCCTCCGACTCCCAACGCCTAGCTTTGAAAAAATCCTGAAGGGTCTGTTTAGAAACAGATTGCAGCCCGCTGAAGTACTTATCCAAAATGCCATTTTCAACTTTTGTATAGGCATACTTACTGCTGTCACCTTGACAGTTTAATCCCGAGATCAAAGCAAATTCGTCGATTCCGAATTTCAGCCTATGACCGCCAACCTCAAACCACAATTCAGACTTGTTTAGCTGCTCCACCTCCCTCGACAATAAACAATGTATGATCTGATTTTGCACTTTGATCTTGGGAATATCAAGAAAGTAGCCAAAGCAAGATTGTCTAAACTTTTCCAATTCACCTGGAGTCAGAGTCGATTTGATATCAGAAATGACATCGTATGACATGCGCGTATCAATCTTCGAGTGAACACAATCTTCTCGGCTTACTTTGAACTGCCATAGCTGTATGGAAATTAGGGTGAAAATTGTTAGATATCAAAAATTTCACCCAAGCAAGATTCAACTCTTTTTCTGTTTTGGTGTTCAAACTTAAATAGAAAATAAGCTATTCAAAAGCACAACCATACACATTAAGTTCTTATCAAATAGCATACAAGAAACATTGCCAACTTTGTAAATCCAATTTCTAACATTCCTCTCAATACAATGCCCAAAAATAACCAAATCAAAACCTGAAATTTCATTGTCAAACCCAGTAGAATGGAGGAATTAACCTTCAAAAACTGAAATTTCAGTACCCTAAAAAAATAGAGTTCATAACTGTACCTTCAAAACTATCTACCAACCAACCTAACCACAATTTTATATAAACATAATTCCAAACAATCATACTTAAACATAATTTCAAACAATCATATAAACAGAGTCAATTTATTATTTTAAGACATCAAACAATTCTAATGCAGTAGGTTCTTAATTGACTTATAAACTAATGAAATCATACCTTAGGAGGAGATTTCTTGGATTCAGTTCTGGAAATGCCTTTGTGTTTCTTCGATTTCGGAGGTGAATCATTTGCATGTCTCTTCTTACTCAACTGTATAGGAGATGGAGGAACTGAAGCTTCTCCGGTTGACACCACCTTTTTGTTTTTTGAAGCTTCTCCGGTTGACACCACCTTTTTATTTTTTGAAGCTTTTTTTGCAACAGATTTCTTACCCATATCAGCGATTTTGATGTTACCGTCGTTATCAGTGGCACCCCGTGTAGTCACCATGGATTTAGGTCATAAAGAAGAACACGGCAAATTAGGAAGGAAGAAAAGAGTTTTGATTAATTAGGAATGAAATCAAATTTTGCAATATCAAATGGGTATTTCCCGCTATATGAAAAAAGGAGAGGTAAATTATATGATACATTAGACACACACTAAAGAGACATATACCTTAGATGAGGATAAAATAGGAATAAAAAATTTAAAGGGTGTTGAAAATAAATTAATGTTTTCAATAGAGGCATTTTTTCAACGAAAAAAAATGAAATCAATAATTTAAAGTTTTGAGATTTCAATTAATTTGTTATAGTTTTAATAATTTAAAAGATTAAAATTATTATTTTAATTAGGGTATGTGCATATAAAGAACTGGACAAGTAAATACTCGAGGTCTGGCTAAATACACGACGAGTTTTAAGCCTAACATCGAGATTGTTGCTGTTCAGTGCTGCATAAACTCGATGATGGGTTAATATTCGACGAGTTTAAACCTAACATCGAGTTTATGCTAGTCCAGTTATGCCAAACTCGATTTCAGGCTTTGTTTTCGTCGAGTATTTAGACCCACCTCGATTTATTTTGAAAATTACTGCAATTGAAAAATAAACCTCCCACTTTTCTTTAGAAACCTAGAATCAAAACAAGTGAAAAAAAAATTCTCTAAATCTTCCCCATTCCACAACCCGAAACCTAGCCTCTAAATTCATCAAATTGCTATCATAATCTTATCAAATCATTAACCAAAATGATGGTATCAACAAAGGGACGAGCTAAAAGAGTTGCTTCAAAAGGGAAATCATCAAGTTCAACTATGCCTCCGAAATTTGTTAGAAGAGAAGATTTGTCCTCAAATTATGATTGCCCATTTCCAATTTTCTCCGACGAAGAAGGTATTCGTTACGAAACTATTTCACGCAAGCCTATTGTTATACCTAGATATTTTGATTATGCTTTGTTGACTAGGATGGGTTTGAAATCAAAAATTGATGAAATAGTTGGTAGAATGGGTTTAAATTTTATTGCACATGGTAAGTATCAAGTTTATAAAGAGTTAACTAGGGAATTTTATACCACCTTGAATTATGCCTCTAAGAATGAAAAAGCAATTTCTTTTAGAATAAAAGGGGTTGATTATAGCATAGGGTATGATTTTATGAATCAGAAATTTAAGTTGCCTAAAGGTGGCATTAGAGGTTGTCCTTCAAATTTTGATGTTAATAGAGTATGGTAGCAATTGACCGGTGAAGACTCGGTCGATTTACAACAAGCTCCTAATGGACTCATAATTGAACCATCATATCTTATATTTCATAAATTCCTTTGTCATTCTATATGTGGTAAAAAGGAGTCGAATAGAGTAACGAAGGATGATTTACTAGTACTTGACTATTTAGTGCGACGTTCGGCAAAAAGTGTTGATTTCATACACTTAATTTTTAAAAGCATGATGACCATGGCAATATCATCTAAAGTTGCACTTGGAAATGGTCATTTAGTAACTTGTATAGCATTGCTTCATAGTGCTATTGATGAGGATGATTTGCATAAGATGGAATGTTTGGGGGATGCGTATGTTAATGAAGCTATGCTCCGTAAAGCCGACATTCTTGATATGGATGGAGAATTAATGAATGTAAAGGACCGAAATTGTTATTTAATTAAAACTGGCCAGCCGAGAAGAGGAAAGGGAAGAAAAGCAGAAATAGAAGATGACTGTGACGAAGATGAGGATAATGTAAGTAGAGAACTGGAAACCGAGAATGGTCAAGATGAGGTGGTGAGGGATGATGTCGGTATAGATCAACCAAGAGAGGAGGAAGTGAGGCGACCAAGAAAGCCGAAGCGAAGGGGAGCTTTTGAAGAGGAAGTACTTTCTTTGTTAAATGAAACAAAGTCGAGGTTGACTAATATTGAAACATCTATCGAAGAGATTAAAAGAGAACAACGAAGGTCACATCGCCGATGGAAGGCTTGTTTCGGCACCTTGGGAGCACATGATCCTTCACCTCCACATACACCGGAGAGTTAAGGTTAGTAACAACCAAAATATTTTGATTATTTCATATCTGTATGATGTCATTCATTTGGTTTCAGGGCATTACTTTTCTTCCTGAAATATGCTCTGTTTTTCAAATTGCAGATAAGATGGGTGGCTGATTGCATAGTTGGTTCTAAATGTCTAATTCTGAATATGCTGTTTTGGAGACTTGGAGGTGCAGTTTTGAAGACGTGGAGCAGATGTATATGCATAGCTGTTGATTATGGATTTAGTATTTTGAATTTGGAGGTTTATGTATTTGAACATAAGTAGGTTTAATTGTGATAAACTCATGTGTTATTAGTAGGTCTGAAATGTTATTATCAAGTCTGAATATTAACAGGTCTGAATGCTATTATCAAATTTGAATATTAACACTTGTTAATTCTAGATCATTGTACACTAATATTTTTTTTGACAAAACTTTAAATTTAAATTTGTTAAATTGTTATAAATTAGGATAGTTAGATGACTTTTATTGATTAACTTTTCTTATAAAGCCAAAGAATAAAAATTGATAAATTTAAATATTTATGAATTACAAATATGTAATTAACTTGTTACATCGGTCTTTTAGCTTTTATTTTTCTGTTTAACCAATTTTTAATATTTAAATATCTAAATCCGTAAAAAAAAGGATTATGATCTAGAAAATTTGAATAAATGTTAATATTTTACAAATTTAAATATTTAAATTTTAAAAATATGTAATTAATTTCTTACATCAGTCTTTAAACTTTTATTTTTTGGTTGAGTCGATTTTTTAATATTTAAACATTTAAAATTATTAATATATTATGATATGATCTATATATTTTTGCTAATTTGTTTCATAAAATATTAAATTACGTACATTATTAAATGTATAAACTTTATAGAATGCAACGACATAATAACATGTCTGTGTGTGCTACTCATAACTTGTGATTATTAAAGTGTGTACTGTCTGAACCAATCTGTTTTTAAAATTGCAAAAGTGCTTGGTTGCAAGATATGTACATGAATTTGAGATTTATGTACTTAAAAACGAGTTAGTTTATTTGTGATGAAATCATGTCTTATTTTACGAGTAGGTTGAAGTTGTAGGTTTATTTTTACATCTCACGTAAGTTGAGGCACATGCAACGTTAAATTGAGGCACATGTAACGTATATTTTAAGTTCTCTTAATTTTTATCAAAATTTATAAAATTAACTTCATGTAAATTTTGCCACATTGCTTTGTTAATGTAAAAATGGAATTGAAACAAATCATTCTTTCGTGTTCAGTTCTCAAGTATACATGAGGTTTTTTATGTCAACGATATGAAAAATGGATGTCCTTGGAAAAATAAATAAAATATTAATTGTTTTATTTTTTTAGCGGTCATTAAAAAAATAAATTAAATATTGTTTTATTTTTTTAGCGGTCATTTAAAAAAATTGAATGTTGCTAATTAATGTTGTTTTTTCTAACCCTAACACTAATCCTAACCCAAAACCCTAAACCCTAACCCTAAGCCCTAAACCCTAAGCCCTAAACCCTAAACCCTAAACCCTAATTAAGCCCTAAACCCTAAACCCTAAAATACAATTTTAATAATGGTTATGCGAGTAAAATCATATTCAACCGAATAAATTTAGCTATTAAAAATTCAAATTATACTAATTAAAAACATTAAAATAAATTATAAGAATAGGCAAAAGTGGAAAAATTTCTTATTGTTGTAATTTATTTACAAAAGGCATATATTACCTCCAAAAAAATTAAGACAAAATATTGTTTTGAAATATTTATGTGATAGCGATAAAAATGGAGTGGTCAACTATTACGTTGAATAACACATAAATTTTTGATATCTAATCATAAATAAACATAAAATCAACAAAGACTCTTTGTTTTGCTTTTAATATGGGAAACAAAGACTTTTTATTTTGCATTTTGCTTCTATATCTAAAGGAAAGTGGTGATATTTGGATTAAGTTGAAAAAAATAGATTATAACTCGAGTATATTGTTTAAACTCGTCGAATATTTGCCATGTCATCGAGTTATGACGAGTTCAGTAGAGCATATATTCGATGAAACATATAAAACTCGTCGACTTTCTCTACTACCTCGAGTAACAAACAATATTTCTGCAACAAGATTTTCAGAATATATCTCAAACTGATTAGATTTGACACGATTTTGGCAAATCAAATCAGGAAAATTTAAAAACGAATTTATTAGGAGGGAAACAATATTAAAATAGGAGGGAAACGAAAAAAAAAGAGAGGGAAACGAAAATAATTTGGTCCTTATTTAATTTATTAATTAAAGAAGTTCCCTCTAAAAGGAAACTTCTTTGGCATTAACCATAATTGCAGGAATCACGTTGTTGAATGACAAAATAAAGTGGTTTCTTTGTTCTTATCAAAATATCGATCATAAAAAAAATGACAAAGAATTCTCACCATACTTGTTCTTCAATTCAATTTGTTTCAACGATTTTCTGAACAATGTCACTTAATACTAGAAAAAGAGTTATATCGTTTAACGAATTACAAAGATCAGCTAGACTGAAAGCTCATTTGAGGAAGGGGAATGACAAACCATCGATGAAAAATATATCACAACAATCTCAGACTACCGAAACTGAGTCGGAACCTATTCCTCCTTTGGTGAACACAACATCTCCGTCTCCTCCAATTCAAAACCCAAATAGTATTGAACATCACAACCACCGTGATGATTCAACTGCAATACCAGTGGCTGCTGAAGTTAACAGGGATGGTGAAACTGAAACCATGTCCGGTGAACCAACAAACGTTGATGAAGGTTAGGTTGAATTTATTTTGTGTTTCATTTATTTTGCTTAGAGAATTGATATAATTAACAAATGAAATTGTGTTTCAATGCTTTTTCTGGAATGGAAATATTGTTTTCAAGTTATTTTTTACCTTATATTTTTTGCAATTCGTTTTTTTTCTCTATTTTGTGTTTCATAAAGTTGACATACGGTTGACATAAGGTTCATATTAGGTTACAAAAACCTATAAAAAAACTGCATCTAAATAAAAATTAAAAATAGTATAAGACATACATATCAATTTGAATTGAGAAGAAAACTAACATGAGATAAACTGTAGTATTTCTTAGGTCTTCTTCCCAAAAAGAAATGTGTTTTAATTTAAAAATAGTTTAAGAATAGTATAAGACATACATATCAATTTGTTTCTCTATTTTGTGATTATTTTGTGTTTCATGCGGTTGACATAAGATTCATATTTGGGCACAAAAACGTTTTAAAAACTGCATTTAAATTTAAAAATAGTATAAGACATACATATGAAATTTTAAAATAGTATGATAATTACATATAAAGTTTAATAGAGCAGCAAACTAGTATGAGGTAAAGTTTTGTATTTCTTACGTATTTCTCTATTCTGTGTTTGTTTTTTGTTTTCTGAGGTTGACATATGGTTCACATATAGTTTATATTCAGTCACTATAATATTTACAAACTGCATATAAATTATTTTTTTAAAAAGGTACATATCAATTTGGAAACAAAAAGCAAACTAACATGAGGTAAACTGTTGTACTTCTTAGGTCCTCTTCCAAAAAAGAATGGTAGAGGTAAAGCTAGAGGATTTGAAGTTAAAAAAATGACTAAAGATGGTTCAAAAATTGGCGGAATTGTGATTGCAAAAACAAATAGATTACCAATTGGTCCTTCAGAAAAGATATTCAAAATGGAAATTGGTATTGTCACTCGATTAATGGCAATGCTAGGTAAACTTTATTGGTCTCAAATAAGCGCTGAACAAAAGGAAGCTTTACTTACAACTATTCAGGTAAAATTAATAATAGCATACTTGTTATTTCAATTAATTATATTCTTATAATATGTGACTATTCATATGTTTTTTTATTGATAGGGTGAATTTGAGATTGATTTAAGTGATCCACATGCAAGAGAAGTAGTATATGGAATGATGGCTAGACGATTTAGAAACTTCAAGTATCAGTGTCACTTACACTATAAGACGTTCCCTACTCGTGAAGAAGCTGAAAAACATCCACCCAAGGATGTAAAAATTAACGATTGGAAGAACCTATGTGAACATTTTGATGAACATGCACACTTTAAGGTAATGTTTTAATTTTATATACAATTGTCTATTATCGTTTGCTAAAAATGAGTACTTTATTATCTAATTAGTTGGTAGTATGTTTCCAATTATATCTAAATTAGCTTCACATATTGTGTTCTGAACGAAAATACGAGGTTTGTTCAAAGGATTTCAATATTAAATGATTTTTAACCTTTTCATGATTTATTTTAACTCTGAAGAAGCTTAAACTCGAGGTTAGACTTGAAACACTTCGAGTTTAAAGCCTCTCCACGAAAATGAGCTTATACAGAAATGAAAATCTCGAGGAATGAATGATCTCGTAGAGTATTTTTTCCTTCCTCGAGTTAGTTCATATCTGAGAAGCTCAAACTCGATGAAAGGCTTGAAACTCTTCGAGTTTTATGCCTTACCTCGAGTTCAGATGTCTACATAATTAACATAACTCGAGAAAATGCTTGTACTTCGCCGAGTATTTGGCATGTTTACGAGTTATGCTTCTGAGATACGAATATCTCTACTATTTTGGTTAAAATATTTTATTTCTAATTATATAAAGCTTTTATTATTGATAATATGATATGTACCTTTAAAACCTTTATGTGTTGGCTTTATTATAATAGGCTCGAAGCACTGTAAACATTAATAATCGCAAGAAAGTGACCTTTTCTCACACTTCGGGATCAAAGTCTTATTGCCAACGTTTGTATGAAATGGTAAATATGAGTTTATATGTAATCTGTTTTTGATTTCGTATTTAAAGTCTTTATCATTTAGTTTTTAATCAATTGTATGAACGTTATAGGAAACATCTGAAGTCATTGATGAAGAGCCACCTGAAATGAGGCTCTACAGTCAAGCACACCGTAAAAAAGACGGCTCATGGATTGACCCAGAAGCTGGAGATAAATACGTAAGTTCTTTTTTTATATATATAGTTATCTAAACACAATTTTATAAAGTGTTATTAAAGCATATTTCTATTCTTAGGAACAAATGGAAGCTATTCGCTCAAAAGCACTCGAGGAAGGCGTTGCAATTGATGGGAGGAAAATTCTACAAAAGGTTTTGGATATACCGAAGTCTGGTTATGCTCGTGGACTCAGAGTTTGAAGCTCGTTTACAAGCAGAGAAGTTTGAGACTGAAAAGCAAGTTAAAGAACTAAATGACCAAATTCAAAATCAACAGGTGAAAATTGATAACATTTCTCAATCATATAGCAAACTCAAGCATCTTGTTCAACAAATGTTGAATGCAAAAGATGATGAGGAAATATCTATTGATGGCGACGAAACATGTATCGATGGTTGTGAAAAATCTCTTGATGACGAACCATCTAATGATTGGTATGTGACGGCTTACTTAAATATATTTTTTAATTTGTTACACTTTTAAATTTTTTCTATAATTTGAAAATTATTCACTTAATTATGTCAGTTTGAAAATAAAAGTGTATATAATAAACGTATTTTTTTTCTTGCAGATTGGAATTGAATGAAAGCAGATGGACGTCTCCTATATCAAAAGTTAGGCTTAATTTAGTTTCTTTTCTTTATAGCAAATAGTTTACATGTTTGCATACGATCGGTTATTTTAGTGTTATTAAAGACTTAATCATTGATAATTTTATGTAATATTTGAATTGATTTTGTTTTTTATTCATTGATTTTAGCAACAAATTACCGTATTCAATTATTTTGGTATCGATAAAAATGGAAATAATAGCTTGTTGTGACAAATTAATTTTGTTACAGCTACCTAATAATAATGACAATTAATTTCGTCACGTAATGATAAATTTCTTCTTGTGATAAATTAAATTTGTCACCGTTAACAATTTATAATGACAATTAATTTCGTCACGTTATAATATATTATTTATATTTGTCACCGATGACAAACTGTAATGACAATTAATTTCGTCACCTTATGATAACTTACTTGTTGTGATAAATTATTTTTGTCACAGCTAACTAATTATAATGACAATTAATTTCGTCACGTTATGATAACTTACTTGTTGTGATAAATTAAATTTGTCACCGTTGGCAAATTATAATGACAATTAATTTCGTCACGTTATGATAAATTACTTACTTTGTTAAATTTGTCACCGTCGACAAATTATAATGACAATTAATTTTGTCACATTATCATTATATTACGTGTTGTGATAAATTAAATTTATCACAACTAACTAATTATTATGACAATTAATTTCGTCACGTTAAGTTAAATTACTTCTTATGATAAATTAAATTTATCACAACTACCTAATTATAATGACAATTAATCTCGTCACATTATGTTAAATTACTTGTTGTGATAAATTACATTTATCACAACTAATTAATTATTATGGCAATCAATTTCGTCACTTTATGATTGATTACTTATGATAAATATTTTTTTGTCACTTCACAATCTTTTTGTCACTAATAACTCGGCGTATGTGGTGACAAATGTATATTAATTGTGATAAATATGGTTTTATCACCATATAATCTTTTTGTCACTAATAACTCGGTGTATGTAGTGACAAATTTATATGAATTGTGATAAATATTTTTTTGTCATGTTATTAGCGTTTTGTCACTAGAAGTCGATGTATATTACGACAAATTTTGACAACATTGGATTACTTGTGATATACATTTTCGTCACAATAAATATGAATGTGACAAAACAATTTTATCACAATAGAAAATTTATGGTGACAAACTATAAAATTGACTTATTGTGACTTGTTTGTTGTGACCAACAAAATTCGTCACAAAGTAGTCACAATAACGTTGTTGTGACAAATTTTGGGCTTAACATGATAAATTTTATTCGTCACAAGTCAATCCAATACAATGTAGTTCAATCCATAATCAAACAATTCGAGTATAATTCAATCTAATAAGAAAAATTCAATAAAATAAAACTATATAATTTATGCGATGCATTTAATAATAACATATAGTGATAACAAGATAAAGAGACCGACCTCAATAAGAGTCACCTACAACCGAGGTTACCAATTAACCGACCACAAACAAGAATAGTCTAACCGAGATACGCCACAACCAAAACCCAAGCCAGCGACCAAAGAAATCTGAAGCAAGCCAACTTAGAAAAAACAACCGAAATAAGAGAAACCAGGGCAAGGCCATCCTCGTATAAAATCGATTAGAATACCCAACTGATCACATCTCGGATTTACCGAGCATAACCACCCTGACGACTAGGACACAGCAGAACAAAAAGTACTCTGACATTCTCTGCAACCTCTGCACAGACAAAGAGAACTATGTCAGAGTTGTCGGCCAAGACAAAGAGAAACAAATGAACAATATAAAAGGCTAAGAAAAAGTAGGCAAAAAGGTTAATTCTCTTTTTCTCTCAACTCTTAACTGCTTTTCACTTTGTATTCTTTCTCTCACTAAAACTCTTACTGACTTGACCATTGGAGAGGTCTGTTGGACTCCCCTTCCGGCGCCCTTCTCACGGTTGCGTTGTGCCTTTCAGGTACAATCTTGAAGATATTCTCGGACCGGTGACGCGCCCCCAATCCACAAGTTATCATTTGACGCCGTCTGTGGGTAAGAAAGTTTCCCCTTTCTATCTCACCGGCGGGCTATAGGGATGAGCAGAGTAGAGGGAGATGATCCTCCAACTAAGGAGCATGATACACACGACAATATGGGAGACATACTCAATGCACCACCACGAAGGGCTACTGGAGATAGCTCATTCTGTCCGGCCACGACTTCTAGAGGTGGAACACACTTGGGCACCACATCTGGAGTTACCACTCAAAATCCATGGGGAATGCCTTTCTCGGGAAACATTCCACCGACCTCGTACTTCACACCTATGCACCAGACCTCCCAAAAGTTTTCTTTGAGACCGGGTGTAACCCCCATCAACCTCACATTCACACCAAGCACCACCCCCACACCTATGCCTGCCCCGATCACAGAAAACCAAAACCCCACCCTATCACAGATCCAAGAGTATATTAAGTTCCATGCTCGACAGTTAACCTTTCTACAACAAGTACAACAAGGCCAAACTCGGCCATGAGCCCCTACAATCTCTCAAGGAAATATCACCACCCCACCGTACGTGCCAGCCCCACCACCTCACCCACCATAATTTTACCAAGGCCAAATAACACTCGAAGAAGCGAACCCCGAGAAGAATCTACAAGAACAGCAAAACCCAACTAATGGGAATATGAACCAAACCGGGCACAAAACTCTTGAAGGACCGAAAAAGACCCTAAAATGAGTGGAAATTTAAGAGAGTGTGCATAGTTCAGGTGTAGACTCGGCAAAGAAAAAGAACCTAGAGCAAGAAATCACAGAAAGGGTAAGAATCGAGATGGAAATATTCAGAAGAAGGGAGCCGAAGAGCACAAGTTTCCTAAACATTGGAAACCCGTTGTCGCCCGAGATCCGAGACAGACCTTTCCCGTTAAACTACAAAACACCACAGCTAGATGATTACAATAGAACGGGAGATCCGATAATACACTTGAGTTGTTTCCAGGTGGTCATGATGGTGCAAAGCTTTTCCGAAGCGGCCGTCTGCAAACTATTCCCGACAACTCTAAAAGGGTCAAATACTCTTTTATTTCTAACTTCTTACTATTCAAAGGTTAACTAAGGAAATGAATAATTCAATTTAAACCATTTAAAATTAAATTTTCTAACCAATTTGAGAACATATTTTTTTTTTTAATTCTCCCTTCAAGAAGTGACTTTTTAAACATCGATCCTTATTTAATTTTTAACTATTTTGAACATATAAATATACGGTTTTGATCTACTCGCCGTAGAGAATACAAAACTATCAAAATTAAATGTCAAAATAGACAAATAAATATAACAATTTTATACCCATATTTAACATTTTCATATATAAAATACGTTATAAATTTTACAAACAGCCAGAAGAGAGAAATTAAAATCTGTATATTATTAGTTAAAACTATAAAAAAAAATTGATATACATGCAGACGTATTAGTTTCTAGTGGCTTAATCATGCATATTCTTTTAATATTCCCATATTTGATGTGACAAAACAAGTAGCCTCTTTTATAGTGCACTATCAATAATATATAGTTTTCTTAAATTTTGAAATCTCCCGTTTAGAAATTTTATTTTTTAAAAATATAATTTCCTAATTAATCATTTTGTATCCTTTTTTTAATCATGTTATATAAATTATGAATTTTTTTATTATTGTTAACAAAAAAAATAAATAGGAAAATGTAATTTAATAAACACTTCTTTTATTTTTATATATAAAATACAAGAAGACTTTTAAAATGAAATTTTTAAAATAAAATAAAATGAATATTTGTGTTAATTTTCACCCTCAAGAAAAGATGTGGCACTAGTGAGAGCAGCAAGTGAGGGAGAGAAACCACAATGAAGTTTGATAGAATCCTGCACTCTGGCTGACAGTGGATAAATTCTCTCTTTTTTGTTTGCGTTTATTCTTGTTTCCTTTTCTGATAAAGCAAAAAAAATGAAAAGTCTTGTTCATGCCAATATCCTTTCGGGCTCCTACAAATACCCACATTTCCCTAACCCTTTGTATTCCCATCCACCTTCAAAACAAACATCTTTGGCTTCCATTTATTCTCATCTATCTCCTGCAACTCCGCATCCACTAGCGGTCTCATTGTAGACCTCTGTTGGTTGCTGTGTTTGCTATAATCACCATGTCTTCCTCTCTGATCTCTCTCAAACCAGAGGCTATGGGGATAGTCTCCATTCTTGGCTCCGACTCTGAAAAACCTAAGCCTCTCAGACGAACACTCTCAGCTGATATGTCGTCTAACAACTATGGCGTTTCTGGGCTCAAGAGAATCGCCTCGTCTGGAGAGTTTCCTAAGGAGTTAGATGTATGGAGCTCAATCTTATCGCAAAAAGCGCAAGAGGAGGATAACCAGACACTTTATGTCCACCCTCTTATTAAAAGATCGTCAAGTTGTTTGAGCGAAAAGAGCCTTGAAATTTGCACTGAAAGTCTAGGCTCCGAGACCGGCTCCGATGGGTTGATCTCACCGCAGGATGACATAGAAGAAGAAGAAAAAAGTATGTCCAAGTATGAAATGGTTGTAGGGAAGTATAATAAGAAACCATCTTCAGCAAAATTATTCCCTCCACCGCTATCAACTCTTGACGGGGCTTCCCTCCATATGAAGCCTCGTCGTGATAATGGCAGGTTGGTTCTTGAAGCGGTCTCTGTTACGGCGCAAAACAATTTCCACGCTCAACGCCACCAGGGTCGCCTTGTCCTCACTTTCGTCGACCAAGAAGAAGATGCAGAGGAAGAGGATGAGAACTTTGCGGTGGAGGAACCACCAAAGTTGGCGGGTGGACTGATAACTGTGCACAGGCTAGCAGTGATGATGAATAAGCCGGTGGTGTTAAGTAACATGAAGTTACTAAGTTCCTCCATGCCTCCTACTCCGACACCTTTCAATGCTTATGAGTATTACTGGAAGCCCAAACCGGTGGCCACAGCCAAAGACAAGAATAAGACATCATCCACTGAAAAGCAAGAATTAATTCCTTTGCCAAAAGGGTGCTACCACCCGAAGAGGTCTCTTTTGTTTTGGGAGACCTATTGCATTGCCACCTCCTAATGAACAATCTCCACTCCTTGTTTAGTCAAATCATAAGAAAAGGAATATATACTTTCATTGAACACTACAATGTGTCTCCTTCAATAATTGTTCAATAATTATTACACTTTCCTTTCGTATTATATCATCAAAAATGCCTCTTGTCTCATCCTACTTTTCTAAACGTTGTAATCTCCCCTTTATATGGAATAATGATTCAGCTAATGGTTATTCCAGGTCGTCATTCATGTAACAAATTAATAAGACGTTGTAATGTTATGATATTTAATGATAAAAACAATTAACTAGTTTAATATCATAAATATCAATTGACTTATTGTAAAATAACATACAATTATTTATTTAAATATATTTCTTTTTTAGTTATAACGACGGTTCTCAACCCTAAAACCCCACAAAACCCTAACTCTAATCCTAACCTTCTTCCTGCCATTTTTCACGTTCAAAACTCTACCGTTAACTAGATTTACGACGTTAGAAAGGTCCCCGCAATTCACTACGATACTTTGACAGCCAGCTGGTCATTTATTTCGAGAAATTTTCAAGATCATGGAGGCATCATGATTTGGAAAAGGTATTTGCGCATTATGAAGTTATTGGTAACATTTCATTAGCGTCAAAACTCCCCAAAAAGGAATTGTTGCTTTGTTTTTTTGAGACTTACAATTGCTAAGGGGTGTTGTGGGTCCTTTTTCAACTAAATATGATTGTTATTGACATATTTAAGTTGCGTGCTTTTATCTCTAGATTTCCTTTAAAACAACCAATTCAGAAGAAGAGTGTTTCATCCGTGGAGAAGTAGTTGGCGAAGATGATTCTCAATCCATTTGTTAGGGACAATATATCGTACGTCCATGTTGTTGCAGATGATGCTACAATGAGGTCTGTTGCAGGAGAATATATTGTTGGTTTGCTGGTGCAAATGGTGTAGCTATGAAAACGGGCGATGAGCTGAATATGGTTGTAGGTGACTCTAATGGTATTCCTGCAGAAGCTTCAGCTGTTATCGAATTTTCAATTTGGAAGGACTCTGTGGCTGTAGATAATGAAGAATGGATTGATTGTTTAGTTGTGGCTAGAGCGAATGATATTTAATCAATTTTGAAGGCAAAATTTTTCTTATTTGAAAAGAAAATTGAATATAATATAGTAAGATTTCATTAATGGGTGGTAACCTAATCTTGCTTACTGATGGATCCGAATGCTGAACGTACGTCTTTGGCCCTACGAGTTGGATAATGGAAAGAGAATCGGTTACGGGCGGGTGTCCGAACCCCGACCGCTCTGAAGCTGAAGTTAGTTGGTAGTTTTTATAGAAATGAATTATGTATATTGGTCAGGATTAGTCGTACCTTTGGGCGGATGGATTCGTGCACTATTTAAGTATGCTCAGCGTGTTTGCCTTTCCTTGGGCGATGTGGGATTCCCTTGTGGTGCTTTTACTATCTTGTTCTATGCTTATTCCATCATTACTCCCCCCTTCAGTTTTGCGTTGACTAGGTATTTATCTCTTGATTTATTCATCGCAATTTTCAGCACCTACGGTTTTTTGTTTTATTTCTATCACATCTCTACTTCCTTGCCGCTCCTTGTTAATGGCGTGTCATCCGTTTGTGCCTCGTGAGACTATGGTTTTTGGGAAGTTTATCTGTTCTTTGTGGTTCATTTCATCCATTTTCATAGCGTGTTTTGGTTCTGCTTTCTTGTGCGAACTGAACCAAAACAAGCTACGAAAGTGGTCGGAACGATCCTTCTTTCCATATTTATCTTTACCTTGGACTTTGCCCCGTGTATTTTGTAACTTGTTTTGGTTTTATAGGTTTTGGTTAACCAAACCTAAGCAAGTTACCTATTTTTGCTTTTCCTCTTCTCTTTGTGTATGCGTTTTGGGCTTTTCTCTCTACAAATATATAGTGTCATGGGCAACGCGTTACAACTGTCTTGTCTTTTTCAATTCTCTTTTCTCGCACATCGTCGAGATGTTCCTCGTTCTACTTTTGTTCCTAAAGGTGGGGTCGTCGATCGAGATTGCTTCATTCTCCCAATGGTTTTCCTTTAAATTCTGGTCACATTCATAATTATTTGGCTCCATACCTTCGAAGCCAGTGTCCTTTATCTGTGTCTGGGGAGGTTCCCGGCTTGGGAGGCAGTCCGTCTCTGTATGTTGGCGCTCTTCAGTTGTTGGATGGCGTGCAACAGTTAGAGGATGAATGAACTCGTTTGTCCGCTTGGGTGAGCTCTCGGTCTGATTTGAACGTTCAATTTGACCAAATGTCTGTGGTGCTGAAGAAGATTCAAGACTTGAGTCGTCGTCAGGCGACAAAGATCGCTTCGTTGAAAGCTTCGAATGAATCCTTGAAGGTTGATCTTCGTGAAAAGACAGTGATTGCCTCTTCTTTGGAGAAGCAACTCGATCAACGAGTAAAGTAGGTTGAAGGATTACCGAATTCTTCTCGGGCGTAGGAGAATCATATTGCGGATTTGGAGGCCGCTTTCAATAACGCTTGTTTGGATAGGGCGGAGGCGGTTATTGAGCGTGAACATTTAGAGTTGATTTTCCAGACCCTAGAGAGTCAGCTGGATGAGGCCACCGAGGTGGTTCCTCTCATGTTTCAACATATCGTCGGTTCATCCGATCGGCCATCTTGAAGGATTATCCATCAGCGAATCTCTCCTTTTTGTATGTCAACTTGGCTCGTTTTAAAAGCCAGTGTCTTTCTGCTTCGTCGGCTCAAAAGTCTGCTATTGATCCCTTGGTTGCCGCTTCTCCTTCTTCTACTAGCGCACTGTCCACCCCTCTTGTAGCTGGGGATTGTTCTGTTCTCTTACTTCCTCCCTTGTTCAGGGTCTTGTTGCTGCTTTGGTGCCTTCTCTGGCACCTGTGTCCGGTTATGCTCCTGTGGTGACTAGTTTGTTGCCTTCTTCGAGTGGTGGCGTTTAAGGAAGATTCAGCGTGTGTGTTTTTTTTATGTATTTATGTTTTACTTGGGGAATATGACCTCCGTTTGTGTTGCACACGCATTTTTATAATAATCTCTCTCTTCTTTCGGCATTATTTATTACTACTTGTTTGTTTATTTTTCTTCTTTGTTCTTCTCTCTTTTTATCTTCGAGATATATTTCTTGTTTTCTTTTAATCACTGCTTTATGGGAAGCTCCTCCCCTTCTTTTTTAGTTTGGTTGTTGCTTTACGGGATATGCATCTCTTCTTTTTGGCCGTTGCCTTATGAGATATGTATCTCTTTTGTTTGGTCGTTGCCTTATGAGATATGTATCTCTTTTGTTTGGTCGTTGCCTTATGAGATATATATCTTTTTTGTTTGGTCGTTGCCTTATGGAATATGTATTTATTTTGTTTGACTGTTGCCTTATGAAATATGTATGTCTTTTGTTTGGTCGTTGCCTTATGAGATATGTATCTCTTTTGTTTGGCCGATGCCTTTGGAGATGTATGTCTCTTTGGTGTTGCTTGTTTGGGTCGGTTTTGATCACGCTCCCTGCCTATTGTCGGCCTTTCGTGTGTTTGTGCTAATTTATTTCATGAAACTTTGATTGTATTAAAATTGACACGGGAAATACTAATGCAAAAGTTAAGACTATTATCATCATCTCTTTGATCTTCGGTCTTTGATCCTTTCTTCATCGTGAATCGCTCATTGTTCTGCTTCTTTCATGGGTATCGTGTAGTACCTTGACGCGACTTCCTGATCTCTTTTGACACTGATGGTCCCACCCGTTGTTGGTATTTTCATCACTAGGTAGCAGATCCTTGTGACTACTCACGAATCGTATAGGAACTGTCTACCCAGTATTCTATTATATGCTAGCGGCATATCCACGATGAATAAATGATGTACGAAAGGTCCCGTGCGTTCGCACGGCCCTGTGTGCGTTCGCACACCAGCTGGTGTGCGTGCGCACACAGGTGTGCGTCCGCACACCGATTACAGCCCCCGAAAAGGTCGGTTTCCGGGCGCTTCGCCGTTTTCCGATTCCCCTATTCATTTCAACATGCCTCTACATCATTTAACACAAATCCACAATTCAAACTTCATCAAAATCGACGATAGAAACGCGATTACGATTCGTTTAATTTGTTAAAACAAAACATACCTTATTTACTAATTCCCGCAGTAAAAACGTCGAGCTTACCTTGATTTGATGCTCGTAGAAGGTAGAGAATCGAATTCTGAACAAATCGATATAAAGAACGTGTGATTTGGACGAGAAACGGCGAAGCGGCGACAGATCGAAATCGATCGCCGTTTTTCCTTCGCTTTCATCTTCTGCTCCTTCTCTTCTCTTCTGGATAATTCTTTATATATATGGTTAACTATCCACTTTGATCCTTCAATTCTCTAACTTAAACCATTTCTCTTTTAAACTTTCTATTTTAACTTAACGATTAATTATTTACTTTAATTCAATTACGTACGTATTATTTATATCCAAATAAATAATGCGATTCTAAAATTATTATCTTCCATCAATAATATTTTAATTGCAATTTTTTAGCTTAATTGGCTAATTTACACTTTAGTCCTTAAACTTTTCGAAAATTGCAATTTAGCCCAAAACGCATCCGCGTCCAAATTTTAAAAGGTCTCATTGACCCGAAACTTTTACCACAGATACTATAAAACATTGCGCGGACCTTGGCGAAATAATTACCATTACGAGATTTATATTTTATTTTATATTAATTTCTTAACCTTTTCCTCAAATTCTGTTAATATCGCTTAACATAAATTATTCTAAATTCCTGATTTTTATTAAACTCAATCCATCTTACCTTAACTTGTCGGAATTTAAGGCACGTGGCACGATCTAATCACTTTAAAATATTTGGGGTATTAAAGTAGTCTTCCCGGGAGTGGGACGATTGTCTTTGTGAGGTTCCTCCTTTATTTTCTTCCTTCTTTGCTACATCGTTGTTTTTCAGTCTCCTCCTGTCATCCACGTTTATGCATTTTTGAGCCACCGCCATGATTTCTTGGTAAGTTTTGGGCTTTTGGAGCTCAACTTGTCTGCTAGTAGTCCCATCCATGTGCTTTTCTTAAAGGCCTGTACCACCGTATCATTGTTTAGGTCCTCGATCTTCATTGCTTCATTGTTGAATCTTTCTATGTATGCTCTCAGCATCTCCCCTTCTCCTTGCCGACATTTGTAGGGTCCTTCGAACTTATTTTTGGTGGGATGTTCGTGAAGAACCTTACTACGAACTCCCGATTTAGCTGTCCCCATGTCATGATTGACCCAACCTTCATACCATTGTACCATCGCTGCATTGTGTCGCTGAGCGTGGTTAGGAATGTCTTGCAGAGTATTGCGTCAGTAACATCTAGGAGAATCATCTTGTTTGATTATCCTTCTCTGTCAAGGACTAAACCTTAGTCTGGAAACTTGGAACTCTGGTGCTCTGGAGATTTAAAAATCCAAAATCTTTTAACGACCCCTTTTGGGTATGAGAATGGATTCAGGCAGTTTTCTTGTGGTTTTGTGTCTTATAAGTGTTAAGGAAGAGGGACTTTCTTCTTCACTTTTCACTTCCCATTTCTCTCTTTTGATTACCTTTCTCTCAACTCGCAAATTTTAGTTTCATTTGTAGTATGGCACCACTGTCGAGGTTTAAGGAGCCGTATAAGCTGATCGGCAAGCCATCCGGGAGGCTTCAATACTAGAGGCGGGCCTGGAGGTCCAACTTTTTTTGCGCTTGGAGCACACAACTGCTCCGGATTTTAGTCTGAGGTACACTTTTTATGATTTTTCCTCTTTGGTATGTGTTTCAAATGGGTCGGACCCCTCAAACAAAGGGTCCCGTGGAGTGAGGAGAGAGTGGCGTCGGCGCCAGAATGCAGTGGTGCCGCCGCCAATACTGGCTCCATGAGAGTGGCGCTAGTGCAGTTCCAGTGCCAGTTTTCTGGATGAGTTTTCACTTCTTCGGCCTAGTTTCGGGCGTTTCTACCTCCAGTATATTAAGCTATATGACGGGTATCGAAATTTTGTTCCGAGGAACTGGGAGGAGGTTGATCTGCTCGCTCGAGCCTTTATCTTTTACTTGCTGGGAACTGTGTTATTCTGAAATTCAGGTTCTACTCTACCTATGTGTGTATTGCTGACATTAGAGGACTTAGATCAGGTCATGTCCTATGACAAGTGGTCTGCTGGTCTCGCCCATTTGAATAGCAGCATGGACCAGGTTGTGCATGGAGGATCCCGTCTTTTTGGGATGTGGTCCGTCGTGCATGTGAGTTCTTTTACTAACTCTTTACCTCCTTTGCGTTGTACTTCTATTTATGTTGTTTAACTGGTTTAGTGTTTCCCCTTTTTCAAATTTGGGCCATTCATATGGGTATTTTGACCAGATTCGATGATCTTCCTTCTCTAGGCATTCCTCTATTGAGATTCTGGGACTTGTCTCGTACTCTGTCATATCAATAGGGACTCGAGTGTAGAGATCGGCTGAACGACATGGCTGGGATCGATATAAGTGATTCATTTGTATTTTAAAATGTAATGCTTATTTGTGACAAACTTCTTTTTGCACATATACTCATCCTGGAACACTCCTCTGGGAATCGCTGGCCTTGTTGGCTACAGGATGCTATCGAGAATTCTGGCCTGCGTTATCTAATGCATGAGCGGAACTGTAGGTCATGGTTCTTAGGCGAGCATGTTCTCTACTGGTGGGTCGTACCCAATACTCGTATGGTTCCCAAGGATCCACCTTTATCAATGATGCGCGGTGGAGACGTCGTATCGCATGCTCTTCATTCTGATTTGAAAGGTTAACTGGCCACAGAGCTTGTGTCTGCTCCTTAGTTGAATTATCTGGACGATCTGGTGAGGTATCGTCTTCTAGGTAGATTGCCTTTGGTAGAGGTACCAGGGTGTCATGTGCCCCTCATTCCAGATGCTCCGATTCAGCCGGTGGCTACGGGGCCACAGGTTTGTACCACTTCTTTGGTCTTTTTATTTCAGGACATGTTCTTGATGTCTTTCTGACTCTTTTTTCTTATGTCTTTTCAGTTAGGAGTTAGGCGGGGGACCCGTGCTGTCCGTGCCAGGACAGATGTTCCCGGATCCCGTAGTCGAGTTCCAATTAGTAAACAAGATGCTTCGAGGTCTTCTGGGATAGTTACTGGTTCTTTGTGTCAGATGTCAAAGAGATCGTCCCATTATAGTGATGCGCGTGGACCTATGCAAGCTTATGTTCCCACTGCCTATCTCGCGCATTCTTTTGCGCCAGCTAATAATACCCATGTGAGTTTATTCCATGTGTTTGTGTTTATATCTTTACTGGGATTTCCTGTGCGGTTAACTGAGTGATCTTTTCTGCTTTACAGGTGCCAGTGTCTGATGCTATTCAGCTGGCTGATGCGGCCTATCACTGGCTAGACCGGCGGTGTACAATACTTATGAGGGTAAAAAGGCAATATGCCTATTATTTATTCTAAATTTATGCATGTATGCAATTATAGCTATGACTTCTCTTCGGTTTCTTGCAGTATTGCATTGATTATTTGGAGGAGAGGCTACGGCAGACTAGGCTGGGTCCTACTGGAAGTGGAGACGACGTTACTCCCGAATTCCCCGGCGATAGAGGTGGTGGTCGCGGACTTGGAGTCTGTGGTGGTTGCGGTATTGGAGGCCTTACTTTTTCTTCTGGCTGTGCGTTGACTAGGTGCAACGATGACGACATGCTCTCCGGGAGCGATGGTGGCGGTACGGAGCTGCTGGTACAGAACTGGGATTATGACTAGTAGATCATACCCTTTGTATTTGCTTGATATTTTGGATGTTGTCCTGCTTTGACAGTGACCTTTTGTATGTCAGTACACTATTTCATATGTTTTGCATTTTAGATTCTTCATTTATTGAACTATGTCGTTGTCTTGCATTCTGGATGCCTTGTTTGTATTTCTACCTTGAGCGAAGTAGTCGAATTTTTTTCTCTGCTAGATTCAATCTAGCTTTTTTTTTGATGTTGTAGTTAGAAACCCGTAGTCTTGTGATGGTTTCTTGATGGAGGTCTTATGCCTCCTGTTTTCTAGCTGATGGAGGTTTGATCCGCCCTGTTTTTTGGCTAATGGATGTCTGATGCCCCCTATTTTTCGGTTGATGGAGATCCGATAACCCCCTATTTCTTAGTCGATGAAGATTCGATGCCCCATGTTTCTAGTTGATGGAGATCTGATGCCTCCCTATTTATGGCTGATGGAGATCTGATGCCCCATTGATTTCTTGTTTATAAAGATCTGATGCCTCCTTGGATTCTAGTTAGTGGAGCTCTGATGCCCCCTGTTTCTAGTTGATGGAGATCCGATGCCCCATTGGTTTCTGGTTGATGGAGATCTGATGCCACTTTGGTTTCTGGTTGGTGGAGCTTTGATACCCTCCTGATTTTGTGAGGACTTTGATGTCCCCTGTCATCTGGATTTGCCCCTTACTATCAAATTTCCGCCTCTAGATACTGGAGGCATGTTGCCTAATCTGGATAGTTTGGTAGTAGAGCTCTGTTGCCTGTTCTAAGGCCTTTGATGCCCCCACTCCCCCCACTATCTGGATTTCCATCTCTTGATAGTAGAGGCACGCCGCCTGTTTTGGGATCTTTTGTTAAGTGAGGCCTGACACCTATTATGATTATGGACTTGGAGGCCTGGGGTCCGTTCTAATTCTGGAAGTATATCCTGATTGTAAAGGCTTGTCGCCTGTTGGGAGCGTTAAAATTTGAAAAATTGGCCCCATTTTTCATGCATCTGGCGGAATTGACTTTATCATCTATCTATTCTAGACTCTGGTTTGCCCCCCTCATTGAAGAATTCAATTTTCTAGTTAGGGAACTGGATGATTCATTGAAGAGTCTTAGCTGCATGTCCCAGGCTCTGGATTTTGCCGCATGGTTTTTGACGAACCACATATGTTGTCTCAATGACAGTTTATGCGCATTCAACTATTAACAGTATTACTGGAAAACGCATAAGAAATTTTTTGAATTGCAAAGTTTAAATAAATTTGTTTTGTTCCATTATCTTAAATGTTATGCTTTTAAGATTTATGATCATTTGTATGTCCTTTCTAGGAACATGCGCTGGTCAATAATCCTGATATGCACGTATGAGAAAAGATCTATCTAACTAATTAATTCAATAGCTAGTACAATTGAGATACTTTCTGTTTCAAGTGGTCGTACCCCTGTTATCAATTAGTCCTTACAGATTCGATGATTAACTATTTTTCCTCTCTTGCTTTTATATTTTGAGACTTTGTAGCATTGTTTATTATCCCTATGAGGACATTATCGATATCCTCCTTTCATTAATTATACTCTGAGATGGTCGTCTGGGCATATGATTGCTTTTCGCATCATTATTCTTTTTTCTCTTTATTTAGGTATGACGACCTTTTTGTTATTGAATTTGAGTGCTTCCTTTTTTCTTTATGGGATAATTTATTCGCCTTATATTTTTTGGCCGAGAGGTTCTTGTGGATTCTCTCAGCTGGATGTTACCATCTCTTTAAGACAGTTTATTCATTTGTAATTTCACTCCCTCGCCTTTCAGGGGTAGAACCTCTTGAAACAATTTTTCTCTGGACTTCAATTTTATCGTTTACATGTACTGGACATTGAATGTGTTGGTTATATATAGCTCGATTCTATCACTCATGCGTGTATGGCAATTGAAAATAACGTGCGCGTTAGTCGAGACATCACATAAATGAGCAAAATTATTATTCATCATCGACTCTGGAACTTGAATGCATCAGATAAATAAATTGTTCAAAAATATTCAAATGCAGATATGGGGATGCCATAAGTCTTGGCTTGTAAGTTGACATAATTTTGAATGCCTGAAATGTGGGCTGGGTCATCACTTTCAAAGGGTGCCAAGTCTGCGATAGAGTCTTCCTGGAAATTATGTTGCTCCATTCGGTTGCTCTAGAAAGCTGGAACCTCCATTGTAATATCTGGTTTAAACCTTCATTGTTGTTTTGGGTTACTAAAGCTTCTGCTATTCAATCAGTTGCTTTGGAATTCTTACACCTCCGTCGTTCTGCCTAGTTGAAACTTTTGTCGTTCCATCTATGTTATTTTGGGTTACTGAAACTTTATTTGTTTCATTCAATTGCTCTGGAAAGATTACACCTTCTTGTTATGCCTGGTTGAAACTTTTGTTGTTCCATCTAGATCTTCAACCAACACGCTGCATGGGACACACTATCTCTGGAGATGGGTCTGCTGCGCTTAAAACGACATATCGATATCAAATTTCGATATGAGGTAAGTTATTCCAAATTTTTCTCTTGGGTAAATATCTCACTTGCTTGAATGTTTGAAATACCGCCCGAAATCGCTCAATAATAAGCCCGATTATCGCAAACTGATTGTCCTTGGGGATAGAGAGAACTGTCCCCGACACCAGATTGATGTGGCGCCATGACCTGGCAACGCAAGATTTTCGGTTGAATTTTGATTTTAATACTTACTTTTGGGCTATTCCATTACCGATATCAACGAACTTGGTGTTCTTGCAATATTAGGATAGGTACTTATTTCGAACTTTGCGTAACTTTGTCCATGCTCGGCAGTGGTTCGAGTCTTTGCCCCGGTCAGTCCAGTCTTGGATATATGATGCGGACTTTGGTCGCTTTGCTTGCTCCCTATTTACTTCGCTGAGGAAGTGTGATGGTCTCTTGTTGCATGCTCTTATGGAGAAGTGGATGAATATTACTCATACTTTTCATTTACCATTGGGGGAAATGACAGCCAATCCTCTAGATTTCTTACTCATTGCTGGGCTGGAGTTTGGTGGACATCTGGTATCCTTTGATAGTGGCCGTTTGGACTATCCTTAGCAGGATGATTACATCGTTGGGATGTTGGGCTTTTTGCCGAAGATTAAAGGTCGTTCCCTTTGTTATATTGACTTGTAATACCATTATTAGGTTCGTATCCCGAGGAACGATCATGATTTTGATCACCCGAGAATTCTTATTTTATCTGCTAGGGACTACCTTTTTTGTAATTCGGGGTCTACTTTTCCTCTCTGTGTTCTTCTGGCACTAGAGGGTCTGGATCTGATTACGCCCTATGATTAGGGATATGCTACTCTCGCTTAAAGCATGGACCACGTCGTCCGTTGAGGATCCCGTCTCTATAAGATGTGGAATGTGCTGCTCGTGAGTTTCTTTTTGATCCCTGATTTTTGTGTATTTTGTGTTTACTAGATTTTTAATTTGATTCGGTATTCCCTTTTCAAATTTGGGCCATTTAGAATGGTGTCTTGTCTAGGTTCAATTATGTACCGCCACTAGGAGTTCCTCAGTTGAGATTCTGGGATTTGTCCCGTACCTTGACCTGGGATATGAGATCCGCTTGTAGAAGGCAGTTAAACGAACTAGCATGGATTGATGTAAACAGTGCATAGAAAAAAAAGAACTCATGTTAGTTCATAAATTTTATTTGAATTGCATACTTAGGATAATATTGTAGGTGCGATCGTCCTGGAATATCCCTCTGGTGATGTATTAACTAGACTAGCTTTAGGGAGCTATTACCAGGTCCGAAATGCGCTACTTGATGAACGGTCTAAACTATCGGGCCTGGTTTCTAGGTGAGCGAGTGCTCGAATAGTGATCGCTCCCTGTGAGCGTCTGATTCCTCGTGCGCCACAATTTTTTATATTACGTGGTCAGTATGTTGCCACGCCTGGTCTTCGTCGTGACTTGAGAGGTTACCCTGCAACCGACTTCTCTTATGCACCTCAAGGGAGCTATACATATGACCTGGTGAAGTCCCTTCTTATGGGTAGAATTCCTCTGGTATGGGCGATGGCACATCAGGTGCCTATTGTTCCGCATGTTCCCGTTGAGCGGGATGCTGCTGAGCCTCTGGTATATACCACTTTTCCTGGTCTTTTATCTTTAGGTTTGTTTCATCTCTTGTCTAACCCCTTTCTTTGTCAAGTGACTTTTAGGAACGGACTAGACATGGATCTCGTGCCAGTTGTGCACGAATGTCGATTCCTGGGTCTCCTAGACGAGTCTTGGCTAGTGAGCTTGCTGTTGCTAGTTCTGCTACGCTTGCTCCTTGTTCATTATGTTGGATGCCGGAAAGCGATGCTCGCTATTTGGATGCTCGTTCCTTGTCAGATATGTCGAGACTTCTTTCTCGCCTCTGGGTTGTACTCATATGGGTTTGGTCTGCATGCTTACACTTTCTCTTTTATTGGCATATGATTGCCCCCTTTATTGAGTGCTTATTTCTGGTTTGCAGGTGTTGGTTTTTGAGGGTACTCAGCCGGCTAACATGCCATATTTCTGGCAGGATCAGCTGTGTAATTTGTTTGCACAAATGAGGGTAAATATGCAATAAGCTTATGCTATATTCTAACATGTATGCATGTATGGAACTATATTTCTGACTGCTTGACTTTTGTAGTTTTGCATTGAGGATTTGGAGAACTAGTTGCAGCGGACTGGTCTTTGGCCATTTGTTGGCTATGCTGTAGCTGGGTCACCTGGTAGTAGGCAAGGATTTGGTACCCCTTCCGGTCGTGGAGGCATGTATTCTAATCTGGTGATACGCATGTTGGGCGCGATGACGTCGGAGATCTCGAGTGCGACGAGGGCATGCTCTCAAGGATTAAATGCGGTGATACAGAGCCGTTGACTCAGGATTGGGACTCTGATCTCTAGTTGTGACTTCTCTATACTTGTATTATGTTCTGGATATTGTTTTACTCTAATAGTAACTTTGTATGTCCGGATATTGTATTGTATGTTTGGATGTACTTATTGTGCCTTATCTTTGCTTCTAATTTTGCGAAAAGTCTCCCAATTTTTCAGCTTAAATTGGCTAGTCGCTTCTGGATCTGGTAGCAAAAACCTGATGCCCCCCCCTTGGAAAAGTCTCCCAATTTTTCAACTTCAATTGGCCTAGGCGGCCTGACGACTCTGGATTTTGTGCTATAAATTTGCAAAAATTGGCCCGTTTTTTCCTTTTCGAAAGGAATTGGCCTTGTCGTCCCCAAACTTTTAGTTTCCCCCTCATTGAAGCATCCAGTTTTCTGGTCGGGGACTAGATGATCTAATGAAGAATTTGATTACCTTGTTTGACCGTTTTTTCTCGTTTCTATCAGTGTGTGCATTCAACAATTGCATAGCGCGACTAGAAAGTGCATAAGAAAATTTTTGAATTGCCAAATTTATTGATTCTATTTTTGTTCCGTTGTCTCATGGATTTTGCTTTTAAGTTATGGTCGTTTGTCCATTCTTTCTAGGAACATGTGCTGGTCAATAATCATAACATACATGCATCACAAAAGATCTATTTTATCGGTTCATCGAATAACTAGTACAATTAAAATACTTTCTGTTACGAACGATCATAACCCTATCGTCAACTAGTCCTTGCGGATTTTCATAATTGACAATTTTGCCTCTCTCTTGCCTTTTGTTTCACACGACTTTGTAGCTGGTCGATAATCCTTAAGAGGGATTCACTAATCTCCTCCATTTATTATTCAAATTTTCCTACTATAAGATAAGTGTTTGGGCATTTGTTGGGCGCTGGACTTTCATAGCTGGTGGAAAGCTCTCTCTCTTGGCTCATATGTAGGTATATCAATCCGTTGACTTCGAATTTGAGTGATGCCCTCTAACTTTCCGGCATATATATTGGTCGTGTAAAATCTCCAATTTATTTTCCTAATCTCTTTGCTTAAGAAATTTTTAGGATCCTACTTAGCATGCTGTTATTGTCCTTTTTGAGACATTTGTTCATTTATAATTTCTCTCCTTCACATTTCAAGAGTAGTGCCTATTGAAACAAAATTATCTGTAGAAGTCAATCGCTTCCTTGTACCAAGTATTGAATGTGTCAGTTATGTATAGATCTATTTATTGCTTACACATTCATGACGATTGAAAATAACATGTCCATCAGGCAAGACATCACATAAATGAGCAGAATCAGAATTCATCATCAACTCTTGAACTTAAATATATCGTTCAAAAATATCCAAAAGCGGAAATAAAGTAACTGAAACAAACTAAATTGTCCAGAAGAACGGATCTCTAAATACCCAAACATAGGCAGGGTCGCCACTTCTAAGATTTAAAATTGGATAAAAGTTGTTAGGCTGTGACTTAAGACTAAGATTGAAAATGGGATATTTTGGAAAATAATGGGTTTAGAAATCTTACATTTACATGCTTCAAATACAAACATTATGTTAGGTATTTCTTTAGAGGGAAGTGACTCAGATGGAATGCATGTGGGCTGAGTCGAAGGGTATGGTAGTAACCAACTTAGGTTCCACAACAAATATACCTTTTATGGGTCTCCTCAATAACGAGTACAGCGACAGAGGTACAAGGCTGTGAGTGATGCTACTCCGCATATGACGTTCTGGTCATTGGAGTTCAATGCCAGAACGTGAGATCGGCTATGAGCATCAGAGCTGATAATGGAATCTTAGAGAGTAAGATGAGAAGAGAAATATATAATGCAATGCAGCAAGTGCGGATATATTTGGTAAATAGATATGATTAATAAGATGCAAGTCATATGATAGTTTCCATGGAAACTATTTTTAAAAAACATTTTGAAAACACTTTGGTTCTTGATGGAGTCTGAGCTTCTTGACGATGATTAAACCTGGAAAACAGGGTAGATGGTCGATCAGACAGTGATTGTCTGATTAACTCTCAAATGCTAAAATCAGTATTGAGCTCAAGTACGTATTTGTGTATTCAATGTAATTGTGTATGTATGCATACCCTATGTCTTTATATAGTGAGCATGTGTATACCTTTTAAAATTGGAATGGGAAAGGATTCCTATTTTGTTGTATAAATCTAAGTAGGAAAAGGATTCTTTATGCAATAAGAGTCCTATTTAGTAGTGTCTTTCTAAATAGGATTATCTTCCCATATAGGAGTATGTTTTCAGGTAGGAAAGAAATTTCGCAAGATCCGGTCTTTGAGAATTTTGATATCGTTTCCGTTTATTCAGGTCCTTTAGCGATGCATTTTGAACTTGATTTTGGGTGTTACCAAATCCTGCAGAATTCGGCCTTACTAGGGATTCGGGCGATCCTCTCAAACAGTCGTTAACCACATCGATAACTCTAGGACTCGCACGCCGTTAGCTTTGGGCATTCATCTTGAGAGAGTCCTTGGATTCTCTCTAATGAGCGGATCTTGTATGATTCAGTTCATTATACTTATTCTGGAATTTTGTTTCCATCAGTTCTAAATGTTCAAAACTAGTTTTCTAATCATCCCCAATGGAGGTGCAACTGTGAACGGAGCAGGTTTCGGGGGCGCTCGCCCAGACTTATGGCTAACCTCGAATCTGGTTAATTTTGAAATAAACAGAGTCCTCACCTAGCTCATCTAGGAAATACTTTTTATACCGACTAAATTGACCTCACATGCCTATGGATGAGGAATCATGCATCAGACCAAAAGGTCGGGTTCATGGAAACACCCCTTACTCTTGACTTACGTTTATTTATTTAATTGATTTAAAAGACATATCTGGAATATCTCATCTTAACAAACATGGAAGTTCCAAAGGATATAGTGCTGGAAAATAAATAAGTTTGGATAATATAAATTGTTGAAAAATGGAAAGATGGAAAATCATGCATGACGCACATGTGACTCGATCAGGACTGCCATGTGGACAAATAACAATTACTCCTAAGCAAGTATTTAATATTGGGGTTTTTGGTATATAACAAATAGAGGTGAATTTTATTCAGTTTGCATGCACAAAGCCTAAACCAGATGTATATGTGAGATTGATTTTATATTTACCATATTAAATGTCTATATTTTTGGATTGTCGGTAGGTGTGTACGTGTTTATTGATTCGTTAAGATTGATGGTCTTGTCGAGCTTAGTCCTTGTCGTGTGTACAACTCAATTTTCATGATGCGTTAAAGTTGGCTGATTTATATTGGCGAGAACCTTATCTAGTTAATTTTGGACTAGACTGTTCGTTTGATATAACGAGTTTATTTATATCTTTGATATGGGATATTAGGTGTAGAGATGTTAAGTAGGTGACGAGTATTGCATGATGTTATTAATGGGGATTTTGAGGTTTTCATTTAAAGTGTTAGATTTTGATATTGTAAGAATTGCGATTTGAGTTTCGGGCTTGTCCTTGCACCTTGTCAAGGTTGTCTTGATAGCTGTTTGAAATCGAATGAGTTTAGTAACCTTCCTTGTGAGAATGTTAATGTTTATAGTTGAAAAATCTTGGAGGTTTATATTTTGTTTAATCAAGTAATAGTTGGAGTACTGAACTGTCGAATTTTTAATTTTGCTTATACGTGGTGTGAAAATTTGGGTTGTTGTTTTATGTAAGTGGTGATTTGAGTTATCATTCGAGGTACAACTTGTCGAGTTGTGGTTATGCAAGTGCGTAGGTTGATGAGTGGAAGTATGCCTATGGTTTCAGTTTTAATTCGGATATATAGTTGGAGAGTATACTTAGGGGACGGAGTCCATTATGTGGAATTGTTATCTTTCTTTTCTTGAGGTACGTTGGGTTTCGCATTGCTTCAAATATTCGATGCTATTTTAGTACTTTGAATTTGTGTTATATGTTTTACTTTTGTTGCCTTGTGCGCGTATATCGTGTTTTGTGCTTTGTTTATGTTGTGTTAAAATCGAGGACGATTTTGTTTTTAAGTTGGGGAGAATGTAACACCCCGTATTTTTCCGGCTTGTTACGATGAGTTTTTCAATGTGTTTTGGGTTGATGTTTGGTGGTTTAGTTCCTTTGAACTTTGGTTTGGGTTGCAAAATAGTTATTTCGATGTTTGAGCTTGTTTTGAGTGCGGTTTGGGCCGTGTGGATCGACCTTGGGCTTAAGGCCCAGAAAATTTATATTTTTGGAAGCAGGGGGTGTATCACGGTCGTGACAGGAGCATCACGGTCGTGATACACCATCACGGGCGCGATTGAGACATCTTGGGCGCGACGCGGCACTGTAGGGTTCGTTGTTTTGCTATAAATAGCTCCTTAACTCGATTCTTTCAGCCCTTTTTCACCCTATCAGACCTAATGCGACCCTACACTCAGATAAACCCTATTTCTATCATTCCTTTATGATCCTTGGTGGTTTTTAACAATTGATTGGTGATTATATATTCGTTTTGCGATTTCTACGCGATTTGCTTGTGGTGTTCTTCGTTGGTGTGATTGTGACTCTTGTTGCTTCTTGTCCAGACCCTTCCCTAGGGTTTAATACTTATTTAATCTTGTTATTCTTCATTCTAAGGTAATGATTTCAATCTCTTATGTATTGGTGAATCGTTGTCATGTGTTTTGCGTAGAATGGCATGATTTAGGGTGTTTTGGAGTTTGGAACTTATTGTTCAATGGTCTGAGATTTATGATTTGAATAATATGTTTTAAATGGATTTTAATATGATTATAATATGATGATGTATTATGATTGGAATTGGATTTGCATGATTTAAACAACGAATTGGCTAATTCTAGGTTTGTATGAAATTGATTCGTTTAATGATTTGTTAAAGTGTTGAATCTGAGTTATTTGGGATATTATGTGTTTGTGCTACAATGGCTAATGATCTAATGATTTAAGATCTAGAAGTGAGAATTGGGTTTGATCTATTTTGTAAAAATCTCTACGATTTGCGAAATTGACAATTTTATGAAAGTTAAACGCTATAATTGCAAAATGGTTTCAAATGCTATACCTACTGATATAATATATTCTAAGTGATGTTTTAAAGGTTTTAAATCAGTAATAACATACTTTGGTTTGTCGATTATTGGTTTTGAATCGTTTGGCTAGTTTAGGCAATTTTCGGCAAAATTGTCATGTCTGATTATTTGAGTGCTTTGGCTTAATTTTGGTTTTATCAAATTGTTAATGGCTGGAAACTTTGTTTATAAAAAGGTTTTGAACACATATAAAGATATTAGTTTCATCTTAGGTTGTTGGGTTAAACAATTTGGTTAAAGGCATGTAAGGTGTTATATTGTGTGTATTGTTTTGGCTAAACTATTTTAGGTTCAAGATGAAACTTGAAAGGCGTTAAATCTTTTGATTCCATTTAAGTGGTGTATTTAAGTGTATGTACTTTGGGTGTTACTTGCCAAGTGTTGGCAAGTTATTTGGCTTATTTGCTTATCATGATTTTGACATTATTAAGTTAGGGAATGAGTTCTTATTTTAAACTTAGTTTTATTTAAGGATCAGATTTACTATGGTTTTACTTTGGCTTATGGTTGGGTCGGGTTAGACTTGTGTCGCCCGACATGTTGTGTTGAGCTATACTACAGTTAAGGCTAGCACACTACTTTGGGAAAACTCTTGGATTTTGAAAGGACTATATAAGTATTTAAGAACTTTGATTTCGTTTTAAAAGATAAGAACTCACCTAAGCTTAACTTGCCTAATTTTGTTATTTGGTTTGTATGGATACTTTGGTTGTACCTTGGTTGTGTTTTGAAATGCTAGTCCTACGTGGTGTCTAGTAATCTTAGAGTTAGGGGTTGATCAAATTTTAACTTATATAATGTTTTAGACCCGTCGACTGCTCGTGTTACGGAGTCTACGCAGGGTTAGCTGTTTGCCAAGATTCACGTGGATAAGCAAGCAGTGAGTTTGTACTTGCTATTTACCGCTTTATTAAGTAAATTTATATTTTAATATTAAGTATATGTACAGTACGTATATTTCGAACTGTTTTTGTATTATGTGTTGGTAGTTTGTGCCCTAGGGCCATTTTGTATTTATTCTTGTATAAACAAATCCCATTGGCAATGATATATATGTTTTTATTTGAACTAAGTGTCTCATCAACTAAGTGTTTATTTAATACATATTGTCCTTATCACATTGTGATAGAATCTATTCTTAAGGTAGTAAGAATATGAGTGACAGATTCTATTATACAAGTGATCTAAATAATCGTTCACGATCGATGGGGTCCTACGAATAAGGGCATCGCATTATCCCGAAAAGATCGTCACCTCTGTTTATTCTCCTGATTAGTAAAGAGTTACTAATTATAGGAAGTAGTGAGTCTCATACTACTTGATGGGGATCAGAATAAACACGTGGACACTCAAGGTGTTGAGTGAGTCGAACAAGTGACGCTAGATGACTTATACATGGTAATTCATTAAAGTCAATTTAATGTCATCTAGTTCATAATTGTACATATGTCCTTTGACTTGCGGTGACACTATCTTGTATATAGGTGATTAGAGTTTGATACTCCTTAACTCTAGATCTTTCATGAGCTAGAGCCGCGGGATGTGTTGGCTCTAGTTAGTTGTATATGGAGATAGGGGTTTAACCTAGAAAGGATTCATCACTCTGGATGAACGGAGACAAGATTCTATGCTATCTCAAATTGTTCTTGATGGATGATAAAACCTGCGCAGGTGTATATGACTTACATAGAAAGTTGTTTCTAGTGGAAGTCATATTTATCAAGAATTAGAACTAAGAGATGAGGTCATATAATCAAGACTAACAGTGTTTGACTTAACCGTGACACTAGTCGAGATTGGAATCTTAGATGAAGGGAATTTTGAGTGTACGGTAATTATGAACATTGGTTCATAAAGAATGCATCGAAACATTCATCTCTATTTGGGGGTCGTGATATGTTGCTAGACGTCACTCTCGATCTACGAGAATTAATAATTAAATGGGATTTAATTATTTAATATAAGAAAGGCGTTTCTTATGACTCTCGTTGCCATATAGATCTGAACCTAGTTAGTCACACACAATAGAGTGTGCAACCGATTGAGTTTACAAAAGATCGATTTCATATAGATACTAGCATATCTCGGAAATTAATCTAAGATGAAAAACAAGTACAAATTAGGGACTAATTTGTAAGAGTTATAAATTAGTAGGAACCTAATTGTACTATGTCCAAGTTAATTAGGGACTAATTTATAAGAGTTATAAATTAGTAGGAACCTAATTATAATTTAACCAAGTTTTATGATTAGATGGCTTAAGTAATTAATTAGTGTAATTAATGATACTTAAAGCACTAATCATAAGCTAATGGAATGATAATGTCATGGTGAAGTAATGAGATAAGGAAATAAGCTTATATGTGATGTCATATGATGGCATCACCTATATGATGTCACCTATGTGATGTCACCACATGAAAGGTGTCATGTGGTGGCAACACCTTTGCTTGGTGTGTGACACCTAGCATGCAAGGTGTTGCATTCTTAAGGCATGCTCTAGCCTATAAATAGAGCATGTCCTTGCTCATTTCACAACACACAACACACATCTCACTACAAAGTTGTAGAGAGAGAAAGCACTTGAAGGAGTTCAAGTATTCATCAATCACGGGAAAAACTTGGCGACGTTTTTCATACATCCGAGCAAGGTAGTGATCGCGGCGAGAGTTTGAGCTTAGGGCTGCTCGGCAAGAGGAACTCTTGCAGGATTACTTCAAGGCGAGGATTCAATCGGACGCATACTCGTGTGGACGAGCTTGAGGTCGCCGTACTTTCGGGACTACAAGAATCGTTGGAGAATCGACATAGGTATTCTTCTTACGATTCCTAGATGCGTGCTTTAATTAATAAATGATACGACGATCCATTTGTTGTTGATATGATCAACTTAAGGATCCGGATTGTTGGAATTTCGATTTTGAATTGAAATATACGATTCGGACCCGCGCCTCCCGCTGCGCCAACAGTGGTATCAGAGCCACCGTATCATCGAGTATTAACGCTTTACGATTGAATAAATGTATAAATAATCATGGACTTAGGAATTATTATTGGGCATGTAATTTATAATTCCGAGGGATTTTGTTTTTCCAAAAACGAACAAACGCTATTGTGATATTAATTACATTTGATTAAATTCTGTCTAGGAGATTGGTACTTAAGTGGTCCGCTCGTGACCCTCCAATCTATCCTGGGAATTTTTCTAATGTGATCATTTTAACACAATACGTGATTCGCTTGTGCATTATGTTGTCATCAACGGAATATGCGGAAAAAGCGAAACCCGAAAAAAAAAAAAAAAAAAAACCAGAAAAAAAAATAATATTTTTTTTTCATAAAAACCAAAAATGCTGAAAAACGGGTTTTACACCCGGGAAAAAGTTTTCGGCCCGAAAAAAAAAAAATATTTTTTTTCTGTAAAAACCGAAATGCTGAAAAAGGGGTTTTACACCCGGGAAAAAGTTTCCGACTCGAAAAAAAAAAAAAAACGTAAAATAAAAAAATAAATTTTTTTTTTCGAGGATCAGCGATCGGTTGAGGCTTTCGGAGGTTCTAGGACGATTCCTCTATACCTAAAGAAAGCAGATATTACATAGTGAATGATTAGAGAATCATTTCCGAGATATGTAATAGTTTGCTCATTCTTTTGTGGCTAAAGAATGAGACCTAGGAAGTCCATGATCATACATGTGTGATTGCATGATTAATTTTAGCTTTAATATGTATGAGATGCATGCTAAAATGTATTGTGTGTTTAGTGAGACCTGAATAACTTAAAACCCTAAAAAAAATCTTCCTAAAAGTTAAAAGATTAAGTTTATATTGATTAATCATTAAATTGTTTATCAATGGCTCTCCATTGGAGCAATAAACTAACACGCTTTGAGTTATCATCTTGTCGGCTATGGATACATAGGGGTGAGATGATATCGTCAAGAGATGTTGTTGAGTTTATTGTTAAGCATGAGATGTTACGGGTGTAGTCGATATAATATACGGCGAGAAAGGCAATTAGGCGTACCTGAGTCGTATATTATTCAAATCGATACATCTTAGTTGATTCAATGGGTTAAACTTAACTAATGTGGAAACCTAAGAATAGCATTAAGTACTTGAGAGTGAAAGCATTAGGAGCCGGAAATGATTGAACCTCATATGAGATATGATGAACAAGTAATTGTTCACTTATATATCATTTTGATCCCAAGAATAGCATTAAGTACTTGAGGGAAAGATAAATGAATATAAGAATTCAATCACCCACTTGAAATCTTTTCCAACAAAGATTCACGTTTCCTATTTTGGAAGTGTAGGATTCGAAAAAGATAGTGGGAGGCCATTTTGATAAAGACCAAATCATTATGGTTAAATATACAAAATAACACGAATACTAATTAGAGATCTTTGCTATCCATAGGTTGATAAGATAAGATGAAATCGAATCCATTAAGTAGCATTCTTGACAATAATCGACTAGTGGGTCCTAACTTTGTTGATTGGTTAAGAAATCTCAAAATAGTTCTTGCAAGTGAACACATAGCATATGTTCTTGAGGCAAATGCTCCGGGACCATTGCCGATTGAGGCATCTCCTGAGGAACATGAGGCATTGCGCAAGTGGAAGTTAGATGACGAACAAGCCAAGTGCTACATGTTGGCATCTATGAATAACGAGTTGCAAAAGCAACACGAGAAATATCCGGGAGCCCGCGAAATATTGTTTCACTTACAAGAGTTGTATGGTGAATCAAGTCGTTCTGCTAGATATGAGTTATCTAAGCAATTATTTCGAGCAAAGCTCTCAGAGGGAAAGGATGTTGGAGAACATGTGAACATGATGATTCGATGTATCGAACGTCTAGAGGGTCTAGATTTCATCATGGACTTCAATCTCCAAACGGATATGATCCTTCAATCCCTTCCGGATTCGTATGGTAATTTCATCACGAATTACTATATGAATCGGATAGAATGTACACTTGCAGAGTTATCAAGTATGTTGATAACCGCTCAAAAGAACAATGTTAAGGGAAAGGAAGTTTCTCTTGTGGTTGCTTCTTCTAGTAAGACTAAGAAGAAGAAAACTAAGAAGAATGTTTTGAAGGCCCAAAAGGCCATTGCAAAAAGGAAGCGCACCTCGGAGAACAAAGGAAAGTGTTTCTTTTGCGAGGGCGAGGGACATTGGAAACGAAATTGCCCCAAGTATAAGGAATTTAAGGGCAAGAACAAGAAGAATGAAAATCCCGGTGAGGGTATGTCTATTTCTTGTTCTTTCAATTCCAATAATGATAGCTCGTCCAAAGCTTGGGTATTAGATACCGGAGCTAGTTCTCACATTTGTTCATCCTTACAGGATCTAGCAAATGAGAGGAAGTTGGACAAGGATGAAGTGATCTTGAAGCTTGGAAATAACGCAAGTGTTGCGGCTAAAGCTATAGGATCGTCTTCTATTTTGTTGTATAAGCATGTTTTGTATTTGAACAATGTTTTGTACTTACCGAACGCTTATAGAAATATCATGTCTATTTCTTGTATGACAAGATTAGGATATGATTTTCTATTTACAAAGGATGTTTGTAAAATTATCTATAATAATGCAATCGTTGGTTATGGTTATGTACAAAATGGTCTTTATTTTATAAATGAAGATGCTCGTAATACAAATAATGTTATAGAAATAAATACCGTAAGTAATCAAACCTCGAAACAACTTTGGCACTTACGATTAGGACATATTGCGGAAGATAGACTTAACAAGTTGGATAAGATGGGAATATTGAGCAATCTTGATTCTGCATCAATTTCGACTTGTGAGTCATGTCTTAAAGGCAAGATGACCCGATCACCCTTTGTTGGACAAAGTGGTAGAGCCAAAGATGTTTTGGAGATCATACATAGTGATGTATGTGGACCATTTCAAGAAATGGCACGAGGTGGTTATTTATACTTCATTACCTTCACCGATGATTTATCACGGTATGGATATGTTGTTCTTATGAAGAACAAGAGTGAAGCTTTTGAAAAATTCAAAGATTTCAAAAATGAAGTAGAAAACCAAATTGTAAAAAGTATTAAAATCCTTCGATCTGATCGAGGAGGTGAATACTTGAGTACGGAATTTGGTACATTCTTAAAAGAATGCGGTATTATTTCCCAACTGACTCCTCCGGGAACACCACAATTGAATGGTGTATCAGAACGGAGGAATCGTACATTGTTAGACATGGTACGATCAATGATGAGCTATACTGATTTACCCATTTCATTATGGGGTCATGCACTTCTTAGCGCAAATTATATTCTAAATTGAGTTCCAACTAAATCCACTCCGAGAATACCGTATGCGATATGGTATGGTAAGGAACCAAGTCTTAAGCATATTAAGATTTGGGGATGTTCGGCATATATTAAAAAGTTGATAACCGACAAGTTGGAATCGAGATCAATCATGGGAAGGTTCGTTGGTTATCCTAAAGACAGTTTAGGATATTATTTCTATATTCCATCCGAACAAACCATTAAGGTTAGTCGGGATGCCCAATTTCTTGAAAAAGAGTTCATTCAAGAAGGGGGCAAAGGAAGGAATATAGAATTAGATGAGGAGTCATCTAAAGACCAACAAAATGATACAATGGAATTTGATCAAACCCCATAGTGAACCAGAATTAGTAAAATCTACAGATACACCTCGAAGATCAAGTAGGGTATCTCATCCACCAGAGAGATATGGTTTTCTTCATGATATACAAGAGTTGTTCATTCATGAAGAAAATGATCAAATAGTTGATCCCTCTACTTATGAGGAAGCTATATGTGATATAGATTCTTCAAGATGGCTTGAAGCTATGAAATCCGAAATGGATTCCATGTACAGTAACCAAGTATGGGAGCTAGTTGATCCACCCGAAGGAATTATACCAATAGGGAACAAATGGATCTTCAAGCGTAAACTTGGTGCTGATGGAAAAGTGGAAACTTTTAAAGCTAGGCTTGTTGCGAAAGGGTTTCGCCAGAGGCAAGGAGTCGATTATGAAGAGACTTTCTCGCCGGTAGCCATGCTTAAGTCCATCTGGATTCTTCTTGCCATAGCTGCACATTTAGATTATGAGGTTTGGCAAATGGATGTCAAGACCGCATTCCTTAATGGATATATTGAGGAGGAAATCTATATGGAACAACCTAAGGGTTTTGAATCCGAAGAAGGTTCCAAGGTGTGTAAACTAAAACGATCCATATATGGATTGAAGCAAGCTTCGAGAAGTTGGAATCGTCGTTTTGATGAAGCTGTAAAGAGTTACGAGTTTATCAAAAACGAAGATGAACCATGTGCTTACAAGAAGGTTAGTGGGAGTGCAATTACTTTCCTAGTCTTGTACGTAGATGATATTTTACTAATAGGAAATGATGTCGGTATGTTAACCTCTGTAAAGCTTTGGTTATCCAAAACTTTCTCCATGAAAGACCTCGGAGAAGCAACTTACATTCTCGGTATTAGACTCTATAGAGATAGATCTAAAAGAATGATTGGTCTCTCACAAAGGCTCTACTTAGAAAAGATATTGAAAAAGTTCAATATGGAAAATTCTAAGAGAGGATTGATTCCTGTTAGGCATGGAATTCACCTTTCGAAGGAAATGTCTCCAAAGACTTCTGAAGAAAGAGTTGAAATGGCAAAGATACCATATGCTTCGGCAATTGGTAGTCTTATGTACGCTATGTTGTGTACGCGGCCAGATATTGCCTATGAATTTAGTTTGACTAGCAGATATCAATCCAATCCAGGTTCAGAACACTGGATAACGGTTAAGAATATCTTTAAGTACTTGAGAAGAACTAAAGATATGGTCTTAACATATGGAGGAGGTGATCTTAAAATAGATGGCTTTACAGATTCTGATTTTCAATCAGATATAGACGATCGTAAGTCTATATCTGGATTCGTATTCACGTGTAATGGAGGAGCAGTGAGTTGGAAGAGTTCCAAACAAGAAACCACTGCAGATTCCACTACAGAAGCCGAGTATATTGCGGCATCAGATGCTGCAAAGGAAGCTGTTTGGATTAAGAAGTTTGTTTCTGAACTTGGTGTGGTTCCTACCATTGAGTCGGCGGTTCCTCTTTTCTGCGACAACAATGGTGCTATAGCCCAGGCCAAGGAACCCCGGTCTCACCAAAAATCCAAACACATAGAAAGGCGATATCATATTATCCGAGAAATTGTTGGAAAAGGAGATGTGTCTCTCCAAAAGATAGCATCAGCCGAAAACACGGCTGACCCACTGACAAAGCCCATGACCCAGAGTCAATTAGATTTACATCTTGAGAAGATGGGGCTTAGATATAGTAGCCAATGGCACTAGTGCAAGTGGGAGATTGTTGGTAGTTTGTGCCCTAGGGCCATTTTGTATTTATTCTTGTATAAACAAATCCCATTGGCAATGATATATATGTTTTTATTTGAACTAAGTGTCTCATCAACTAAGTGTTTATTTAATACATATTGTCCTTATCACATTGTGATAGAATCTATTCTTAAGGTAGTAAGAATATGAGTGACAGATTCTATTATACAAGTGATCTAAATAATCGTTCACGATCGATGGGGTCCTACGAATAAGGGCATCGCATTATCCCGAAAAGATCGTCACCTCTGTTTATTCTCCTGATTAGTAAAGAGTTACTAATTATAGGAAGTAGTGAGTCTCATACTACTTGATGGGGATCAGAATAAACATGTGGACACTCAAGGTGTTGAGTGAGTCGAACAAGTGACGCTAGATGACTTATACATGGTAATTCATTAAAGTCAATTTAATGTCATCTAGTTCATAATTGTACATATGTCCTTTGACTTGCGGTGACACTATCTTGTATATAGGTGATTAGAGTTTGATACTCCTTAACTCTAGATCTTTCATGAGCTAGAGCCGCGGGATGTGTTGGCTCTAGTTAGTTGTATATAGAGATAGGGGTTTAACCTAGAAAGGATTCATCACTCTGGATGAACGGAGACAAGATTCTATGCTATCTCAAATTGTTCTTGATGGATGATAAAACCTGCGCAGGTGTATATGACTTACATAGAAAGTTGTTTCTAGTGGAAGTCATATTTATCAAGAATTAGAACTAAGAGATGAGGTCATATAATCAAGACTAACAGTGTTTGACTTAACCGTGACACTAGTCGAGATTGGAATCTTAGATGAAGGGAATTTTGAGTGTACGGTAATTATGAACATTGGTTCATAAAGAATGCATCGAAACATTCATCTCTATTTGGGGGTCGTGATATGTTGCTAGACGTCACTCTCGATCTACGAGAATTAATAATTAAATGGGATTTAATTATTTAATATAAGAAAGGCGTTTCTTATGACTCTCCTTGCCATATAGATCTGAACCTAGTTAGTCACACACAATAGAGTGTGCAACCGATTGAGTTTACAAAAGATCGATTTCATATAGATACTAGCATATCTCGGAAATTAATCTAAGATGAAAAACAAGTACAAATTAGGGACTAATTTGTAAGAGTTATAAATTAGTAGGAACCTAATTGTACTATGTCCAAGTTAATTAGGGACTAATTTATAAGAGTTATAAATTAGTAGGAACCTAATTATAATTTAACCAAGTTTTATGATTAGATGGCTTAAGTAATTAATTAGTGTAATTAATGATACTTAAAGCACTAATCATAAGCTAATGGAATGATGATGTCATGGTGAAGTAATGAGATAAGGAAATAAGCTTATATGTGATGTCATATGATGACATCACCTATATGATGTCACCTATGTGATGTCACCACATGAAAGGTGTCATGTGGTGGCAACACCTTTGCTTGGTGTGTGACACCTAGCATGCAAGGTGTTGCATTCTTAAGGCATGCTCTAGCCTATAAATAGAGCATGTCCTTGCTCATTTCACAACACACAACACACATCTCACTACAAAGTTGTAGAGAGAGAAAGCACTTGAAGGAGTTCAAGTATTCATCAATCACGGGAAAAACTTGGCGACGTTTTTCATACATCCGAGCAAGGTAGTGATCGCGGCGAGAGTTTGAGCTTAGGGCTGCTCGACAAGAGGAACTCTTGCAGGATTACTTCAAGGCGAGGATTCAATCGGACGCATAATCGTGTGGACGAGCTTGAGGTCGCCGTACTTTCGGGACTACAAGAATCGTTGGAGAATCGACATAGGTATTCTTCTTACGATTCCTAGATGTGTGCTTTAATTAATAAATGATACGACGATCCATTTGTTGTTGATATGATCAACTTAAGGATCCGGATTGTTGGAATTTTGATTTTGAATTGAAATATACGATTCGGACCCGCGCCTCCCGCTGCGCCAACATTATGGCTCTTAGTTGGAACATGCTACCTAATGGGCATCATTAGGACTGCGTGCGCACCGGTAATGATCTGGGAAAGGTAATTATGGTAATGTGGTAACTCGGTGTGAGCATAGCTCTCGGGACCAAGTAGAGTAACTCGGTGTAGCTCAGCTCTCGGGACTCTGGTATAAGTGTGGTCAGTGGTAACTCGGTGTAGCTCAGCTCTCGGGACCAGACCTATTGGATTATGGTTTTATTTAGAATTGTGGATTAGGGTTCCAACTATTATTCGTAATATCGTTATTAAATGTTTTAAACGGTTTTAAAGGTTTTCCACTTAATAAATGTAGATAGTGGTATAAACTCATCTCAGTATATCTGACCCTGTTGTTTTCCCAATTCTTCTCAGGGCTATGATCTGAGAGAGTCTGGTGATCTCCGCATTTACTTTTCCTCGGAGGTTCCATTTATTTTAGTAGAACTATGAAACTATTTTATTCTTAGACCGCAGTAGTTGACTAGACGTCTTTTTTATTATTACAGTTGTTTGTCGGATTGGTCTGACTAGTTATATTGCTCTGCCATGTTATATGATTATTTCGGATTATTTATGTTATGCCTATTTTTAGACTCAGAATTGGATAAGCATGTTATATTAATTATTGAATATTATAACTCCTAGATTTAGGCTGAAGTCTCGGTTGCCCCGAGCATTGGTTTTCTGCAGGTTTAGTTAAATTGGTTGTTATAAGAAAGGCTAGCTACGGGTGTTGGTACTACATTACCCATGCCCTAGCGCCAGTCACGATTCATGAAAATGGGTCGTGACAAACTACTAATTGCACCTTCATGGAAGTCCTAAGATTTCTAAGTGATTTGATTGATTTAAAGCTAATTAACGTGATTATCTGATTAAGCCTGTTAAAATGGATCTTGACATACATTCAAAGAATTTTAAACAAAATTTATGGAGTGCCTGGCGGTTGTTTGGTATTTATTTGTCGGATTCAGTGTCACGACCCGAAATCACGAGCCGCGATCGACGCTAGGGAATGTGGATGGTAGTTCCAAAACCCGTAGCAAGCCTTTAAAATCTCATATAAATTTTTCGCGAAACAATCATTTTCAAATCCAAACGTATATACACATATCCCCATATAAACATATTGTTTTCATATAAAAGGTCCTTAAGCTTGACGTATACAAACCTCTGTTTCAAAACATGAAAACATTTCGTAGGAACTTGGGTCTTACCGTGTGATGTTCCACATCCTAGCACAGCCCGTCCCAAAACAAAGCAAACGATTTTAAAAACGGAATTCAAAACGTACGTATGCATCAGAGTTTAAAGACATGAAAACCGTTTTACAAACATCCATACAGACTAGGACTTGACCCTACTGCAGCACTATTGATCCTGTACATACTTCAAACTTCTGGAACAAGAATAGAAGTCCGGCTTTCCAAAACTAGACACCTGCACCAAATATTGTTGGGGGATCAGTCGAAACTGAGTGAGTTCGTTAGTTTATAATTGAGCATTTAAAACATTCAAACAATGTGAAACCATTCAGTTAAATGCATCCATTTATAAGCATTCTGAATGAAACGTTAGTCTTAATCTTGAGATGTACTTTCCATACCACGTATACTTATTGTTATCCTTTGATCATGTCACATTTTCCAAATGGTAAAAGTCATTGAATTACCTTGTACCATCTCCTCTTCACAACTTATGGGTCCCAAGATAATTTATCGAGTTCACCCACTAGACCTAGGTCTGTGGCCCGAGATAAATTAACCAAGCTCAACCTACAGTCTCCATACAAATGAATCACAAACAATGCGCATACAAACGGCTCACACATAACATTTCATATATACCTCACCATATTCGAACGACTTTATACGTCTAGATCATAACGACACTCGTGATCACACATCCTATTGACACCTAATAGGTGGTTTATTCCATCGGATCTCTATACTGGCTTCAAATCATGATGTATGCATTTCAAAACAACGAATCATTTGTAAATGATGTGATACACTTTATATAACATATAGCATAAAATAAATGCATTTTAAAATACTTCAAACGTAAACATTCCACATAATGTACTCACTGCTTGCTATCCCAATTTTTTAATATAATAGCGTAAGCTCCCTGAGCTCCTTGTCCACTCGTAGGTTGACTTGTCAAACCTAACACAAATATCAAATAGGTATCGAGTTAAGATTTAACTCGATAAGCACGTAGACTCAAGAATACACATACACAATACTTATCACATTATCGCATCTAACCCCGATACGTTCGTATTTACGTGTTGTTATGTGATTTATACATATTTTATTTTTATTAAGTTTATTACTTTGAACCTAAGTTCATAATGTTATTTGACTTATTAATCAAATAACTTTAATTATGTTTGTGTTATGTTTTTTCGAATTATCGACCTCGTAATCGCTTACTGTTGCTAGCTGTAAAATAGTCTGACCTATAAACGAAACTGATATTTTTAAAGTTCAGAATGTCATCTTCGACTTTCGTTTAGGTCTCAGACTAATTCTAGCACCCGAAGGTATCAGAAACTTGCCCGTAAGTTAATAACTTGGGCTGTCCACAATTTCAAAACTGTTACGCACGACAGAATGTTCTACTCTGTTTGGAATACTTAAAGGATAAATATGCAGAAACTCAAACCTAGATATTTTTATCCAACGCCTTTCAGTTTCCGTACAAACAAATGGAACTTAATTCGGAGCTGTATAGCTTGAGATATTTCCCTCGCAATATCCTTGTTCGGCAGCGCACTAATTACAACAACTATTCAATCTTAATCAATCAATTCTTAAATCATTTTCAGCTTTTAGAAACTTAAATCAATGCTCAAATCACCAATTCAATCTTATATCCGTAATATATCCTAGGGGCCGAATGCCCTTTACCTATCTCCATGTCAAAGTTCAACCAAAATTAACACAATTCTATAAGTAGTTTCCATCAATCATCACATCTTAGTAAAGACTCATCATAGCCGAACCAAAACATCAAACCATCGTCAAATTTTCATATCCGACAATTCAGAAATTACCTTTGCTTAGTGAAGTCTCTATGCTGTAGCCCTTGGGCACCAAAATCACAAAGGAAAACCTTCATCCAAACTTAATTCAATACTACATCAACCAAAATCCAAAATCCCCAATCTTTCCTACTCAAATTACTCCATAATCAGCCAAGAAAACTATTAATTTGAGGCTCACCTCACTTACCTTCAAGAATAGGATTTATTTGCTTCCATTCTTATGAGATTTGGTGAAGCATGGTGATAGATAGGAGATGGAGATGATTCACGGCAACAAGAGAGGAAAAGAAGATGAAGCTTTTTTCCTCTCTTATTTTGTTTCTATCTTAGGTAAAGGAAGAGGTGGATGATTTAAGGTCATCTTATGTCTTTGATAAGTTAAATACGTCACTCTTTTGATGGGCTAAAGATCCATTTTAACTCAAACCTTACCTCGACATGCTTACTTGTCCAAGCAACTTCGGAAATCCTTTTCCGACTAGTCCTTATTTATTATTAGTAATAATAATTTCCAATTTCCCCATATATCTTTAATAATTCTTATGTTGGTGTCCATTTCCGACCTACTTGGTCCAATTTACACAACATTAGGATTCGTGGCACGATTTTATTATTTTAAAATTTTGGGGTTATTACATTCAGGATCTGGGCAGAACCTGGAGGTTGTTCCTCTAGTCGATACAAAATTTTTGGTTCAAACCAGAGTTGATTCTGAGTTCAAACAAACCGGAAATCTGGTCTTAAAGTTGCTAGTTCGGCAGGCTTGGGCTTCGAAGCCCATGATGACATGGTGGTCCACTGGTTCTGACATGGCAGAAATATCTGAATAAGATAGAGTTTGAGATATTACATAAATAATTCCTACGGATAATTACAAATTTGTGGGCTCAAACGGGGCCCAATTCTGAGTTGAAACGAGCCCGTAAACACAAAAATAAATTTGGAAATAGAAATCGAAGATCTTGAAGGGTTTAGAGGCGATGAACGACGGCTATGATTCCGCAAGTCAAGATTGGCGCTATGGAATGGGAGTGGTTTCTCCATAACCCGTAGCAAGCCTCAATTGATATCAAACTTTATCTTAAAATTTCAACTTTTAAAACAAACATCTTTTAACTATATTTCAAAAGGCTATGTCAGAGTTCTATGTTTTTACTATGGAAGACTTTTATCTACTATTGCGGATTTGCTAAAAGCCAAAATATCTTTATACAAAGTTCTAGACAAATAAGCAACTTCTGTGAATAAGAAGTAGGAAGGCGACACTTCTAATCACCTTGTCCCGAAAATGTTAAATCAACGGTGTCAGACTATGCTGAGTGAGATTATACATTTACACTTAAATATTATTCAAAATATAAAATGATACTATAAACCTTTAATGCTTATGCAAACCAAACACAGAAACCCGATGAAACCTTAATCCTCGATATACACCATTCCTCGATGAACAATCAAGCATTCGATATAGGATAACCATATTTCTTACATTCCATAGTTCGACCAGAAGTTTTTTTTACCACCATCAACACTTGATCGGGACTCTGCCTCCATCATCATTGACCGAGACTTAGTCACTCTACCGTCAATTGTCAAGACCACGAGTTTACCACCGTCATCACATGACCAGAACTCTGCCTCCGTCATCATTGACCGGGAATTATTCGCTTTGTCGTTCGAATCTTCTAATTTATAATCCTATTTACCTCGATCACTCATATATCACACGATATTACTAGTAATCACGTAGTCAATAGATAACATGTTTCGTCAGAACTATATTGGATGAAATTCATTTCCATGATATGCTTTTATATATAAAACATTTTGCGATTAAAGACAATGCACTTTAATAAAAAATAAAAGTAAATTACTACTCGCGCCTCGCTCAAATTCCAAAATAACTCAAAAGCCGTTTGGTAATGCAGTGTAATACCCCGTATATTTCTAGCGCGCTTTCCTCTTGTTTTGAGTTTCTCTGATTGTATTATAATAGGAGTACAATTTGAGAGAAACTGGAGGTTTTATATTTGAGTAACCTAAGAGTTTCAGTTGAGTTTAATAATAGTATCTGGTGGTTTATAACAGGGTTCTTAATAGCTTCATAACAGTCCTGCAAGGGCTTATAAATAGACCCTCTAAGTTGCAAACTCTAGCCCCTATTTGAATCCAAACTCAAAAAATGAATTTCTTCACTTAAAGAACTTCATTTCTTCTTTCTAACAAGTCCGGGTGTGATTCCAGTTTTCCGGATTTACAAATGCTTTTTTTGATAAATGGTTATTATGGGTTTGACTTGGTTCACCGAAATTTGGGAGTTGAACTTTGTACTTGTAATAACTCGGCTAACTCGATGATTTTTTTGGATTAAGATGTTTTTGAAATAATAACCATATTTTTATATAAAGGAGGTTTTCTAAAAAAAAATTGATTTTAAAACCGTGTAACCCGACTAGAATTTGAAAGCTAATGCCGTTGATTTATGTTTTGGAAAGAGTTTTTTTTATGCGTGCATTTTTATCTATGCCATACTGCATGTTGATTTTGTCATGACAATTTTGAGTCCTTTGTAGCATGTTTTGTGCTGATATTTGAGATATCATTGGATTATACTAGTTTGTATGCCATGTCGATAGATATATAATGATCTAATAGGATGTTGCATGCTCGTTTCTTTCGGCATCACGTTATTTGCCTACCATGTTTATGAATTGTTATATGGAAAGATGTTCGGTTAAATGTGGGTTAAGGCATGCTTGGGTGGTTTATGGTTATGTGGAAATCACAATATGTTGGTGTTGTTCGTGTTAGTATGTCTCGTATGTTTGTTAAGTTTTGTTATGTTAGTTATTTTATCTTGTTTGTCTCGTTGTACGGATAACGCATGAGGTCATTGCTAGCATGAGTTGGTTTTTGGCTAAACCTTGATGTTTGGTGTTGATTTGCGATTTGAACCTTCGTTTAGACCTTGTGTTTGCTTTTAATGTTGATTTTGGGTTATGCCGGAATTGGTGTATCGATTTGCGAATCGAGATAATTTAGGATATGATATCGAGGAAGATGAGGGAAGTGTTGCCTTGGAACGGTTGGTGATTTCTGGTTTTTCTGAAAAAGGATGTCGGAAATTCTGACCCGAGTAGATTTACTAGTGTATTAGTACACTTGTATTTTTTTAATTGAGTCGGACGATGTGATGCCGGAACTAATGGTAAGTTTTTTAGAAACATATGTAAAATATTGATTTCTTTGAGTATAAGTTTTAGTTTGGTTGAAGTTTAATTGGATATTATTTATGCATAATAGATTTTTAAAGAGTTATCGGTTTGAATTGTTATGATAACATCATGTGATTTGATAGATTACAAATAAGGAGTTTGAGAAATTTTTTTGAGGTTATCGAGTGCACATCTCACGGAGAGTAATGTCTAGCAAATCTTTTATCGAGGAATTGACTTCAAATTTTTAATTCGTTAAAGTATTTGAAATATTTTTATCACATAATTATGCCCATACATATCATAAACATGCATTTTGGATGTCATGAATAGAAATTTACATCGAGCATTGAGTATGTTCACTAAATAAAGGAAAATAAATAATTGGTACATGCATCACGTGCATGGATACGATTAGAGTTGGATGCAACTCTTTAGGGATGAGAGATGTCATCATCCTGACGCACAATTATGTAAAAGGGATTTTATCGATATAGTGTTTTTGAGAAAAATGTTTTAAAATGAACAGGCGAGTCACATTGTGATAAATGTATTTATAAAGTCGTTGGATTTGAAATGGTTTTAAATTTTTTACCGAAAGATATATAGACAAAATAGTTTATGATGATAGTAATGATTTAAGGACGATTACATTGTAAAGGATAAGGTTGTATTATTAGAGATTTTATGCATAGTAGAAAAATTATTGGATGTAAGTTTGCACTCGAGATATTATTTTGATAAGTAAGATAAGATGTTGAGGTCGTATTATAAGGATTATATGTTAGCTACCAACATATGATTTGAGGAGTGAAGGATTAAGAAATTGGGTTATGCTCCATGTGTGTGTGAGTATTCACCGTGATTTTAAAAGATGTTTTGTTTATACATATTCAATTTTGAATATTTTACATGTGTCTTATAGCAATAAATTCATATAATACAGTAGGGATGAATTTAATCAGAATGATTAATTGGATTGAATTGTTCGTTTTATTAAACGAATGTTATTAAGTTTGTTATAAGTCGAATAGTGAGTAAGTGACGAGGAATGCAGGATAAATATTAGTTTTGTGAATTTCAGTGTTTTTCGATTTAAGACGATGGACTTTTGTGTTGTAAGAACTACGATTTGAGCTTCGGACTTGTTCTTGAACCTTGATAGTGTTTCTTTGATAGTTTGTAAGACTCGAGCTAGTTTCTGAGAATCACCCTTGTAGAGCGTGTTTCATGATTCACAGTTAGACGATTTTTGTTGTTCAAATTTTGGGTTGGAGACTTTGTGTTCCTTTTATTTCACTTAAAAAAGGTATATATCATTTAGTGTTAAGCAAAGGTAAGCTGGGCTGTTGGTGTGACCTTATGAGGTTGTTAGGAGTATGTGATCAGTGGTATGAGAGTTATCATTCGAGTAACAATCCGTGAAGATTGTGGGTACACAAGTGCGTAGGTTTATAATTACGGATTCCTATGGTTTCAGTTTTGGTTTTGTCACTTAGTTGAGGAGTTCACTTAGAAATAGAGATAGATATGCGTAATGATTTCATTCCTTTTCTTTTCCTGGAGGTACGTTGAGTATGACGTTTATGTGTTTTATGTGTTTATCATGTGCGCACTATGCTTGATGTTTGATTTGTGTTATCTTGTGTTAAATTCGAGGAAGAATTTTTTTTTAAGGTGGGGAGAATGTAATACCCCGTATATTTTCAGCGCGTTTTCGTCTTGTTTTGACCTCCTCTGAATGGTACATGAGGTTTTATACTTGAGTATCCTAAGAGTTTCAATTGAGTTTAATAATAGTATATGGTAGTTTATAACAGGTTTCTTATTAGTTTCATAACAGTCTTGCAAGGGCTAATAAATAGACCCTCTAAGTTGCAAACCCTAGCCCCTAATCGAATCCAAACCCTAAAAATGAATTTCTTCGAATTCATTTCTTTTTTCTAACAAGTCCGGGTGTGATTTCATTCGATCAGAACATAATTTTACGTTCCCTTCGCAAGATTCAAGAGTCTTTCTACGCGTGTTCTTCGTTAGAGTGTTGGTGTTTCACCTCCATTTCAACCCCAAACCTCAAAAACGACAAAAAACACTTAAAATACATATCTCCGTCGTTCTAACAAGTCCGGATACAACTAATTATGCTAAGAACGTGATTTACATCCTTCTCGCAAGATCTATGCGATTTCTACGTTGTGTTCTTCGTTGGAGGCTTGTGGATTCAATTGGATTCGGTACAGTCCCTTGAACCTTGGATTATTACATCATTTATCTTATTGTTCATCATCCCTAGGTATTGTTTTCTTATGCTTTTGATTCATTGCTTCATTGTTATGTGATTTTACCTAGAAATGCATAATATAGGATTTTAATGAAGTTAATCGTTGCTATTGTTATGCTATACTTATGCTACTGAGTTTGTATGAATAAAATGATGATTTGATTATGTATAATTGATGTTACATGGTTTAAATACATTTGGGCATGATTTATCAATGTTAAGGCTTTATTAGCTATTTGGGTATTCTAATCGATTTGGTGGTTTGAATCTATGAAATTGTGATGCAATGCTTAGGTTACTGATATATAAGATATGTTGGGTAATTTTATGGTTTATGATATTATCTTGTTGGTGGTATCAACACTTTGGCATGCTCTCAATTGTTTTAGCCGAAATTGTGTAGAATGGTAAATTTGGGTTGTTAGAGAGTTGTAATCGCATAAATGTTTTGATATTATGTACCTACTATTCTAAGAGGACATATATGATGTTTATATGATTTATTAGCAGTGGGTATATGACTTGGGTTGTCGAATGCATGATTTGACTTGTTTAGCATTTTTAGGCAATTTCTAGCGAAATTGCGTTATCGATTATTTAAGGGATGTTGGCATGAGTCTAGATCTGAGTTGGTTTGGTATTTTAAAATTATGTATCATATAATACTGATCTAAATGATTTTGGGAGTTTGAATCATATATATTTTGATACGTGTTGGCTTAGTTTGCAAACTAGCTAATATTACGCTAAAATACTTAGATTTCAGATTCGATGCTTTGTAATGACTTAAGATCTGAATTACTTTCATATTATGGATATGACATGTATGTAAACTTATCTAAGGTTTTTTTGTTTGGCGATTCATGTTTGGTCTCGTTCTGGGCTAAGTGTCATGAATGCTTAATTGGCTTGATTTTATGAAAGTATGTTAATTGATTCCAAATGTTTTGCTATGACATGTGTTATGTAAAATGTGATTATTAAGCATGTTAGGGCTGTTGTATATTGGTTTTTGGCTTATTTGGTTGTATTTGTCCTTTGGGGACTTTTGTCGAACATTTTGTAATCATGATACTACACGATTGTTTTAATGTTTAATTTGAATTCCATTGTTTTATAAATTGAGACTTTGGTAATATTTAAATGATTCCGAACTTTAAACGAATTGTTTTACCTTGGTTGGATATTTGGTTTGGGTTAGACTTGGGTCGTCCAATTTGTGAGTATAGGCTTGGCAGTTGTGATAACCCGGCTAGCTCACCACTTTGGTTTAAACTTGGTTTCATGATTTTAACTAAGTTATTGAAATGGTTTTTTGGATTATGTGAACTAAATTTGACTTGACTATTGTATGACTTTGGTTATGTTGAGTATGTATGATTACTCTACTTTGCTTTATGCTTTGGTTATGGATTAAGTAAGTGCGTTTGCTCTTCATTTGATGTATATGTCTTGGCTCGTTGATATTTGTGCGAGTCCTATGTGGTGTCTAGTATTCTCTAGAGTTAGGAAATGTTTTAATTCTGATTTATGTTTTCTTAGACTCGTCGACTGTTCGTGTGTCGGACTCGAACCAAGTTTAGTGCTTCCCGAGCTTTGTGGGGATTCACAAGCAATGAGTTTATATTTAATATTTATCGCTTTATTAAGTAAATTATTATTTTATTATATATATATTGTATATGTATATTTCGAATTGTTTTATCATTATGGCTTTTAGTTGGAACATGCTACCTAATGGGCATCATTAGGACTGCGTGTGCACCGGTATTGATTTGGGTAAAGGTATAAGTATTGGTACTGGATCCATATGTGTGGTTAGGGTAACACGGTTGGAGTTCAGCTCTCGGGACCCGTAGTGGTAGAGTAACTCGATTGGAGCTCAGCTCTCGGGACTCCCATTTGAGGATAAACTGTGGTCGGTAGTAACTCGATTGGAGCCTAGCTTCCGGGACCGGACCTTTTGGATTAAAGTATACAAATTAGAATATTTGTGGTTTAGGGTTCCAACTATTAATCATAATGCCTATATTAAATGTTTTAAACTGTTTTAAAGGTTTTCCCACTTAATAAATGTAAATAGTGGTATGAACTCATCTCAGATATATCTGACCCCGTTGTTTTCTCTATTTTCCAGGTTTATGATTTGAGCGAGTCAGCTGAGCTCCGATTCTTTATTTTCTTTGGAGGTTTTCTTTATTTTTAATAAAACTGTCAAACTAATTTCATTCTTAGACCGCAGTAGTAACTAGAAGTCGTTATTGTTTTAGTATGTTGTTGGATTAGTCTGACTGGATTTATTATTATTTTGGCATGATATTGTTAAACTCTGGTTTTATTATTTATGCCCTGTTTGGAGACTCGGAGTTGACTGAGCATATATTATTTAACTGTTGATATTATGAACTGCTAGAATTAGGGTTGTGTCTCGGTTGCCCCTGAGCAGTGGTTTTCTTGCAGGTTTATGAGTTTGTATGTATCCGTAAGCTAGTTACAGGTTTTGGTACTACAATACCCATACCCTAGCGCCGGTCTCGATCCATAAAATCAAGTCGTGACATTCAGTCCTTCCTCCGCTGCTTTTGAACATGAGGGATCTAGGAAGTTAAGGTAACTATTACTATCTTAATCTAAATCAACCTTTAATCAGATACACAATAATTACATAATCATGACAATCAAATCATAATACGATCGATCGATAAATCTTTTCAAAATCTTTTATCGCGTTTAGCTCTGATTATATTTTCGGTAAAATGTTTCGATAATGACGTGTCTACTCAATTATCGTGATAAAATTAACATGTCGGTTTAAAGCCCGGTTTCTCGATACTATCGATTTTAAAACATTAAATCCACACTTTTTAATACAAAGTCTAAATCGAGACTTTAGTTTTGAAATCAAATTCATTTTCAATATAATGGTCAAAAAAGCCCCTCATGTGGCTAAAATACCCTTTTTGGAAAAAAATACCAAAAAGTCCTCTAACTTTACAAATTTGACCATTTAGGTCGTTTCGTAAATCACTCGATGCAAAATTCACCAAAATCATTAAATTCTCAAAACATCATTTCAACTCGGATAATTAACATCTATAATCTGTAAATTTTGGTTAAAACACTTTTAGCCCTTCAAATTTGTAAAACTTACATTTAATCCTTAAACTTATGAAATTGGCAAACATATCCAAATCAGTTGAAATTCACCCCAAACAATCGTCTCTTGATTTTAAGCCTACCCATATGAATTAAATCATGATCGAACATCAAGAACCATTACATGCAACTCAATCTTTATTCAAAATCAAAACTTTCAATTTTGTTAACTCAAAAAATTAAACATCAATTAAGCATTGATCTTTGAAAATTAATCATGAATCAATCTTTAAATCAAAAAAACCATCCTCAAATCACCATATTCATCTTGAATCAACCATCACAATTGAAAATCCCCAATTTGTTCGATCAAAATCCAAGTACACCAAATTATAGAAATTCTCACCATCAAATTCCAGCAAAGTTCAATAAAATTGAAAGAGATCAAGACATCTTACCTTGAAGCTTCCTATCCAAAAATTTCAGAATCTTTCTCTAAGACCAAGCGTTTTTATCATAAGAAACTTAGCGGAAATCCATAAAAACTAACATCCAAAGCTTGATTTCAAATGTTGATGATGATCTAAGGGTAAAATCAAATGGGTCTAAGTGTTTAGGGTTAGGGTTTGATAGGTTAGAGAGATAGGGGAAGTGGGAAGCAAAAGAAAATAGAAAACTTAGCAACTAAGGTTTGAAACTTGAAGTGGCATATTTATAGGCAAAGTGTCTTAGACGATCGTCTGCTTCATAGACGTTTATTAGCTCATCCAAATATTTGTTGTCATTTTCTTAAAAGATGATCGTCTATTGTTTAGACGATCGTCTATTGTTTAGACGATCGTCTATAACCTTTAAAATACCAAAACTATCGCTTCCCGATTCAAATGCTTAGGGATACTCTTACAATGATATCTATTCCCTAACTACCCATCAAAATATACCTCTAAACTATCACGCAATATAAAAATACATCAACAGATATAAATATATCAAAACAATTACGACATACAAATTGAAATCTATAGAATCTGACGTCACTTGACCACATGACCCCTAAAACAATTCGTCCTCCAATTGCAAATAACCAGTTTCTAATATTGTACCTTATGGAAAAAAAGACGGAAAATGTTCTCTCATATCTCTTTCGTTCTCGCATGTACACTCTTCCACTAATTGATTCCTCCATAAAACCTTAACCATCGAAATTTCCTTATTACATGTCATACCCCGTATTTTTAAGGTATTAAAGTTATGCCATGTGTTTTGATTTGTGATAATTAAAGTCAAGGAGGCCAAATAAAAGTTAAGATATTAAGGATATAGACTGAAGTGGGGCTAATTTACTTATTGTGAAATAATAATTTAATTTGGAATTTATTATTCGTTTGAGCGGGTGTGCGCGGGACTAAGGAAAACCAAAGGAATTAATATATCAATATGCATCTATAAATGGAGAACCAGAAGTTTTGGACAAAATTTCGGAAATTAAAACGTCGAAAAATGGAAAATAGAAGATAACGATTGTGAACACGTGGCGTATAGACGAGGAGGCACAAGACAATGCATGCACGGCGACACGTGGCGATGCATTTGCGGCGACACGTAATGATGCATGCATGGAAACACGTGGCATTACATGCGCTGAGACACGTGGCGATGTATATGTCTATATATATATAGAAAATGTTTATAGTGCGTTTTTCTTCTCTGAACGATATATTCTCTGAAAAGCGGTTTTGATACGACGAGCTTATTTGGTCAATATCTCTCTACTCCGATATCGAAATTTGACGTTCTTTATGTCAAATTGAAGCTATCGACATGCTCTTCAACTCTGCCAATTTTCGTTTGCAAAATAAGGCCAAAAATTATATCAGGATCGCAATTTTAAAGTCTTCCAAAAACGGCGTGGTGGGTTCATCGTGCTCCTGCCAATTTTCTCGCTGTTCTCATTAAAATTCTAATCTCGAAAATCTTTTGGTTAACGTTTCTGAAATTTTGAGGATTGAATTTTTAAGGATTCGACGTGTCATCCACCTATCGGACAGGAGCTCAAAAAGCTTGACTGTTTTGATATACGTGGTTGATTGGTATAGCAGTGTCTATGAGTTTGCAATATACTTTAGTGTATTATGTGATTTTGTTGATATGTTAATTATACAATAGTTTGTTTATAAAGTGTGATATTTGATTTAATGATTCGAGAAAATGAGCTACCTATTGGGCGTTAATAGAACTGTGTGATCACTGGTGTTTATATGTGTCTTATATGTCTATATCTTGAGTATGTTTTGATCTGAATTCGCGATGATTTGTTTGTGAAATATGAAGGAGGATTATGTATGTTTGATACAAGGTAACTCGGTAGAACCTCTCGATATTAGGATCTCGATGGAGTGGAATTCTCGGGACTTATATCTAATGAGTAACTCGAAGGAATTATCTCGGGATTTGCAATGTCACGACCCAAAACCAAGGGGCCGCGACCGGCGCTAAGGAACGGGAGTGGTTGCTTCGGACCCCGTAACAAGCCTAAAAACGAGTAAAAACTTTCCACAAAACTGATCACACAATCATACATAAAATGGTCAATTTCGGACAATTAAAACGCTCAAACGACCTACAATACAACCCTCAAACTCAGCTTCTAACCCACTTCTAGAACAATTTATATATCAACTAAAACTCAACAAAACCATCAACATTAACCACCAAATTCAAAATTTAAAATTATACCTTGAACGTTTATGGGTTACCTCTCCAACCGAGCTTGGATTTCTGAAATCGGTTGTTGGAAATGGAAGAAATAGACTCCGCCGTGCAATTTGCTCCAAGAAAGCAACAAAAATGGTCAGCTTGGTGATGGTGAAGATGAGAGACCTTAGGGTTTTAATTTCAGATTTCAGTTGATCAATAAGGATGATGAAGTGAGTGGGGTTATTTATAGGCTTACATTAGTAGGATAAAAGAACATGAAAATCCTTACCAAATCGCACTTCAACTCAACTACAAAACTTCTCACCCAATTTTATCCAAATTGATTTCGTAATTAAATAAAACTTTGACGATATTTTCTTAATAATAATTAACGGACTTTGATATACTTAAAATTATCCCTGATACGTGGCTTTGGATTTCAAAATTCGAGGACGAATTTTTACAAGGAGAGGAGAATGTAATACCCCATATTTTTACGGTTATTAAGAGGTGACACGTGTCCTAATTTGAGGTATTTAATTGAGATAACCTAAAATAAGTTAAAATATTTTGGATTTAGATCAAGGAATGTCTATTTTAATTATCGTGAATTGATAAGTTAAATTGGAAATTTAACTTGGTTAAGAGCGGGATTAACAGAATAAAGGAAAATTGGTTAAGAGAAAATTTTTCAAAAAGTGAGGTATTTATGAAAAAAAACCCAATTTTGGAAAAATTACCCTCTATACCTCATATTTTAATTTTTTTGCAAAAATACTATTTTTACCAGTGATCTACTAATAAATTACCAATAATCTACTAATAAACTACCAAAAAAGAGTATTTTTGCAAAAATTTCAAAAAGTGAGGTATTTATAAAAAGAACCCTTAATTTTTCTTAACCTTAATTTTTCTTTAGTTCGTTAATCCCGCTCTTAACCAAGTTAAATTTTCAATTTAACTTATCAATTCACGATAATTAAAATAGACATTCCTTGGTCTAAATCTAAAATAGTTTAACTTATTTTAGGTTATCTCGATTAAATACCTCAAATTAGGACACATGTCACCTCTTAATAACCGTAAAAATACGGGGTATTACATTCTCCTCTCTTTATAAAAATTCTTCCTCGAATTTTAAAATCCAAAGCCACGTATCTAAAATAACTCAAATGTAATTTATGAGAATCTTATGCTTTATTCCTAAAGCGATCTACTTACTATAACCTTAACATGTCATCACTATACATATACGTCCTCTGTCCAAAATCTTCAAAAACGAATATCGTTTATTTATCTGTTTGACGATCGCAACGGTTAATCTCTTGATAACCGTGTTAGGAATACAACATTCCAAAATTTAACTGATCCAAAAGGTTCAATCCAAAAATATCATTGTCTTATTAGACCTTGCTGGTCTCTACTACAACGCTTTAAACTCGCTTCTACTCATATATATTCCATATGCCTTGATTCGCAAGTCTATCGATAGGTTCTATCCTCGTCTTTCACACTTTTCGTACTTTAGGTTATAATACCCTAGACATCTCGTCTGTACGATGCTTTATCCTAGAATATTTCTACTCGAACATGTATCGCTATCCGAACAAATCGTAAAATCCCGTTCTCGTACACTTTCATTCTTCCTTCATGTAGCGCTGGCAGCTTAATCTCGAGTATCTCACTTTCGTTACCGAGTTCTAATCTATCGTTAGTCATCCATCTTAACCGCATCGTATAATATCACGTACCCATCTAATCATATCTTAACGCAAAAGCATAACATATACGCATACACATCTGATCATATAATCGTAATCAAACATATAAACAATTCATATCTTAACGCAACATATAACATGTATCCTCGTACACATCTAATCACCCATCAATACATATACATATACGAACTCAAATCTTAAGGAGGAAAGCTAATACTTTGAAAACAAACGAACACATATCCGTGACATGACTTGAATCCCATGTGATGCAGTAGTTCCTAGGTAGACGCACACAAAAGTAGTGGTATCCCATACAACTTGCTCTGATACCAACTTTCTCACGACCCAAAATCAAGGACCGCGACCGGCGCTAGGGAACGGGAGTGGTTGCTCCGGAACCCGTCGCAAACCTAAAAATGAGTAAAAACTTTCCACAAAATCGATCACATGATCATACATAAAATGTTTTTTGAAAACTTCTTTAAACAATAAATTGAAAATGTTGAAACGACTTTCTGAAAATTGTTGCACAATAACTTAGAAACCAGGGTCTTACAAAATGATACTACATATCTCATATTGCCCTGTTTCAACTCAAAAAAAATTATCATATAGACCAGTTTAAATCATCTTAAACGGCCAAACAATCAACGGTTATAAGGCTCAATCAAAACTTTATTTAAATAAACCATTTATCAGAGTATATAAACATAAAATCGTTTACTACAAAAGTAGGTCTACTACTAACGACTACTACAGCTCTAGCGAGGAACAAAGCTTTCCATGAATTCTTTGTAATGAGACTTCCGAAATATAAAATGGAAGCATGACCACGTAATACCGAATCAAACCTGAAAATGAAAACACTGTAGGGAGGTCAGTCGACACTGAGTGAGTTCGTATTTACACATGGTAATATAAATACAAATTGCATAAACACAAACAAACTAAGTATCTAATCCAAAAATAAAATACATCAAAACAAACCAACTATACGATCCAATCAAAACCCTAATTTTAAAATTATAGCATTTCCTATCAGTATCATATTCGTATCATATCCATATCATATCATTTAACCTCGTCCATCTGACATCAATAGCAAAGCCAACTGATGTAACTTTAACACCTGACATCGATAGCAAAGCCAACCCATGACATCGATAGCAAAACCAACCAATGTATCTTATACGTCTGACATCGATAGCGAAGCGAACCGATGTATAATATACGTTTGACATCAATAGTGAAGCCAACCGATGTGTACTTTTCATATCACAACTACTTATACTTTATGAAATCAAAACAATCCAAGTGGTAGGGTCCCGACATAATACTACCGAGTTAACCGCTACCATTGCTTAATCTCAAGTTGTAAGTCCCTAACAATTCGACCGAGTAAATCTCTTATCTATCGTACATAATCCTACTTTCAGTTTCACAAATACAAACTATGAGCTCATATCAAACATTTATCACAAACATTGTATCAAAACCATATCTTATGCGATGCATTCCAATTAATTACACTAGTAACACACCAATAAATTTATGAATACAATACGTAAAGTAAATAGCAAACTCACGACTTTCTATCAAAACCAAACACATAAACTAACTCCGTAATGCTCCTTGAACTCCGGGTCTCGCCAGTAGTTGCCTCGTCGAATCTAGATTGAAAATGAAACAAAACGTAATTAAAACAGATTCTACTCTAGCGACATTCTAACCACAAAACACGTAACGAATAAATGAAATTATATCATGTCGTAATCGCCTCGATGTAAAATCGATAACCTTTAACTAAATAATTTACGTTCGTTAAATAACATTATTCCGAATGTTATTTAAGTAGCTATCCAAATTAGCTAAAATATATTAATTATCGAGCTAATATGATAATTAATTTATTAAATCACTTTTTCTTTAATTATAATTGATCTCAACTCAAAATATTATCCGAATAACCGATAAATTATCGAGCTAACAAAATTCCTAATTAAACTTAACTTTTCCAAACTGGTTTTCTAACCAACTTCGGGCTATCAAAACACTCACTTAAAACAGTCTGATTACTAAGTAAATTCAATATTCTTATAGTCCACAGCATTGTATACAACTTCCATTTAGGTTCGAAATTCATTGGACAAGCGTAGGGGTCGGAAAATTGCCCGGAAGTTGCCTTCTCATGCTTATTTGGAATTACAGAAGCAGCCCCAAAAACAGCCCATGCTCGCTGTTCGGCGAGCAGGTTTCTGCTCGATCAGCAAAGCACGTTCTGCTCCTCAGAGCAGAACCGAACTAGTCGGGGTTTGTTCCAACACGCACACATGCCAAATGCTCAATTTTCGACAATAAAAACGCTCAAAATGACCTCCAAAACAGCCCTCAAACTCGGCTCCTACACCGCTTCTAGAACAGTTTATATATCAACTAAAACTCAATAAAACCATCAAAATTCACTATCAAAGTCAAAACCAAAAATTATACCTTGAGCGTTTATGGGTTAGCTCTCCAACCGAGCTTGAATTTCCTAAGTTGGTTGTCGGAAATGGAAGAAACGGACTTCGCCGTGCAAGTTGCTCCAAGAAAGCAACAAAAATGGAGAGCTTGGTGATGGTGAAGATGAGAGACATTGGGTTTTAATTTCAAATTTCAATTGATCAAAGAGAAAAAGGTCAAAATGCCCTAAATGTTTAGGGTCAGCAGCAGATCAGCCCTTATTATTTCTTTAGTCTCAAATCTACACCTAATGTTTGTTAACCGTCTCAAATATATCCTTTTTATCAATGGAAGTGAAACGCTGTTAAATTATGACTACATGGAGAAACAAAGTTTGACACACAACATGTATTGGCGTACTAATAAACAATCATTTTGTTTCGTATTTAGAACATTGACTAATAAAAGATCAAGTTGACCCTTTCTAAAAGAAACATTGTCAAAAGTAGACCCTTTTTAATTAAATGGTAAAATTGTATATTCTTTATCATCTTTTCTATTCCCATATGTTATCCTCTACATAATCCTCCAGTCTCCACCTAATTTAATTGCATCGGTAACTATAGCTAACAATCCGGTCAAAACTCATTTGGTTATTCCCCCTTCCATCAACAAATACCTATTTCAATTTGTATCAAGATTTTTTATAATATCAAATTCGAAACCAGTAATTCAAAACCCAATCGTCATTTACCTTGTTTGTTGAGGCACCATGTAAACATACAAGGAGATTTTCATTATTAAAGCCTTAGAATTTATTGTTCAAAAAGAATACATATGGAACCGTAAAAATTACTGAATAGATTATCAAAGTCTAATGACTCACTTTGCTCTCAATTTTAATTCGGTTTCCAAAGGTATTGATGCTTCAGAGCAAGATATTTTGCCACATAGATAACATTTAACAGCGTTTCACTTCCGTTAGCAGCAGGGGCATATTTGAGCCGGTTAACAAATGTTTGGTGTAGATTTGAGACTAATGAAACAATAAGGGCTGATCTACTCCTGACCTTAAATATTAAGGGAAGATTTGACCCTTTTCCTTTGATCAAATGAGGATGATGAAGTGAGTAGAGGTATTTATAGGCTCAAGTTAAAAGGACATGTAAATCCTTACCAAATTACACTTCAACTCAACTATAAAACTTATCACCCAATTTGATAAAAATTTATTTCGTAATTAAATGAAACTTTGACGATACTTTCTTAATAATAATTAGCAAACTTTGGCATAGTAAAAAATATCCCGGAACCTTTATTTATTTATTTTTAATTTTTCTTTGCCTCAATATTTCTTTAGTCCGTTAATCCCGCTCTTAACCAAGTTAAATCTCCAATTTAACTTATCAATTCACGATAATTAAAATAGAAATTCCTTGGTCTACATCCAAAATATTTTAATTTATTTTAGACTATCTCGATTAAATACACCAAACTAAGACATGTTGCACCTCTTATTAACCGTAAAAATACGGAGTATTACACACAACTTGGGATAAAGCCATGGTAGTAGTTAACACGGTAGAATTATCTCGGGACCGTACCATATGGATTGATTTAATTTGATACGATATAAATGTGATATGGATATAAGGTTTATGTTTTATATTATGAGTTTAAGATTAGGGTTTTGATCGGATCTAGTGTTTGGCTTATTTTGATATATATTTCATGTTCATGCGATTTATTCTGTATAATACCTTTAGTAAATGTGAACTCACTCAGCATTGAATGACACCCCCCCCCCCCCAATAGTGTTTTTCCTTTTAGGTATACAAAGATATGAAGTGGTTGCGCTTCCATCTTTTATTCCGAAAGTATCATCTTATTTATGCAAGGAAAACTTATGTTCATATCTAGAGCTGTAGTAGTCGATAGTAGTAGACCCAGTTTGAACGATTATATATGTTTTAACATCGATTTGATGTTATGTTTAAATAAGAGTTTTTATGTTATGTTCTTTTTATAAGAGCTTCTGAAGTGTTTGCATGTTATATGATATATGTTTGATGTTTGACAGCAAAACGTTTAGAGTGGTTTAGGCTTGTTACGGATTCCGGAGCTACCACTCTCATTCCCTAGCGCCGGTCGCGACTCATGGATTTGAGGTTGTGACAAAGTTGATATTAGAGCAATGGTTCAGTATCCTAGGCCATTGCTATACATGTTATGTGTTATGTGGTTTGAGTATCTAAGAACTACTACAACACATAGGATTTGAGTCATAATTTTTATAAGTATTCGTTTAATTTCAACACTTTCAGCTTTCCTCTGTCGGATGTGAGTATTTTCTTATGTTTATTTGATAGTATACGACGAGATAAGCATGCATATATGTTTTGCTTTTGCGTTGAGGTGCGATTATATGGGTATGCGATATATGTGTGTTATCGTGTGCGAGATAGAAAATTAGTATTTATACGATTTGATGGCAAGGTGTTATTGCGAGATAGACGATTCATATTTATACAATTCTATAGCAAGGCTTATGTGTTCAACAATGTAACACGAAGATGGTACATGAATCATTCGATAGTAGTGACAAGGAAGGATTGATGAACAAGCATGGAGTCAGCAATGGGATGGTATTATTGGTCACACTATGTCGTCAGATGAGAGGCATAGATAGAGATAAGGCATAATGGATCGCGATCGATCATGATATATACAAAGTCGCATAAGGATACAACCGACAAGTTAAGGTTACAATAAGCAGAATGCTTTAAGGATGAAGCATTAAGCTCTTAAAAATAGCTGATATATGTGGGGATTTCTACGGGGATTACTTTATTAGTTTTCGTATTAGGAATTGGGTCGGATTGAGGGTCTGGCCTCTGATCTGGTCGTGTGGTTAGGATTCTAGCTAGATGTCTCCTTTTTTTCCTCCCTTTGGTGGCGTACGAGTGACCTATTTGTAGACGAGCACGCGTTTGTTATTCCTTTTGGGAGATGTGGGATTTATATGCTTTGAGGGTTTGTAATCTCCTTCCATCATTAATCCCCCTCCTTCCATTCTTGTTTCGTATAGATATTTATGTCTATTTTGTGTGAAATGGGTTTTAGTGGGTTGGGTCGTCAGTTCGGTTTTCTCTTCTCCTATTTTTTTCCTTTCTGGCAGCCTGTTATGTTGTAATTTATGCGTCTTGCACCCTTTCATGCCCTGCCGTCGTTTCACTTCCCTTATAATTTCAAAATTTTCCTAAATTGTACACTTCTCTCTTTTTTATTTTCATTGCCTTTCCACTTTTGTATCATTCTTCTCTTTCCTTAATCATTTTTTGAATCTTCTTCCTTCTTCCTTCTTTGATCATGGTTGATGGTTACCAGAAGGTCGTTGCTTCTCTAAATAAGTGGCCTTACTCGTTGACTCAAAAGTCCTTGGTCACTCTCAGGGAGACCTATGGCATCCCCTTTGATTTTCTTCTAGATTTTCGAGTGACGGTTATTTTGCAAATTCTGCCCCCTCCCCCCTCCTAGTCAATCGTTTATTTTTTTAGGACCAATTACTGGCTGGTCCTTTTTCCCATTCGATTCTTTGTTGCTTTGCTTCTTTGAGACTTGGGTATCACTTTGTCTCAACTTCACCCAAACGCCATCTGTCACTTCATATGTCTGAAGTCGCTTTATCATCTCCATGTTGAGCGGCTAACCCTTGCCCGCATTCATTATTGGATGAGCTCTCCTTTTCACCGTATAAAATGGTCCTTCATTACCTTGGGTTATCGCTCTAAGTTGAAGATGTTTAGTGACATTCTGGATTCTTTAAAAAAGTGGAAGGGTAAGTTTTTCATTATCTCCCATCCTACTAGTTCTTTTTGGCTTGTCTTCTGGCATTCGCATATCAACCCTCGAGATGTGCTGGTGATATCGAAGGAAGAACGGGCATTGATGGAGCGTATCGGCGTTACTTATGCCGAGGGGTCGCGGTCATATGCTGACTTCATCATCGAATATTTGTGGAGGCACACCGCTCCTATAGCATATGTTCCCCGTATTGTTTTTTCTTCTACTGGTACATTTTTTGCATTGTTTATTTATTGTTTTTTTTATCTGGTTGTATTACTTACTTTTGTCTCGCTGACTTTGGTAGGTCGTTCTGCTGCTCCTTCCGATCCTCTTCCTGTTGAGTCTTCCGCCGTTTCTCGGAAGCGTGTTTGGGATGATAGCTTGGAGCTTCCTCCTAAAAAGAAGCCTCCGTCTAGGCCGTCTCCTCCACCTATTACGGTTCCTTCTTCTACCCCTTTGAGGATGAGCGATGTTATTCCTCCCGTTTCTTCCAAGGGATCGCCTGCCATTGTGCCTTCACCGATTTCCCGTGCTGAGGTAGTATCGGTTCCTTCGATACCGGCGTCTGGTCCTCCTTCCTTAGTAAGTTGTTCTCTAAAAGGCCACTTTGACTCAAAGTTTCTAAAAGCTTTCTTTAGCTCAAAACAGTTAACCGACGTGCTAAACTTTTCAAACAATATCGGAATTCCTTTTCCGATTAATTATTGGCTAAAATTCAATTTTAGCTCAAAGGGCTAAATTGTACTTTAACCCATATCCTTAGCTAATCGTCGAGCTTAACTTTAAAACCATTTTGTATATTTACAAACTTTGACGATAACTTAATAATATTTCACGGACCTTGGCGTGAAAATTATTAGCTCGGGCTATCCAATTTATTTTATTTTATTTTCCTTTCTTTCTAATTCTGCTCAAATCCAATTTATCGCATAATAATTTCTTACTTAAATTATTATTTTACGATAACTTTGATAGACCCGTTTTGGTTTAAGTCCTTATTATCCCATCTTGATTCGATACTTTCGATCTTAATATTTACGATCATGCCTCGTGGAACTATACGTAATACCTAAAAATTTGGGTTATTACAGTGGGTTTGTTGGGTTCTCTCCTTTATCTCCGCTTCTACAAATAGAATTTGTTTTGAGAACTGAGTTCCCATAAATGGCGCCAATTGATAGATGTGGGGATTTCTACAAGGATTACTTTATTAGTTTTCGTATTAAGAATTGGGTCAGATTGAGGGTCTAGCCTCTGATTCGGTCGTGTGGTTAGGTTTCTAGCTAGATGTTTCATTCTTTCCTCCCTTTGGTGGCGTGGGAGTGACTTATTTATAGGCGAGGGCGCGTTTATTATTCCTTTTGGGCAATGTGGGATTTGTATGCTTTGAGGGTTTGTAATCTCATTCCATCAACATCGTTATGAGTTACGTGGCTATAGATTTTAAAATTCCAGGACGAATTTTTATAATGGGGGAAAAATGTATAACCCGTATTTTTAAGGTATTAAAATTATGCCACGTATTTTGATTTGCGATAATTAAAGTAAACAAGGTCAAATATAAGTTAAGACATTAAGGATATAGACTGAAGTGGGTCTAATTTACTTATCACGGAATAATAATATAATTTGAAAATTATTATTCGTTAGAGCGGGTGTTACCATGACTAAAGAAAAGCTAAAGAATTAATATATCGATATGCATCTCTAAATAGAGAGCTAAAAATTTTGGACAAAATCCTGAAAATTAAAATGTCAAAATACAGAATTTATGACGTAAAAATTTAAGGACATAAAAGATAACAATTAGGGATACGTGGCATGTAGACGAGGACGCACGCAACGCCGCACGCGCGGCGACCCGAGGCGACGCACGCGCGGCGACCCGAGGCGATGCACGCGCGGCGACACGTGGAGAATTATGCGCGGAGACACGTGGTGATGTATATGTCTTTATATATAGAAAACGTTTCTACTACGTTTTTCTTCTCTTATCGATATATTCTCTGAAAAGCGGTTTTGATACGTCGAGCTTGTTTGGTCGATATCTCTCTACTCCGATATCAAAATTCGACGTTCTTTATGTCAATTTTAAGCTATCGACGTGCTCTTTGACTCTACTAATTTAAGTTTGTGAAAATAGGCCAAAAGTTATATCATAATTGCGATTCTGCAGTCTTTCAAAAGCGACGTGGTCGGTTCGTCGTGCTCCGGCCAATTTTCTCGTCGTTCTCATTAAAATTATAATCTCTGAAATCCTTTGGTTAACGTTTCTGAAATTTGGAGGATCGAATTTTTAAGAATTTTACGTGTGATAGCTATCAGACCAGGATCTCAAAAAGCTTGACGGTTTTGATATACGTGGTTGTTTGCAAATAGCGGTGTATATGAGTTTGCAATTTACTTTATTGTATTATGTGATTTTGTTGATATGTTTATTATATAACAGTTTGTTTATAAGTATGATATTTGATTTAATGATCAGAGGGAACGAGCTACTTATTGAGTGTCAACTGGACTGTGTGATCACTGGTGTTGATATGTGTCTTAGATGTCTATATGTTGAGTGTGTCTCGATCAAAATTCGTTATGATTTTGTTTGTGAAATATGGAGGAGGCTTATGTATGTTAGATACAAGTTAACTAGGTAGAACCTCTCGGGACTGGGATCTCAGTGTAGTGGAATTCTCGGGACCTGTATCTAGTTAGTAACTCGGTTGAATTATCTCGGGACTCACAGCTTGAGATTAAGTGACGGTAGCAGTTAACTCGGTGGAATTATCTCAAGACCATACCATATGGATTGATTCGATTTGATACGATATGAATGTGATATGGATATAGGGTTTGTGTTTTATATTATGAGTTTAAGATTAGGGCTTTGATAGGATCTAATGTTTGGCTTACTTTGATATGTGTTTAATGTTCATGCGATTTATTTTGTTTAATACCTTTAATAAATGTGAACTCACTCAACGTTGACTGACTCTCCACCCAGTGTTTTTCCTTTCAGGTATACATTGATATGAAGTGGCCGAGTTTCCATATTTTATTCTGGAAATCTCATCTTATGTATGCACGGAAAACTTCTGTTCATATCTAGAGTTGCACTAGTCGACAGTAGTAGGCCCAGCTTGAACGATTGTATATATTTTAACTTTGATTTGATGTTATATTTGAATAAGAGTTTTTATGTTATGTTATTTTTATATAAGCTTCTAAAGTGTTTACATGTTATATGATATATGTTTGATGTTTGAAAGCGAAAAGTTTATAGTGGTTTAGGCTTGCTACGGGTTTCGGAGCTACCACTCCTATTTCCTAGCGTCGGTCGCGACTCATGGATTTGGATCGTCACATTCCATAATCTCTGAACTTGCATATCAACAACCTGCAATGGTTCCTCCTCATATGACAATTCTTTATCCATTTCTACACTCTGAAGTTTTATAACTTTTGATGGATTCGCCACATACTTTCTTAACATCGAAATATGGAATACAGGATGTACTTGTGACATCTCGAGTGGTAATGTTAATTTATACGCAACTGCCCCCACTCGTTCCACTATTGTGTAAGGTCCAATATATCTTGGAGCTAACTTTCCTTTTCTTCCAAATCAGATGATTCCTTTCATTGGTGATACTTTCAAAACTACCAAATCTCCAGTCTGAAACTCTATATCCTTTTGTTTCGGATATGCATAACTTTTTTGTTGACTAAATGCAATCTCTAAACGTCTTTTAATCACTGGTACCTTTTTTGAAGTAATTTGAATCAATTATGCTCCTGTCAATTTCCGTTCACCAATTTCCACCCCACATACTGAAGATCTACACTTACGACCATACAATGCTTTGTAAGGTGCCATTTCGATACTTGATTGATAACTATTATTATATGAAAACTCCACCAATGGAAGGTAAGTATCTAAACTTCCTCCAAAGTCAAACACACACATATGGAGCATATCCTCCAACGTTATTATTCTTTCAGACTGTCCATCTAACTGTGGATGAAAAGAAGTAGTAAAATCTAATTGCATTCCAAACGCCTCTTGTAATTTTCTCCAAAATTTGGAGGTAAATACTGATCCTCTGTCTGACACGATTGACACTGGTACTCCATGTAGATACAAGATTTGTTGAATGTAAATCTATGCTAACTTTTCCGCTGAAAACAAAATGTTGATTCGGATAAAATGTGCCGACTTCGTAACTCGGTCCACAATCAACCAAATTAAATCATAACCATGTCTTAAAACTCCATCTGTCACTATAAACTCTTTATTCGTTCCTTGGCAAACTTCATCCATAATCCTTAACAACTGAGGATCCTTAACTTGCAAAGTATTAATCTGATCGAGTTATACTGGTTGTACTTGCAAATGAGCTAACAAGTTACCAGAATTAGGTACCTGAAATTGAATTCGTTGATGAAATTTTTTATGAATCTCATTGATCAATGGTCTTCGCCAAACTTCAACAATATGCGCGAGACTACCCGAAGATTTTCTACTCAACACATATGCCACCACATTTGCCTTTCCAGGATAATATAGTATAGTACAATCATAATCCTTTAGCAACTCTAACCAACTTCTTTGCCTAAGATTTAACTCTCATTGATCAAAGATATACTTGAGACTCTTATGATCCGTCAAATCTCGCAGGTTGCACCATAAAAGTAATGCCTTCAAATCTTGAGTGCAAAAATTACCTCTATAAGTTCCAAATCATGCATAGCGTAATCACCTCATATTTCTTTAACTGTCTAGAAGCATACGCTACAACTCTTCCATGTTGCATCAAAACACTAAGGGTGAGCAAAAAAATCGCCACTGGATTAACCAACTGAACCGATAAAATTCGGTCGGTTCGGTTTTGCTAAAATGGTTAATTCGGTTAATTTGGTTTTTATATAAAAAAATTGGTAATTCAGCTATCTGTTCGGTTTGAATTTTAAATTATCTAAATTAACTGAACCGACCAAATTAACCGATCTATTCGGTCAGTTCAGCTTTGAAATTATTTTCCTACCTTATTCCGTTTGTTCGGTTTTCGGTTAAAGAATTTATTCGGTCGGCTTGGTTAAGGATACTTGGTCGTATGGTTAATTCGGTTAAGGAAGTGTCGGTTCGGTTTTGACTAAACTAACTGAATGCTCACCCCTACAAAACACATCCAAGTCCAACTCTGGATGCATCATAATGAACTTCAAATCCTTTTGTTCTTTCCGAAAGTGTCAATACTGGAGATGTTGTTAAACACTCTTTCGGCTTATCTCCTCACATTTATATGTCCATACAAATCTTGCATTCGTTTGAGTTAGTTTGGTCAACGGTGCAGAGATCTTTAAAAAATCTTGCACAAAGTAATGATAATGACCAGCCAATCCCAGAAAACTCCTAATCTCCATAACTGTAGTAGGTAGCTTCCACTCTGTTATAGCTTCGATCTTCTTTGAATCAACTTGTATACCATCCTTAGACACTACATGTCCTACGAATGCTGCTTGATCCAACCAAAACTCACACTATAAAAACTTCACATAGAACTGATCCTCTCTCAACGTTTGTAATACTAAATGTAAATGATACTTATGCTCCTCTTCACTCTGAGAGTAGATAAGAGTATCATCGATGAATACAATCACGAACTGATCCAAAAATAGTTTGACCACTCGGTTCATCAAGTCCATAAATTCGGAGCGTTAGTAAATCCAAAAGTCATTACCAGAAATTCATAACGTCTATTTGATTTTGAACGCTGTCTTATGAATATCACCTTCTCGAACTAACAGTTGATGGTATCCCGACCTCAAATCAATCTTTGAGAAGTACTTTGCTCCTTGTAATTGATCAAATAAATCATTAGTACTGGGTAACGAATACATATTCTTAATGGTAATTTTATTCAACTGTTTGTAGTCAATACATAGTCGAAAAATACTTTCCTTTTTCTTCACAAACAATACTGGCGCATTCCAAGGAAAAACACTTGGTCAAATAAATACATTATTCAACATCTCTTCTAAATGAGTCTTAAACTCTTTCAGTTCTGCTGAAGCCATATGATATAGTGGTATCGATATCGGAGTTGTCCCAGGGATAACATCAATACAAAAGTCAATTTCATGTTCTAGTGGTAATCCGGGCAATTCTTCAGGAAAAACATCTAGATATTCTCTTACTACTGACACATTCTCTACACTTCCCTTTCCTTTTATCATATCTCGTACAACTATTAAAAATCATTGACATCCTTTATTTAACAATTGTCAACTCTTATGGTTGATATAAGAATAACGGTCGATTCTAACTTATCACCTTAATACTTAAACAACTCCTCCCAGGAATATTAAAACTCACTATCTTTCCTCGGCGATCAACATTAGCATAATGTTGTTCCAACGAATCCATTCCCAAAATAACATTAAATGATAACAAATCAAGCACAATCAAATCAACTAGCATTTTACGACCCTTAATCATAACAAGACACATCGAAAATACTATATCAACATTAATGCTATCAATTATCGGCGTAACTACTGATAATGGACTAGGGAACTTAATAGAAATCCTATCCATTCTAACAAAAAAACTAGGTGACACAAATGAATGTGTTGCATCAGGATCAAACAACACCAAAGCAACTTGTTAAGATATAGGAAGAGTACCTTGCACCACTGCATTTGAGGTACGTGCTTCCTGAGGTGTTAACGCAAAAGCCCTCGCATGTCCTTGTCTAGATTGTCTAATTAGGCTATAGGTTCTACCTCATGAACCTCTACCTCTGTTTCCTCTTCCTAAGAAACCTCGACCACCAATAGTGTTCGATTGCACCTATCCAGATGTAGTAGTCAATGTAGGTCTATATTGCTGACTAAACGGTTGAGCTACACTCATCGTCAATCAGTTTCCCAATACTGGACATTCTCTAGAAAAATGATCCTGTTGACCACATTTGAAACATGCTCCTGTTGTCAAATGAAAAACTCCATAATGCCTCCTTTGACATGTCTGGTAAACTGAAATTCCAGATCTTGAACTTTCAAATCTATAATTTTAACTACTAGCATAATCTCTCCTTCCACTTTGGTTAAGTCTCTGTCTTCCTCTTGTCGCATTCCTCATTTGTGTATTCCTCCATTGAGAATGTCCTCCTGATTAGGTACTTCCTCCATTCTCTATTGGATTTCTCATTCATGTGCTCACACTTCCTCCTACATTCTGTCTTAATGACGTCTTTTCCGGAATTTGTCTGTGCAGTACCAATGAACTTTCTAGTTGATGTGCGCTATCAACTATCTGCACAAACTCTCAATTCATCTCAATTAACATTCCCATAAAATCATAACCTAATCCTTTGATATATCAAATATATTTACTCTGACTTGATTAGTCACTAAGTCATGAGTAAATCTATTGAGCCAATAAAATTTCGTAGTATACTCATGTATTGTCCTGTCACCTCGATATAGAACTAGAAATATATCTTTAAAGCTCTTTGTAGCCGAAAACGGTAATAAAAACTCCTTAAATCTATTGAGGAACTCTATCTAATTCAACTGATTCGTCACTTGTTGAATTACCCTTCTGAACGAATCTTTTGGTGGACCCTTTAGTGACATCTCAAGATTGATTACTTATCATTATCCTGCAATCGTCTAGCCTTTCTTTCTACTTCTTCCAAGAAATCAAGAGCATCCCGAATCTATCAAACTCAGTCGGTTTCAGTCGCATGTAAGCCAGTGCCAAATCTTGATCAGTATTCTGCCTAACTCTTTGTTGTTGTTAATGGACCAATTGCCCCATCAATGCATATTGATCCTGCATAGCCACTTATCTGGCTTGTAGTTGCACCTGATTGGTTTGCGATGCCGCAACTCCTATTAGAAACCGATTCATGTCAAATCCTTGCCCTATCGACGCTTCTGGTATTCCAAGGGCTTGTGCCTCAATAGCCTGATTTCCTCAGGGTCTAGCCTGACCTCTACCATGGCCATGACCTTGCCCCACTTTTTCCCGTGTAGTATCTCCTTCATTAACTGAAGCTTCATATTGAGTTTCTACTTCTCTTTCTACTTCACGTTCACCATTTCATGCTATTGCTGCATGAGCTTTAGTACGCGGTACTTCAACCATTCTCTAATAGACCACAAAACTTACTTATTAACTAGTCACATAGCACCGAACACATATCATCCCAAATCATAGCAAGATACTAATCATGATGCTAACTTTAACTAATCTTAGACGATACATATTTTAATCAACTATCAGCGATTTTCAAGGACAAGATTCAATTCCTATATCCACAACAATTTACTTACGTACTTATTTCTACTTACTCTTAGGAAAATGTGTTCTTTGTTTGATCCTATTCGTAATTCAAAGTAGCAATGGCATTAGTATTCGAAAACCATTTGTAATACCCCAAATATTTTAAGATAATTAAGTCGTGCCACGTGTCGTGAATTCCAATAAATTAAGTTAAGAAGAACTTAATTTAATTATATCGGGAAGTTGGAGTAATTTTATTAAGCTAATTAGCGGGATTAAGGAAATAACTTCGGAAATTAAAATAAAATAAATTATAAATCCCGTAATGGAATTTATTTCGCTAAAGTCCGCGAAATACGTAATAGTATTTATGGTAAAAGTCTCGAGTCAATCGGAGACCTTTTAAAATTTGGACGCGAATAGGTTTTGGACTAAATTGTAACTTTTGGAAAAAGTTCAAGGACCAAAATATAAATTAGCCAATTAAGCTTCGAGAATAGCAATTAAAAGATTATTTTCGGAAAATAATAATAATTGGGTTAGTATTATTTATTGGATATAAATAATACGTAAGTAATTGAGTTAAAGTGAATAATTAACCATTTGGTTAAAATACAAAGTTTAAAAGAGAAATGGTTTAAGTTAAAGAAATGAAGGATTAAAGTGGTATATTGGCTAATCATATATATGAAATGAGATAAGGAGGAATCCATAAGCCATCAGATTCATTTCCTTTGTTCTTCATCAATCAATTACGTTTCTTTCGTACATTTCTGTTTCTCGTCCGTTTTCAACGTTCTATAGCTCGAATCGATCGTAATTAAACGGGTAATCACGGTAAGCACGTTGTTTTGCTGTTTATTTGAGTTTATTGGATGGGTATTTGAATTGAAAATTAGGTTACGGCGAAACCGTATCGCGATTACGTATTTGATTCGTTTTATAGGTTTTTATTGTGTTTTTGGATAGATTAGGATGCTATATGGATGTTGGATGAGTTCGGGATGGATTTAGCACGTCGGAATGGCCGTTTTCAGCGGCCGGAGTCGTGCCTACGAAGGTGCACGACGTGCTCAAGGTTAGAGCACGTCGTGCAGGGGCACGACTTGCCCTAAGGAGGTGCAGGACGTGCACCTCCCAAATTTGAAGGTGCACGACGTGCACTAGGGGGGTGCACGACGTGAACCACCCTTCTTTTGAAGGGAAATGACTCCAAAAACCTAATTTTACGATTCCCTAACCCGATATCGACTTCCGGACTCCGAAAATGCGAAATTCGGACATTAAACGAGTAAAATATGACTAGTTGTTTGAAATGAGATAATTTATGGATATCAATTGGTTTTATTAAGAAAACCTACATTCTCTATTGAGGATTGAACCAAGAAGTATTAAGAAACGAAAGAAGTATGATTTGTTTATTGGAAAAGATTACGTTTGAAGCACGACGGTTAAAGAGTGTGGCGTGCCGTGTCTCGAGTCTAGAATCAATCCTAGAATAGGAGTCTGATATGAGTTAAATGATTTGAAATTGTTTTAGATCCAGCGAGGCAAGAGGCAACTGGAGAAAGAGCTCGGGAAGCTTGACGTTTCTAAGCCCCGAAGTGTTTTTGGATAAGCGTGTTCTGTGAGTACATTTTAATTACTCGTTAATATTCATAAAGTCGCGTATTTTCATATACGGACGACTATATGAATACTTATATATTTGAAAGTATGTTTGAAAAGGTATATGTACGTATGCTTTGAAATATTTGTATTATGTTATTTTAAATAACATAATTATATGAAATCAATACGAATGCTTAAAGAACCGGGGAAGGGTAAAAGCAATGTGTTATGAACTCAAAGGTTTGGTAATATACATGTATCAAATAAGATACGTATAAGAAAAGTATAGTACATTCCTATATGTACTATTATTCATATATTTATAAAGAAACATAGTACGTCCACATACGTACTTTTAATTATAATGAATACCCATACGTGCGTGTGTTTTAGATATATGTTTGTAGATTGTAACGTGCATGTCATGGTCCATAAAGGATCAATATAACAGAACGAGAATTGTACTATGGTACAGCCAAATATAAGAACTGAGATGCAAGGTTGAACGTGAATGAATTATCCCGAGTCCTGTATCTCACTCATTCTCGATAATAGTCCTTGGGACTCATATGAAGATAAAATTAATCATAATATATCGAGTATCAATTTAAGATAAGAGCAATAATTAAGATGTGATATAAGACACATCGGTTGGCTTGGCTATCGATGTCAGATATGTAAAACACATCGGTTGGCTTTGCTATCGATGTCAGGTGTGTAAAACGCATCGGTTGGCTTTGCTATCAATGTCAGATAGATGAAACATATCGGTTGGCTTTGCTATCGATGTCAGATAGATGAAACACATCGGTTGGCTTTGCTATCGATGTCAGAAAGATAAAGTCAGAGAAACTTAATGAGAAGAACAAAGATAATCAAAAATCATAACAGTAAACAAAACATGACAAGTATGTACGTAGTATAAACGTACATGAGATATAGGAATGAGGCAAAGATATCATCTACGTCTATAACATAAACGTTTAGTTTATGATACGTACGTGACCATGGAAATATGAATGAACATACGAAGTATGTTTGGAAGTAATATCGTATGAAGTATGATCCAAAAAGAATATTTTTTACATAAAGAAGTTTTCAAACGTTTTCACGCTTTATGTGATATTACTTGTAATTATGTGTATTCACTCAGTTTTATACTGACCCCGTTGTTACTCCAATTTTTACAGGTTGAGTTAGGTACGATTTGGAGAATGAAGCTTCCGAAGTTTTAATTCTCGGAAGTAGTACGAGTCATGAGACCAGGTTCTCATTCTAGCAAGTCAGCAGTAGTTTAGAGTAGACAGACTCTGTTTTGTAAAACACTTTAACTCTGATGTATATTTCAAACAGGGGTCGTGCGTATTTTGATATTATTGTGATATATAGAATATGATTTAATTTGCGAAAAATTTATAGTAGTCTTAGGCTTGCTACGGGTTTTGGAGCTATCACTCCCATTCCCTAGCGCCGGTTGCGACTCATGATTTTGGGTCGTGACACCATTACTTTGGTACAAACTTTTTCACAACCCAGTTCCGCGAGTCGAGACCGGCGCTAGGGAACGAGAGTGGTTGCTCCGAAACCCATAATAGGCCTCAATCGATATCAAACTTTATCTTAAAATACCAACTTTTAAAACAGACACCATTTTAAGTATATTTCAAAACGCTAAACAATATATATAGAAAACAAGTGCGGAATAACATTCAGAATTACAAAACTATTGTCAGAGTTCTATATTTTTACTGCAAAAGACTTCTATCTACTATTGCGGATTTTCTAAAAGTCAAAACATTTTTATACAAACTTCTTGATAAGAAAGCATCTTCCGTGAACAAAAGTCGAAAGGCAACACTTCTAATCACCTTATCCTGAAAATGTTAAATCAACAGGGTTAGACTATAATGAGTGAGATAGTACATTTACAGTTAAATATTATATGACACAAAACGATGCCATAAATCTTTAATGCTTATGAAAACCAAATACAGAAACTAGACGAAACCTTAATCCTCGATATATACCATTCCTTGATCAACAATCAATCATTCGATATAGGATAATCACATTTCTTACATTTCATAGTTTGACTTTTTTTTACCACCGGCATCACATGACCTGGACTCTGCCTCCGTCATCATTGATTGAGACATAAACACTCTGCAGTCATTTGTCAAGACTAGGAGTTTACCATTTTCATCACATGACCGGGACTCTGCCTCCGTCATTATTGACCGGGACTTACTCACTTTCTCGTCCGACTCTTCTCATTTATAATTCTATTTACCTCGATCATTCAAATATGACACGATATTACTAGTGATCACGCAGTCCAATTGCCGCGCAATAGGTAGCATATTCCATCGGAACTATACTAGATTAAATCCATTTCTATGATATGATTTATATATAAAACATTTTGTGATTAGAGACAATTCACTTTAATAATAAATAAAAGTAAAGTCCTGCTCACGCCACACTCAAAATCCAAAATAACTCGACATTCGTTTAGCAATGCGGTCCTTCCTCCACTGATTTCAAACATGAGGGATCTAGAAAATTAAGGTAATTATTACTATCTTAATCTAGATCAACTACTAATCACATAAACAATTAATCAAATGATCATTACAATCAAATCACAATACGATCGATCGATAAATCTTTTCAAAATCTTTTATCGCATTTAGCTCCGATTACATTTTTGATAAAATATTTCGATAATGATGTGTCAACTCCTTGACCGAATATCACATTCCATGTAATATCCCTCACTGTTATGACATAAGAATCCGACGTGTGACACACATTTTGATTAAAATCCGATAAAATCGTGTCATATTTGATACGAAGTGGTCTAATTTATTTATCGTGAAATAAAAATTTAGTTAGAAAATTATTATTCGTTAGAGCGGGTATGAGCCGGATTAAGGAAACCTAAGGAATTAATATATCAATATGCATCTCCAAATGGAGAGCTAAAAGTTTCGGACAAACCCCAAAGTTAAAACGTCAAAATACGGAATTTTGGACGTAAATATTAAAGGATATAGAAGAGAACGAGTGTGGAAACGTGGCAATTTAGGCGACATGTGGCGATGAATGAGTGGACGCACGAGTAGAGCATGCGCGGCGGCACGTGGTGCGCATGCACAACGACACATGGCGACACGTAGCGCGCATGCGCAGCAACACATAGTGACACGTGGCGATATATATGTCTATATATAAAACGTTTATAATACGTTTTTCTTCTCGGGTCGATATATTCTCTAAAAAGCGGTTTTATTACGTCGAGTTTTTCTAGTCGATATCTCTCTACTCCGATATCGGAATTCGATGTTCTTTTTATCAAATCGAAGCTATCGACATTTTCTTCAACTACACCATTTTTATTTTCTAAAATTCAACTGAAAAACATATCAAAACTGTGACTTAAATTTCGGCCCAAGACATCCTTTTTGGTTCGTCATGCTCCGACTTTTTTCTCGCTAAAGTTTGGATTAGTGAAAGAACTGTGAGTTTATACTATTACTATTTAATATTAAGTAAAGTATATTTATTTTTGTATATGAAATAACTAATGCAAAGGTATAGAGTTATATTTGTTTAGATGGGTGATGTGAAAATATTTGTAAGTAGATATGCTAGTGTTTATTATTGAGATTGAATTACTATTCAATCTTTCAATATATGAAGATCTAATATGTTTAAAATGGTTTATTTAACTGTTTTGGAATAGGTGTGAAAGTTGCTTAGCTGAATATTGTTTATAATGAAAAAGGTGTTGATTTGAATTTATATAAATATTTGATTGTGGTAAATCTTTTATACTTTTGAGATATTGATTCATTGTTGATAAATGTGATATTCCTTTTGACTATTGGAGAGTCATTTGATTTGATAAATGATGTATGAAAGTGTTTGTTGTTGAAATAGTTTTGAGATATGATTTTGTGGTCAAATGGTAATTGAATTGTGCTCAAATGATTGGCCAAACCCATGTAGAGATCCCTGTACTTTACACTTTTTTTTCTGTAAGTCCTTATACTTCATTTTTGTATTATCTGGTCCCTCTACTTATCTTTTTTTGATTTTCATGTCCTTTGTGAGTTTTTTCCAGTCCCTCTACTTACAATTTTTGTTTCCTCCAGTCCCTCTACTTACAATTTTTGTTTCCTCCAGCCATACAAAAGGACCGGAAAAAACTTATAAAGGACCTCAAAATCAAAAATAGGTAAGTAGAAGGACCAAATAATACAAAATGAAGTATAAGGACCTACGGAAAAAAATGTATAAAGTACAGGGATCTCTATATGGATTAAGCCCAAATGATTTGATATTTATGTTGATGATATGTCACTCTGTAACAATGTATGCAAGAGATGCTGAGTTTGTGGTATGCACCTGCGATTATGTGCTGATATAGAAATGTGCACATGTGAGAATGAAATTATTGGTGTCAATGCACATGACACCAGGCTAAGTCCTGAACGGTGGCCGGTGAACAGAGAAGGGCCGAGCCTGCTAATGAGTAGAAGGGTTAGCCGTCAGGTGGCCTAGAAAGAGTTCGGCTAATCTGTAAGCCAATGTTGTGTTCCTGATTGCAGACCTAGAGTTTGGTGAATTATTACAGAGATGGATATCCCGATTGTTAACATGATTCTGATGTTCATGTGATTATGAATTTTAAATATGTGGAGCATATCTGGTATGCCTTCTATGTTTCTGAAAAATGATTTTAATTTGCTTATAAGTGGTTGTCAATAGTATTAATACTATAGACTAATTAAGATTCTGTTGACTTTAAAAATATTTTCTATAAATACTTTCAAGATATTTGAAAAGAGTGTAGATGATGAATTCAATTGAGAAGAGTTTTGAAAATGATTTTAAAAGAGTATATTTTACATAAAGTGGTTTTAAAGTGTTTTTACCCTTTATGTAATATTTATTAGTAATATTGTGAACTCACTCAGTTTTATACTGATCATGTTGTCCATCCAATTTTACAGGAAAGTAAATAATGATCCGATAAAAACTTCCGAAGTTTTATTTTCTCGGGAGTCATTTTATTCATGAAATGAAAGGAATATTTTTATTCTAGAAGTCGTAGACTAATGTTTTAATGTTTATGTATTAGGTATTTTAACTCTAATGTTTATTTTAAATGGGGTCGTAGTATTATAAAAAAAATTTATGAATGAATGTTTGATTTGAAAGCGAAAAATTCACAAAATTTCCGGGCTTGCTATGGGTTACGGAGTTACCTCTCCCATTCCTTAGCACCGGTCTCGACTCGAGATTTTGGATCTTGAAATTCCAAGTCCAATGGTTACGTCCTCAATTATCGCTAAAATTAACCCGTAGGCTTAAAGCCTTGTTTCTTGATGCGACCGATTTCAAAACATTAAATCCACACTTTTCAATACGGAGTCTAAACCGACACTTTAGTTTTGAAATAAAATCCATTTTCAATACAATGATCAAAATAGCCCCTCATGTGGCCAAAATACCGTTTTTGACAAAACAAATATCAAAAACTCCTCTAACTTTACAAATTTGACCATTTAGGTCCTTTTGTAAATCACTCGATTCAAAATTCACCAAGATCATTTAATTCTAGAAAAATCATTTCAACCCAGATTATTAACATCAATAATCTGGAATTTTGGTTATAACACCAATTAGCCCTTCAATTTTATAGAACTTACAATTTAGTCCTTAAACTTACAAAATTGGCAAACATATCCCAATCAATTAAAATTCACACCAAACAATCCTCTCGTTATTTTAAGCCTACCCATATGAATAAAATCATGGTCCAACATTAAGAACCATTTCACGAAACTCAATCTGTATTCAAAATCAAAACTTTCAATTTTGTCCATAACTCCAAAAATTAAACATCAATTAAGCATGACCTTTAAAAATTAAGAGAAAATTAATCTAAGACCCCTCACGTTTGTTATAATTCACAGTTTGGTACCTTTTCTTTGAAAATCAAACGATTTGTTACCTCAATTTTGATTTTTTAAACTATAAGACCCTTCTGTTAGTTCCGTTAATAATTTGATATTTACTTTCAAATGATTTAGTACCTCAAGTTTAAATTATATAAACGATTTGGTACCTCACTTTTGATTATGTTAACTATTTGGTACCTCATTTTCAAACGATTTGCAAATGATTTGGTACCCACGTTTCATTCCGTTAACGATTTGGTACCTATATTTGACAGAAGGGCCTTATAGTTTACAAAATTAAAGATGAGATACCAAATCGTATGATTTTGAAACAAGGGGTATCAAACTGTGAATTGTAAAAAACGTGAGGGGTCTTAGAGTAATTTACTCAAAAATTAATTATGAATCCATATTTAATTATCAAATCCATACCAATCACCATATGCATGTTGAATCAACCATCACAATTGAAAATCCCCAATTTGTTTGATCAAAATCAAAGAACACCAAATCATAAAAATTCTCACCATCAAATTCCAACAAAATTCAATAAAATCAAAAGAGAACAAGACATCTTACCTTCAAGCTTGCTATCCAAAAATTTCCGAATTCTTTCCCCCAAAACCAAGCTTTTTTATCATAAGAAATTTAGTATAAATCCATAAAAATTAACATGCAAAGCTTGATTTCAAATGTTGATGATGATATTAGGATAAAATCAAATGGGTCTAAGTGTTTAGGGTTAGGGTTTGATAGGTTAGAAAGGTAGGAAAATTTGAAAGCAAAAGAAAACTGAAAAGTTAGCTAACAAGGTTTGAAACTCGAAGTGGCATATTTATAGGCAAAATATTTTAGACGATCGTCTAAAATTTCTGACAATTGTCTACTTCATAGACGATCGTTTACTAGCTCGTCCAATAATCTGTTTTGTCCTTTTCTTAACAGACGATCGTCTATCCTTTGGACAATCGTCTATAACCTTTAAAACACCAAAACTCTCGATTCCTGATTCAAACGCTTAGCGTTGTTCTCACAATGATACCTATTCCCTATCTACCCATCAAAACATACCTATGAACGATCACACAACATAAAAACACATCAACATATATAAACATACCAAAAAAATTACGACACACAAATCGAAACCCTATCGAATCTAACGTTCCTTAGCTACGGGGGATTACAGGTAAGCATCTGAATTAGTTTTAATCAATATCAATTAGATTATTGTATATCTAGGATAATATCTAAGTCAAATTCGTATTTATTAGAAAATCCCTTGAAAAAGGTGTCAAAATGCCATTTTAGTGCCTAAAAGTATTAAAAAGTGCTTTCATGGCCACAAGGATTTAAGTATGGTTAACTTCATCCGCCAAATCTTCAAATTGGCCCATAAATTTCTAAAGCATTGCAATTAGTCCAATTTCTTGAACTTTTATTATTATTCCTTTGCATTTTTATGGGCTATTTGCGGCTAATTACACTTCAATCTTTCAAGTTTAGCACTATGCACTGATCTAACCCGTTAGAATTCAAACATGTGAATTGCTAGCTTGTTAGCCAGACGAGTGTCTTTGAAAATCATCATCGGATGCCTCATTCCCTTATCACTTTTCTACCTGTCCGGAAAATAGATTTTTGCAATATCTAGTCAGGTTGGACCAGATTGAACTAACGGCTAAATCATCGATAGAGTTTGTTTAACCGGCAGTTCAACATATTAAACATAAACCATGTCCAATATTTATGTTTAGAATATAATTTATTCAATCGGTAGAATTGCTGACTTTATTGGTTTGCCGACTAGTTTGATTTTTAGAACACTAATCTTTCAATTGATTTACCGGTCCTATCAGCTTCAAATGGTTGCTAGAAATTTCTTATAGTGTGTTAGAATAGAGATTTCTCTATAAATTTTCATATATAAAATAACTCTTTATTAAAAAGGGAGATAAAATCACTTAAATATCAATTTTGTGCAAGTGCTGAATAAATGAATAAAATATCATTTAATTACCAACCTGGTTTTATAATACTTACGAAAAAAAGATTATTTCACCCTTTCATGTTGGCACCAAGGATCAAAAAGGTCAAAATTAAAAAAAGAAACAGACAATAAAACTCACACATATGACGAACCGAATCAAATACCCCCTCCCCCCCTCTAACAAAAAAGAGAGAATGAGTTTCAAAATAAATCATAATTTACTCTAATTAATCCTAATTAACCCCTTAACGAATCATAATTAAACCAAATTAAATTAGAGATTTTTTTAAACTTTTTTTCTAATTATCCATAAATCTAATTAAACTCACTCTAATTAACCCTGATCGCCGTCGCCACTAACTGTTGACCGCTGTCGTCTGGGTACGAACCCAAATGAAGCTTTCTTCGTTTGGGTCCCAAACGAAGAAAGCTTCGTCTGGGTAACAAACAAACCTGACCTCAAAGGTGGAAGACGAATCTCGTCTTCCTCCTTTGAGGTCTCAGTTCAGATGAGACGGGGGTGGAGGAAGGGTACGGCGACAGAGAAAGGGTATGGCAACAAGAAAAGGTTGAGGAAGATACAGGAAGTAGAGGAGAAGGGTTGAGGAAGATGGAGCAAGCAAAGAAGAATGGTTGAGGAAGATGGAGGGGATTGGAAAAAGCTCCAAAAAGGTCCCTGGAATTTTACGTCAAAATAAATATTATTTTGAAGTTTAAAAATCATAAAGACATAATTAAAATTTAAACATCATAAAGTATCAATTTAAAAAATAAAAAGATATCAAGGACCATTATATACTTTTTTATGATAATTAGAGTGTGTTACTCTTTATGTGATAGTGGGGGAGGGTGTTTTTGATTCGGTTTGTCATAGTTGTAGGTTTTTTTTTGTTTTCTTAATTTTGACCTTTTAATATTTGCTGCCAAGATGAGGGGTTGAAATGATCCTTTATTTTTATATTTTCATTTTTTAATTTAGTCCCTTTAACTTTCTTTTTTTTTCAAAGTTAGAATTCATTTAAGAAGATGAAGGTACAAATAATGAAAGTCATATCACAAAGGATAAAATATGTCTTTTAAAATTAAAATACTAAAGGCCTAATACCTTAAAAAACCCCGACCTTTTAGCCCCTTTTCAATCATACCCTGACGTTGTAAATTTGTCAATTTTACCCTATTTTGCATTTTTGTGTTTCAATTGTACCCTAAAATATTAAATTAATGCCTTTTTTATTTGAAAAAAATTTAAAAACATTCTCCACGTCTAATATATATTAATTGCATGTTTTTAAAATTTATTTAAATTTTGTTAAATTAATTAGGAATTTAAATTAGTGTTAATTTGATTATGGTTTTTAATTAGTTTTTAAAAATAAAGGACTTATTTGTACTTTTTTGAATACAAAAGAATTTAATTTCATCTTTATACTTAGTTAATTGAATGATTTCATCATTTAAGTAAAAAAATTAATAAAAGTTAAAAAATTGGGGTACAATTGAAAACGGAAAATTCAAAAGTGGGTAAAATTGACAAATTTGCAACGTCAGGGTAGAATTGAAAAAAACATTAAAGGTCGGGGGTTTTTGAGTGATTAGGCCAATACTAAATACTAAACAACAATTTAAGATAAGCCAAAAAACTAATCGAAGGTAAGAAAAATTTATGATATGGATCCCGAAAAATTAACTCAATGATGAACTACGTTCCCGTTGGACGTGGTACTTGAATAATTTTTCTTCCGATTTGACAAACAATCTGCTCTATCCGATGGAGTCTAGTATTTCTGATTCATCTTCAATAAGATTCTAAAAAGATAGATATACAAACCTCTTAGTTTTGTTAGATCTATAAGAATTTGGATTTAAAGTCCGAACGAATGTTAAAGTTTTTGGAAAGATCTAAAAAAATCAAACACAAAAGGATAAAAACCGTAGAAATTATTCAAACATGAAAAGAAAAATGCAAATCTAAGCATAAACCTCATAACAAAGACTTTATTGAATAAGAAATCTTAAAGATTTATAGATTTGTAGTATGTAATATTATGAGCGGGGAGAAGATGATCATTTTCCGGCTAAGGCCGAAAAAAATCATCTTTTCCCACCCTTAAAAAGGATGAAAGAAAAGAGTGTTTTATAAAGAGAAGGAAGAATAAAAAAAATTAGAGAGAAAGTATATAACTTTTGTTTAGTCCCACCCTTAAAAAGGATGAAAGAAAAGTGTGTTTTATAAAGAGAAAGGAGAAATAAATTATTAGTTCTCTCTCTCTCTCTCAAATAAAAAACCCTACCCGTCAAGAGTTTTTCTTTTGTTTTTCGCTTCGGCTGCCGTCAATGGTTTATTTTTGCCGTTGGCGGTAGCCATTTCTTTTTTTATTGCTTTAGAATAAAATAAATGACCTACTCCTTTTCATCTTTTTCATTTTTGTTGGTAAATCTATCGACGAGGCGCATCAATTTCAATATATATACAAATCAAGAATCAGAGATAGATCAAGACCTTTCAAAATTAAAGATGAAATCGTTATAGGTTATATTAATTTTTTATTTTTTATTTATAACTATTTTACAGCGATTGTCTTTTTTTACGAAAGTTTTGTTATTCTGTCTCTATGAAAGATTTGTTTGTTTTTTATGGAGAGTTTGTGAGTTTTCTGTTATACAGAAAGAATGATTGGATCTTATTATGGTAGAACAGTTATATAATTTTGATTTTATTTTGTTAGGCGATCTGCAAATTAAGATTTACATCTTATTCCATGTCAGGTCATTAGAAGCGGTATACTCTTTTTAAATTCTTACACCTGTAACTGCTCATTATTATTAATGAAAGATTATTCGATCTGTAAAAAAAGAAAAAAAAAGAAAAAAAATTTAGAGAAAAAGTATATAACTTTTGTTTAGTCCCTTTAACTTAACCATACAATCTTTGTAATTGTACCAATTGACCAGTAACCTATAAGGTCTTGAAAAAGTTGGAACAATAATTACGATTCAATATAAAAGTTTATTTATAGAGTGCCAATTTAATCCAAATCTTCAAAAATACTTAATAGCTCATCACCGTTTTATCATGGAAAGAGAAAGTTACATATTAATTGCAATTTTACTCTGACTACCACAATAAGACACGCACCCTTCTCTCTCTCACTCTCTCTGCCACAAATAAGACGCGCAACTTTTGCTAGTAACAATTTTCTACATGCTCAATTATAATCTATAACCTGCAATTTTCATTACTAATAATTTTTTACTTATTCAAGATTCTTTTTTTCTTTCTTTTATCTTCATATTTAAAGTTATAACAGATTATAATTATCAATAATTTTTTTCATTTGTTCATTTTCAATTAATTTTAAAATACATGTTACCATTTTAATATTTTATTATATTAATAATAAATTTAAAAATTTAAAAATTTATATAAACTGAATAAAATTATTAAAATTTGATAAAAAAAATTTGTATATATTAATCATACATTATAATAATAATAAACTATTTCCTTATTATATTATATTATATTATTTTTATAATCTTATTATAAATTTTTGTATAATTTTTACATAAAATATTCTATATAGATTATTACTTTATTATTTTATATTTTTAATTATTATTTAATAAATTTTTATATAATCTTTCTCATAATTTTTACATAAATTATGTATATAATTTATTCAAAATTATGTAACATTTTCATAACAGTACCATAATATTATCATAATCTTCACGTAATATTATCATAAACTTACATAATACTATCATAATATTTTCATAACTTTATTATAATTTTTACATAAATTATTTTACGTAATTTATGAAAAAATATATAATACTTTTATAGCAATATCATAATTTTATTATAATATTTATCATAACATACTTTTTTATAAACTTATCATAACCGCATCATAAATTTTACATAACTTATTTTATGTAATCTATGCAAAATAAAATGATATTTTCATTATATTATCATAAATTTATTATAAACTTACTATAACATTATCATAATGTCATTATGAAAAAACAATTATGTACCTTATCATAATCTTTATCATAATCTTATCATAAACTTATCATAACACTATCATATACTCTTATATGAGAAATTATTTTATGTACTTTATAATAGCTTAATTGTATCATATTAATATCATAATCGTATAATGCAAAATTATTTTATATACTTTATCATAATCTTTATCATAATTGTACCATAATAGTATAATAACTTTATTATAATATTATCATAACTTTATCATAATATTATTATAGTCCTGTCACAATATTAGCAGAGTGTTATCATAATATTATCATAACCTTTATTATAGCCATATCATAATATTATCATAAGTGTATCATGATATTATTATAAACTTATCATAATTTTATCATGATATTATCATAACCTTATTATAATTTTTTGTATAATTAATGCAGAATTAAATAGCATTTTTATAGTCTTATCATAATATTATTATAGTCTTATCATAATATTATCATAATTTTATTATAGTCTTATCATAATCTTATTATAGACTTATCATAATATTAGTGTAGCATTATCATAATTTTTTTATAATTTTTTCATAAATTATTTTACGTCATTTTATCATAACTGTATCATAATATTATCATGATATTATTATGACTTAATTATTAATTTTTTATATATTTTATGCAAAATTAAATAATATTATCATAGTCTTATCATAATATTATCATGTTCTTATCATAATATTATCATAGTCTTATAATATTATCATAATTTTATTTTCATAACTTTATCATAATATTATCATAGTTTTGTCACAATATTATCAGAGTCTTATATAATATTATCATAACCTTTATTATAGCCATGTCATAATATTATCATAAGTGTATCATAATATTATTATAAACTTATCATAATTTTATCATGATATTATCATAATCTTATTATAATTTTTTGTATAATTAATGCAGAATTAAATAGCATTTTTATAGTCTTATCATAATATTATTATAGTCTTATCATAATATTATCATAATTTTATTATAGTCTTATCATAATCTTATTATAGACTTATCATAATATTAGTGTAGCATTATCATAATTTTTTTATAATTTTTTCATAAATTATTTTACGTCATTTTATCATAACTGTATCATAATATTATCATGATATTATTATGACTTAATTATTAATTTTTTATATATTTTATGCAAAATTAAATAATATTATCATAGTCTTATCATAATATTATCATGTTCTTATCATATAATATTATCATAGTCTTATAATATTATCATAACTTTATTTTCATAACTTTATCATAATATTATCATAGTTTTGTCACAATATTATCAGAGTCTTATATAATATTATCATAACCTTTATTATAGCCATGTCATAATATTATCATAAGTGTATCATAATATTATTATAAACTTATCATAATTTTATCATGATATTATCATAACCTTATTATAATTTTTTGTATAATTAATGCAGAATTAAATAGCATTTTTATAGTCTTATCATAATATTATTATAGTCTTATCATAATATTATCATAATTTTATTATAGTCTTATCATAATCTTATTATAGACTTATCATAATATTAGTGTAGCATTATCATAATTTTTTTATAATTTTTTCATAAATTATTTTACGTCATTTTATCATAACTGTATCATAATATTATCATGATATTATTATGACTTAATTATTAATTTTTTATATATTTTATGCAAAATTAAATAATATTATCATAGTCTTATCATAATATTATCATGTTCTTATCATAATATTATCATAGTCTTATAATATTATCATAACTTTATTTTCATAACTTTATCATAATATTATCATAGTTTTGTCACAATATTATCAGAGTCTTATATAATATTATCATAACCTTTATTATAGCCATGTCATAATATTATCATAAGTGTATCATAATATTATTATAAACTTATCATAATTTTATCATGATATTATCATAACCTTATTATAATTTTTTGTATAATTAATGCAGAATTAAATAGCATTTTTATAGTCTTATCATAATATTATTATAGTCTTATCATAATATTATCATAATTTTATTATAGTCTTATCATAATCTTATTATAGACTTATCATAATATTAGTGTAGCATTATCATAATTTTTTTATAATTTTTTCATAAATTATTTTACGTCATTTTATCATAACTGTATCATAATATTATCATGATATTATTATGACTTAATTATTAATTTTTTATATATTTTATGCAAAATTAAATAATATTATCATAGTCTTATCATAATATTATCATGTTCTTATCATAATATTATCATAGTCTTATAATATTATCATAACTTTATTTTCATAACTTTATCATAATATTATCATAGTTTTGTCACAATATTATCAGAGTCTTATATAATATTATCATAACCTTTATTATAGCCATGTCATAATATTATCATAAGTGTATCATAATATTATTATAAACTTATCATAATTTTATCATGATATTATCATAACCTTATTATAATTTTTTGTATAATTAATGCAGAATTAAATAGCATTTTTATAGTCTTATCATAATATTATTATAGTCTTATCATAATATTATCATAATTTTATTATAGTCTTATCATAATCTTATTATAGACTTATCATAATATTAGTGTAGCATTATCATAATTTTTTTATAATTTTTTCATAAATTATTTTACGTCATTTTATCATAACTGTATCATAATATTATCATGATATTATTATGACTTAATTATTAATTTTTTATATATTTTATGCAAAATTAAATAATATTATCATAGTCTTATCATAATATTATCATGTTCTTATCATAATATTATCATAGTCTTATAATATTATCATAACTTTATTTTCATAACTTTATCATAATATTATCATAGTTTTGTCACAATATTATCAGAGTCTTATATAATATTATCATAACCTTTATTATAGCCATGTCATAATATTATCATAAGTGTATCATAATATTATTATAAACTTATCATAATTTTATCATGATATTATCATAACCTTATTATAATTTTTTGTATAATTAATGCAGAATTAAATAGCATTTTTATAGTCTTATCATAATATTATTATAGTCTTATCATAATATTATCATAATTTTATTATAGTCTTATCATAATCTTATTATAGACTTATCATAATATTAGTGTAGCATTATCATAATTTTTTTATAATTTTTTCATAAATTATTTTACGTCATTTTATCATAACTGTATCATAATATTATCATGATATTATTATGACTTAATTATTAATTTTTTATATATTTTATGCAAAATTAAATAATATTATCATAGTCTTATCATAATATTATCATGTTCTTATCATAATATTATCATAGTCTTATAATATTATCATAACTTTATTTTCATAACTTTATCATAATATTATCATAGTTTTGTAACAATATTATCAGAGTCTTATATAATATTATCATAACTTTTATTATAGCCATGTCATAATATTATCATAAGTGTATCATAATATTATTATAAACTTATCATAATCTTATCATGATATTATCATAACCTTATTATTAATTTTTTTGTATAATTAATGCAGAATTAAATATTATTTTTATAGTCTTATCATAATATTATCATAACCTTTATTATAGCCATATGATAATATTATCATAAGTGTATCATAATATTATTATAAATTTATCATAACCTTATCATGATATTATCATTACTTTATTATAAATTTTTTATATAATTAATGCATAATTAAATAACGTTTTTATAGTCTCATCATAATATTATCATAATCTTATCAGACTTTTCATAATATTATCATATTATTATCATAACGTTTTTATACTTTTTGCATAAATTATTTTACGTAATTTTATCATAAGTGTATCATAATATTATCATAATCTTATCATGATATTATTATGACTTTATTATAGATTTTTTATATATTTTATGCAAATTAAATAATATTATCATAATCTTATCATTATATTATCATATTATTATTATAATATTATCATAGTCTTATTATAATCTTATCATGATAATCTTATCATAATTTTTAAATAACCTTTCTCATAATTATTTTTTATAAATTATTTTACATAATTTACTATGAATTACATAACAATTTTGTAACGGTATCAAAAAAATTTCATAAAGATTTATATAAGTCACAATTACAATAATAATAGCCCTCTACACTAACTGCACCAATGCTTGCACAACTTCAGACACCGGTGGGCGAAAGGTCAAGCTCTGGCTACGGACAAAATACAAGTTACACGATTATGAATTCCCAATGACAAAAGTGAATACAATACTTTAGATGATTAGACTGCAGTACACCAAACCACACATTTTCATATTTTTTGCATTAGATGTTTATATTATTTGTGATATTCCAGGAGCCACTTTTCAACCGTTGCATGTAACTGTTTCTTTATGTTAAGCTATGAGAAGCTTCAACTATATCTGGTTTGCTTTTGAAACCCAATTCTTTTAGCTTTAGTCAGGAATTAAATACCAATTTTATATCTTCACCAAAATGAGAGAGATTTATAAGAGCCCAAAAATCAATTTTTTATAGCCATGAACAAACAAAAGCTTACAGAAAACAAACTCTGCACCGGAAGCACTATCCCATCCATTTTAATCTCATATTTCAAGTTCATTTTCCTTGCATGACTGAGATCATTAACAAACTCATAGGCCTCTAAACAAATGAAGAACAATATAAAAAAAATGAGACAAATCATGCCACCAGGAGCTTTTAGTTAAAAGTTGCGTTTTCTGTTAACTCCATATATACACATAAATTGAGAATAAATTAGCTCCATTATCAACAGTTCCCTGACCTGATGGCGAATAAGCAAGTTAAGGAATCAAGACTCTGACTGCAAAATCAAAAGAAAAATAGTTTGAACTCGAAATACTCAATATTTAAATTATAAAAATCAAACCCTAAGTGATGGAGTCTGCCTTCTGAACCAGTGAATGAGACCTGCAAAACAGGGTAGAAGCTAACCGGACGGTGGTGGTCCGATTAACTCTCCGATGCTAAAGTCAGTTTAGAGCTTTGAGCAGCGTTTTGAGTATATAAATGTAGTTGTGATTCTAGGCATACCTCATGCTCCTTTTATAGTAGATGAATATACCTCATAGAGTCATAGTAGGTAAGTGAATCCTACTTTGTAGGGATCGGGCTACTTTGTAGAGATTCACCCTGATTTGTCGTGATCTACCTTATTCAGACATGAGTCCTATTTAGGAACGTCATCGTAAATAGTCTCGTCTTCCTAAGATAGAGCTTATCTTTCCATGTTTGGAGATTGTGTCCAAATAGGAAGTTACTTCTATCTATGGCGATCTACCCGAATCCCGGATTAACGCGCTTTGCGCGGATCCTATGGGATCCGGTCTTCGTCGGTATATTGGCGAATCTCAAGGGATTCGGCGCCTTCTTCATATATTCAGGTCTTTATTGGAAGTCCGGTATCACCCGAAAATGGGTCTCCTGTGACTCGGCTCTATTGTAACTATTGTAGGATTCGGTATCCATCATTAGCCCCCGGCAAGTGAGCTGAAGTGATTGGTATTCATGACTTTGTAGATTTTAGCTCTTTTGGAGCTGAGTCTTTTTATATTCTGGGCGAGTCGCTTCGTTATGGGCGAGTCTTTCATATATTGGCGAGTTGCATTTTTTCTCCAGTAAGATTCTCTTTATTGCCACGTGTCATTATTTGATGATTTGATAAATGTTCGTCTTTTTGAAACTCTTCGTATTTAAGCTCTTCGTATTTCTATTTTCTCTTTTCACTTCTATTTCGAAATTACTCTCATTTCTTCAATTATCTGCTCCTTGTTCTTCATTTGTTTATTCTACTTTTCGCAATTTGCTTCTTCATATTCTCAGGTATGTTTTTGCTCTTTATTTGTTATGTTTTGAAGTTTGAAGATGCTTTTCTGTTTTCCTTCTCTTCCTGCTATTGCTGTTCTGGGAAATGCTTTATTGCCCATGGTGTTTTTCGATGTGCTCTTCAATATATTCTCTGTTTGATCTTTAATTCGTATTTGTGTTTGTGATTTCCTGTTCTAGGATGCCTCTTAGTCGAGTGGAAGATGCACGCACTACTATGGCTATTACCAGATCAGGGCTTCGTAGGAGCGAAGTCTTGGATATTTATTTTAAGTATAGTTTTCCCTTTGATTATAGGATAATATTACCCGGTGCCGATATGGCTGCTTCCGATTCCCTTGGTTCATCTTGTAGGATGGTTGTTTTTGAAGAGCAGTTCGCTGCTGGTTTTAGATTTACCTTAGATCCAATTTTGGTAGAAGTATGTAGGGATTTAAAAGTTGCCTTGGGGCAGCTTTATCCTGGTACGATTAAGGTGGTGCTTGCCTTTGTAGAGGCGTGTAGACTTCGGGGCTATGCCCTTTCTCTTAATGTGTTGTATTACTTTGTAGATTTTAGGAAATGCGATGCTTGTTTCGTATTTGCTCTTGGTAGGAAAGGGCGGTCCCATATTTATCTTCCTTGTTTGAACAGCCGCTGGCGAAGGAGTTTCTTTATTTTTTATCATAATTTTGCTTCTCTTCATCTTTCGGATGGTTTTTCTACTCATCAAGTCCGGAGCTGTCCGTCTCCTTTGAGTTTATCTGAGTCGATCCTTGCTTCTTATTTATCATTCCATAGTGTCTTTCAACGTCCTATTTTAGATGCTTTAGTTAATAGTCATCTTCGGCATCGATGGTTTCTTTTGGAGGATCCTTCTGGAGGCCTGGCGGATCTTCGTTATTCCTTTCTTCAAGGTATATTTATTGTTTTAAGTTGGTGTTTCTTTTCTTTTCTTTTTGTATGATGTCTTCTTCTTCTGACGACTTCCTTTCCGGATTTAAAGTAGATTTGGATGTTCCAATGGGCGGTCCCGAAGCTTACATCGTCGCGCCTATTCCGGGGGATGACGTCGAAGTTGCTGTGATTCCTGCCGAGGCAGTGTTGCTTGCTGGCGATGATGTTATTGTCATAGACGATGGCGATGCGGTTGAGGAACCGATAGGTGGTGAGGCTGTTGTATCTCCACTTCCCCCTCCAGCTTCATTGGATGTTTCGGAAGAGGCAGGGGAGGTGAATTCAGGATTGATTGTTGTTGATTCGGAAGAAATTTCCCCGAGTCAGAATATGGATTCTCTGTCTAGGAAAAGACGTCGAGTGAGTAATGACTCTCCTTCAAGGGAGAATCTTTCTGGAGGTTCGTCTGCTCCCAATCTAGTGCAATGGGTTGAAGGTCACGATCCGGCAAGCTTACTGAATCATAGGGTGTTGGCGGAGTACATCAGGACTTTGGCGATTCCTGACGACATTACTTGGTTCTGTTCTAGGCCAGGGCAGGAACTCTCCGATCTTGCTTGTTTTCATTGCTTCTCTGTAAGTTGATTTTTATTTGAGTATACTGCTTGTTGAATTCGTTATTTCCTTATTTATATTTGGTTTATTTTCTTGTGTCGTAGGCTCTTCAGTCTGTTTTGGTGTTGAATGACCGCCGTCAGTGTGCTGAGGAGGAGGTCGAGCATCTATCTTCTCTTCTGGCGACGTCTGAGTCTGAGAGGGCGAAATTGAAGGCATCCTTAGAGGAGCATGATTCGCTTTTATCGAGGCGCAGGATGCAATTAATGACCGCGAAGTCAAAGTGATCGAAAAGAGAACTAATGACTTGACTCAGGAGATCGAAGAGCTCATTCGAATCAATACTCTTGCTGGCGAGGAGAGAAATAAGCTAAGATCAGAGGTAGAAGGGCTTCATATCCGTCTACTTGATACGAAGGCTTTTTATTCAGCTTTGATTAGCGAGTATCGCCTTGCAATTGGGAGGAAGCTTCTGGAGCAGAACCCAAAAATGATCTTTCTGGAGTCAACAGGTTGGATCCTCAAGCCATCGCTCGCGATCTTCTTGGTAGGATGTCCAAGCATCGTGCTAAATAGATTTTGTTTCTTTTGTATTTTGTTTTTTCTTATTATATCTTGATTTCTATTTGTAATTCGCGATTTATGATTATATCTTCTTTTTGCCCCAATATAAGTGTTTGCTTTTTAATGTTTCCGAGTAGATGCTTGATTTAGATATTCGTTTCGCCTCGGGAGTTACTTCAAACCCCGTTTTAACGTTTTTTTGTTTTGACAGAGTTAATCTAAACTTTTTTATTTGAGTTAACACTCGTAATTTTGCTCTTATTTTGAGTTAATCTAAACTCTTTTTTGGCAATTTGCCTTTTTCTGAGTTAATCTAAACTCATAGTTTCATTATTGCTCATCTTTGATTTAATCATTCATGGTAGTTCTTGATTTTTGTTTCTTTAGTGATTCGTCTGGCTAATCATATAGTAGGGAAATTGAACCTTTATTGATAAAAAGACTGCATACAAAACATTAAAGATATTTTTGACGCCATCGGGTAAGATATAAAATCGTTACTGGTGATGGGTCGTTTTTCTTTCCTATTCTTCCTTCTTCTCAGTCTTGTTCTCTTGAAGATCTACTACGGACTCGTCGTAGCATTTCTTAGCGATATTCTGATCTCCTCTCAGCGTCACTACTCCTTTCTCGGTTGGTATTTTCATTGCAAATGCTCTTATGCTAGTTACCGCAGCTGAGTCATGAAGGAAGGGTCTTCCGAGGATGGCGTTGTATGTTAATTCCATGTCTACTATGTTAAATAGTGACATGACTTTCTTGTTAATTCCTCTCTCTGGGCCGATTATCACTTCCAAGGTAACTGCTCCTAGCGGATTGATGGAGGGGCCACCGAGTCCTGACAATGGAATCGGGACCCGGCGCAACCTCGATGCGGTTCCTCTAAGAATTTTGTACGTCGCGTTTTTCATAAGGTTCAATGCGCTTCCTTCATCGATTAAGATTCGCTCCATGTTCCAATTCTCAATGATAGTAGTTACTACCAACGCATCATTGTGAGGTGCTTTGACATGTTCATAATCTTCGACATCAAAGATTACGGGTGGCATGTGAGTTTCTCTGATGTTCATCACTTCTCTCCTTTGCTTTCTCCTAATTGTGGAGCTGCTGTGTCCACCTCCATTGATCATATGTATGGTTCCCAGTATTTTGGATGGGCGTTCATCTTCTTTTTCTTTTGTTTTGTCATCCCTGCTTCTCTTTTCTCCTTTGTCATTGCTCTTCTCTTTTCGGGCCACAAATTTCCTTAATTCACCTGTGTCGATCATTCTCTCAATCTCGACCTTCAAATCTCTACAGCTATCTGTTTCATGTCCATAGTCTTCGTGAAATTTGCAGTATTTTCTCGTGTCCCTTATCTCGGCTTTCATCTTCGGTGGCCATACCACATTCTTGACGTTTTCTTTGATCCACATGAGGACGTTAGTTCGGCTGGTGTTTAGTGGTGTGAAGTTGTTCCCGTCATCTCTGAGGTCATATCTTGGTTCGTATCTTGTCTGGGGGGCGAATCGTCTATTCTCTTATGGCCTTCCTCTCCTATTGTCGGACTTCGACTTCGATTTCTCTTTGGATTTCTCTTTCGATTCTTTTCCTTTTACTTCTTTTCCACGAATCGCCCTTCGCCCTTCGTCTAGCTCGAAGTATTTCTGGGCTATGCCCATCAAGTTAGAGAAAGTTGTGGGTTTATTAACCAGTAGCTTGTCTACCAGTTTTCCGAATCGTGTTCCTTCTCGCAATGCTTCGGTCGCCATATCGACGTTTAGGTTGTCAATCTTCATAGCTTGCTTATTGAACCGTTCGATGTAGCTTCGTAAGGTTTCTCCTTCTTCTTGGATGCAGGATCTCAGGATGCTAGTGGTAGTTTTTGCTGGTATGTTTGTGAGGTATCTGTTGAGAAATTCCGTTGAGAGCGAAGCGAAGCTCTTGATTGATCCTGGTTTCAACTTGTTGTACCACCTCTGGGCGGTGCCCGTGCGCGTGGTTGGAAAGACCCTGCATAGAATAGCGTCTGATACGCTGAGTAGCCCCATGGTGGCCGTGAATCTGGATGTGTGATCTCGGGGATCTCCTTCTCCGTTGAAGGTTGGCAGGACTGGTAATTTCATGCTATATGGGATGGTTTCCTCTATGATCTCGGGTGAAAGGGGCGAGCCTTTCAGCCTGAGATCGTCTATGTCCAGTTCCTCCGACTTCAACTTTTTTGAGTGCTTTGGCGATCTTCTCTTGCAAATCTTCCTCCACTACGTATGTGGCTTTGCTCTTCTAGGGCAATTCCGAGGATTCGCCCTCCTCTTCTTGGTGTTTTTTCTTTGGGTTTTTTCTCCCCGCATCTTTGTCTTGTCGCTTGCTTTTTGGTGGGGCATCTTCTTTCTCCTTCTCCCTTCGTTCTTCTCTTTTTGAGTTTAACCCGCTTCGGGCATCATTTTGGTTTTGCTCATTTCTGGCGTTTCAGGGGATTGCTCGTTGGATTTGTCTTTTCCATTATTTTGATTGCTTGGGCTTTCTTCGTCACTTCTGTTTCCATTCTCCCGTCGGTTTCTCGTTTCGTCTCTTTCCTCATTTCCTCTGTTTCTAGGTTCCCTGCTTCTGTTATTTTCTCCCCTTGTCTCTCGGCGGCTTGGATTTGTGTTTTCTGTTCTTTCTCTTCTTCTTGGGCTGAAATTCTCCCTTAAGATTTTCATAGTTTCTTCGTGCCTATCATTCGTTCTTTTTTCTTCACTAGCCAATCTATCCAGATTTGTCTAGACAGATTCTAGTACTTTTTTCAGCATCTCGTTGTATGAATCTTGTGCTGCCATGCCTGGCGTTGGTTGCTCTTCAGTGCTTAGGTTGAAAGCAATTGGGTTGCTTCCTCTCATCGGATTAGTTTGATATTGAGGTGTTGAAAAAGAAGGCCCTCCGGTGTCACTTTTCCCCCGGAGTTGTGGATCCCGTCTTCCGTCACGTTGATTATTTCCGGCGTACCTTTTGGATCCATTGGTTGTTTGTCTTTCAGGTTCACTCTTTCAAAAGTCATTTTCTTCAATGAAATTTGTTTTTGAGTTCAGAAAATCTCCTTCAAATTGAAGTTTGAGTTAAGCTTTTCCCACAGACGGCGCCAATTGATGGAGTCTGCCTTCTGAATTGGTGAATGAGACCTGCAAAACAGGGTAGAAGCTAACCGGACGGTGGTGGTCCGATTAACTCTCCGATGCTAAAGTCAGTTTAGAGCTTTGAGCAGCGTTTTGAGTATATAAATGTAGTTGTGATTCTAGGCATAACTCATGCTCCTTTTATAGTAGATGAATATACCTTGTAGAGTCATAGTAGGTAAGTGAATCCTACTTTGTAGGGATCGGGCTACTTTGTAGAGATTCACCCTGATTTGTCGTGATCTACCTTATTCAGACATGAGTCCTATTTAGGAACGTCTTCCTAAATAGTCGCGTCTTTCTAAAATAGAGGTTATCTTTTCATGTTTGGAGATTGTGTCCAAATAGGAAGATACTTCTAGATATGGCGATCTACCCGAATCCCGGATTAACGCGCTTTGCGCGGATCCTATGGGATCCGGTCTTCGTCGGTATATTGGCGAATCTCAAGGGATTCGGCGCCTTCTTCATATATTTAGGTCTTTATTGGAAGTCCGGTATCACCCGAAAATGGATCTCCTGTGACTCGGCTCTATTGTAACTATTGTAGGATTCGGTATCCATCACTAAGGAACCATATTCTCCCCACTATTATACTCAAAACAACAAAAATTAATTAGAAAGTTTCTGAAGTTGGTAAAGCTAATTCGCTGATCAAAGACAATCAATAAAATTAAAATTAAAATTAATCATTTATCAAAAAAAATTAAAATTAAACATATTGCGGCCTACGATTAACACCGCTTCAAAGAATTGGACGATCATCGAAAAATTATGAAAAAAAAAAATAGAAAATTCCCCTTGTTTACGCAGCTAAGCTCTCAACTGTTAGAGCACCATTAGAAGCAGAAAAGGCAAGAACAAGGACATTTTAGATTGGATCAGCAAGCTAGGCGGTAGGGATTTGATACGAAAGAAGAAGAAGTATGGTTAGGGGGATAAGATAATGGTGATTCTGGTTTCGATTGGATTTCCATGTAAGTGGAAGATGTGAGAGATTCAAGAGAAGAAATTTGAGAGATAACCGTCCTCGGCGTAAATTGATAAAAGAGCTAAAATCAAAAGAGTAAAAAGAAAAACTATAGGTATTATTTTCAATAAATTGACAGTTCAAGTAAAAACACAAAAACTTTAAAAAGCGTGAGTATTTTCTTTAACTTTGTAACAGTGAGGTAAACTTTACAAATCGGAGTATTTTTCCTAAATTATCATCAATGGACTTTTCAATATTCAAATCGCATTTCGTATGTCTAGAGAATAAATATCTAAATTGCTGCCAAATAAACTTGCATAACAGTTTCTCAGAAGAAAAAAAACCTTACATAACAGGCGAAGTGAATTTGTTTACTACAAATGACATGAAGACAAAATTATGTAAAATGAAGAATAATTACATTTCACTTGTTTTAAAGTAAAATTATAGCTTTATCATTTTAAAACTATGTAAAGTGGAAAAGTTCATATTAATCCAAATGAAGTGATTAAAAAACAAATGATTTCTAAAACTGAATTGAAACGAAACAATAAGGCAGCAATTGATGTTGAAAGATTTGTGTATATACTAGGTCAGCTCAAGTACAAAGTGGTCCAATTAGAGTTGTTCATATATATAATAAATTGATACATCCGACACATTCAAAATTATAATGGTGGCTGAAATGGTTCGTCTTGTCTCTCAGCTGCATTTTGGTGCCCGCCAACACTTTGCAGCAAGCAGTAATAGGTTGTGTTGAGGTTGCAGTTAACATGGTAGAATCAACTGTGCAAGAAGAGCTGGTTCATTTCTAAAATCACAGAGTCAAAGCAAGACTCGGCAAATCACAGCTTGTTACGAAACCTCTTGAAGAGCTAAATTTAATTCCTGAATGATCTTAGCAACAGAGCCTCCTCTTCTATGTGCATAAAAGAAATGAAATAAATATCCGCAATTAATTGACTAGTGAAATTAGATTTTAGTACTCACCTCATGACTCTAGGCAGCCAACGCTTCACTTTTTCAAGTTCTACAAAGCAAAGATTACAACGTTCCAGCCTATGAAACCAAAGCATTAGCACTGGCTAAGCTCATCATTACTAGTTATTACAATCACTACTTGTGATATAACATTACAACATACCTTTGCTCTGCTTCGATGTCTACACCAACAGGTGTTGATGCAGAAACAGTTGAATAGATCGTTAAACCAAATATTCTCACCAGCTTAAGTAGCATCTCCAAACAGATGCTTAAATGCCTACATATATCAAACACTTATCCATTCCGTAAAAAATGACAGGAAAATATGAAAATGGATGGGAAAGAAAAGATAACAATAAAGCAAAATGAAAACCAATTGATAGACTAGGCTCAGTCCAAGAGGGCAACTTAGTCTATTTTACAAGATACTTTTCAGCCTTTACATGGAAAAAATATCGATCTTTTATTTATTTATTTTCTTTTTGTAGAAAAAACCTCGTATTGACAATAGTTTGTTGCCATTGACAGTAAAATAGAATGTCGATCAGCTGTTGTTGAGTAGCAAAATTCATAATAAAGCTATCCCCTAATTATAAATATATTATCTTTATCTAAGAGGTCCAACCGGTGATTAAACCGTTTGAACTGTGAACCAGTGGCCGGTGGCCATACTGGTTTGTAAACCGGTTGAACTATGAACCAATGACAACACCTTTTCGGCTTTTAAACCACTGGTCAAAAGAGTGATATTCTTGTTAAGAAGAACAGAAAATGCATTTGAAATCGGTGGCGGAGACACTCACGGGAGGGCCCGTGCATCCACCGTGGTCGGATTAGTCGGAGACACAAATTGGTATGAAAAAATTACTGATTAGGATTTTTTCCCTTACAATTCGCTTACCAGCAAAACTCAATGCAACAGCTATACATTCAGTTACAGAAAATCAATCACCAAACGTGGAACTTTTTTCCCTAAGAGTGCTATATTTTTTGCCATAAAGGGGTAATAAAGTTCTACAATGGGAAAACACATAAATCTGTAATCCAAAAGCACAAGCAGGAATTTAACGCTAAAGAAAAGAATACCATTAGTTTCTTACCGATCCATGTCACTTTGAAGGAGGCCAGAGAGAAGTGGCAGAAGACAAGCACACACATCCAATGTAACAATATCCATTTTCTCATTTACAACACTAAATACATCAGCAAGGACCTGTGATTCACAACATAAAGAGAAGAAATGAAAATTAATATTTTTAAGATTTAATACCAATTAAAAGCCAAAATAACTTGAAGATATAAGAATGACCCTCTTTTTATTTAAAAGGAACAGTTAATTTGGTGTCCGGAAGAATAGAGGTTGCTTACATCATAATCAGCCATCCTTTCCATTGCATTAATGGCCCCCTTGACATTATTTCTCTCCCAAAATCTGTACACTGCCTACAGCAACCACACAAGATTCAGCAATCTTTCATTGGTAGTACGAACATGCAATTTGAATATTTTCCACCAATCCAAGATATAAATTAGCCCATAGAAATTTGTAAATTAAGAAAGACAAGGATGTTAAATACAGAGAACTTGTTGAACAAACATTTTGTATCATCCCAAATTTACATCTATCACTTAGTATGAAAAACAAATTTATATAGAAATATTCATAAGGACTGAAATTTGACTATTTCCTATAGCTATTTGTAAGCTTAGGGGTTATATCATACTTAGAATGAGTTTATGCTAATGTAGAGGCTGAAATGTACAACTTTCTCAACATCCACACCACAACCAAAAATGAAAAACGAAATTGCAGCACATACAATCTACTATATGTAAATGTAATTCTCTAAAACATACACAAGTACACCTGTAATTGCATAAAATCTAAATCACCAAGGATCACCTGTAACTTTCCAAGGCGGGATTGCATGGAGCTGACAAATTGGTCATGTTGTTCCATTACATCTGCAATAGCATCCTCGTCACTGGAAGAAACCATTTGTTTTTCAGTAGATGAGGAGCATCCTCTCTGTTCAAGATTCAGAATGTTCACACGCAAAAAGTGCACTCATTAGTGTATTTACAAAGATTCGAAGAGAAGCAAAATAAATAAATTGGAAATATCATAGTAGGCTCTCAAATATAAGAACCCTTATAAAAACATCTTTAGCAATACATTCATTTTGTTCACTATAGCATAAACGATTCCCTAATATTCTACTAAAGTGCGGCATGTTAGAACATCAAACGAAGTACAAGCAATTACATATGTGCTCCTCAGTTCTCGTATATTGCATAAACAGCAAGGTTCTCACAAATTTTCAGTATATATTAATGTCCAGACCAGCAATTCCCCATAAAAATAACAAATTACTAAAATTCCGAAATTCATGTTGTTAACCAAAAAACCCTATGTTCATATAAAGATAGACCATATGTACAGTGTATTAGGCTTGATTGAAAATATAGATACCTTCTCAGTATCTTTGCGCGCCCCATCACTGTCACCATTAATTTTCATTCCAAAATTACTTCATTAAGGCTAGAAAATCACTATATTATTGTCCTTTTTCCCTATTTTTGCTAATGAACTTAAAGTTTCAAAATACAGAATTCTGCCAATATTCAGTGATAAAATCAGGAATAGAAAGGCCTTAGGGTTGCACAAAAATTTACCAGTATAAAATATAATCAGTAAAAGCAAAAATGTCACTGTAAGGCGCATTGCGCTGAGGCTCGAATACCCCTTAGCACACGCCTTGCATCTTTAAAACCTATGGTCACTGAACATCGGGAAGGGAAACGAACACTGAACTTTTTAATGCATAAGCCCAAGTTATGAAGGCTTATTTATTAACATCCACCGTCCTGATCTTTCAGCTCTTTATCACCAAAGTCCTCAAGTTTCAATTTCTATCCATAAACCCCCTGAATTTTAGTTGAGATATCAGAAAATCTCCTTGTCGCCTATTTTTTTCTTAACACCGTTAGAATCAATTGACGTGGCAGCCACTAAATTCAAATATTTAATCATAAGACACATAAGCGCCACGCAGAGCAATAAAAAGAAAAAGATAACCCCAAATCTAATTACTCATTCAAAAGCCAAATGTTCTCTCTTTCTCTTCTCGTTTCCCCTGCAATTATTACACTTTCATTCTACTGAAGTTCCCACTCTACCCTTCTGCTTCTTTTACTTGTCCTTTTACTAAAGTTGCAGAATATTTTTGTTTTGATGGAAGATTTGTGGGTTTCTTGATTAAAAATTCACCAAAGGTTTCAAAAGAAAAAGAAAAAGAAACAGTCACATGCTGGTGAACGCGAGAGGGTGAACTTGCTGGTGATGGTGGCAAGGCGAGGCGATGCCGGAGTGGTAGTAGGCGGTTACAGCTGGGGTGATCTTGCTGGTGAAGGGACGGCAGTGGCAAGGAGGCGGTGGCAGCAGGATGACGGCTGTAGGAGCAGAGGGCGTAGGGGAGTGGAGTGAGGAGAAGAAAACACAAATTAGGGTTAGAAATTAGTGTTTTTTATGACATGGCAGCAGATGTGGCGCTATTGTGTGTGTATTTTCAATAAAACAAAATCAATAGTTAAGTCAGCGATTTTTAACGGTGTTGAGAAAAAAATGGAAGGGAAGGAGTTTGGCTGATATCTCAACCAAAACTCGGGGCGGGGATGGATATTGAAACTTAGAGACTTGAGCTGAAAGATCATGGAAGGTGGGTTTAAATAACCCAGTAACGGAAGGACCAAAAATATAAGTATATGAATAGTATGGTTTTTCATCGTGCCGCAATAAACCTTGTTTTAATATAATAAATTAGAAAAATACTAACACGTGAAACGGAAAATGATTTTTCAAAAAGAAATTATAGATACAAAGTCTTGGAGTTTCTGAAGCATTTCGAAAACGGAAACATAAGACTCGATAAGTTTCTGTACTATGTAGAAAGGAGAAATTCTTAGGTAGACCGAGTCTACCACGTCATTCGTAGACTAAACCATTTATAATACAACACCTCATTAAAATGATGGCAATATCGTAGTATCACCATTAAGATTTGAATGTATTTATTGCACAATTATTACGATATTGCCATCATTTTAGTGAGGTGTTGCATTATGAGTGGCTTAGTCTAACAGATGACGTGGTAGACTCGGTCTACCTAAGAATTTCTCATGTAGAAAGAGTATAAACCTAAAGTAATGAATTGAATCCAGTGACAACATAGCTATCTTATGTCACGTATTATGTTTGATATTGGTCCTAACGACATAAAGAAAATTTGAATTCCCAAATTTAGGTCATAACTCGTATAATGGAGACGGTAAGTTATTGCCACAGTGAAGAAAATAGACACCAATGATAAAATTCATACAAATGAAAATTATTTAATCTTATTAATTTCTTGAACATGATACATGCTCCATTTAATATCACAACCCATACTTAGATTATATGATCACCAATATATAGTAACAGTCACCAAGTTGTCAAAGGTCAAGAAAACAAAACAAAACAAAAGATGATATAAACTTAAGAGATTAAAAAAAAAGTTCACCATACTAAAAGAAAGCATATTTACCGCAGATGTTGTCTCACGAGAACGCTCTGAAATAGGATCTTCATAATAAAGAGGTCTTCCCATTTTGTCCCAATTTACAACAAGTGAATGCATCCTTCCTACACACATTAACATGTAATGTAACTCCACAGTTTCAGTTGTTCACAAATAGCGGTCAAGGTCAGTGGATCACTTGTACCTGCTTTCTGATTTTCAATAGCGTTCACATCTCTGTTTTTATGCCCAAATGTCTCATCTGAAATAATTTAAAAATTTGAGCATACTGGCCAGGATCTAGAAGAAATAAACACATAAACTAAAATTTGGGCAGTAGAGGAACACACTTAGAGACAATTTGAGATCCATCAATCAACTGTACAGCTTGAAAATTACACATACAGAACCTCATTAAAGAATTAAGTATATTAGCATTTGAATTTTCCTCTTTAATAAGCTCCAAAGGTTTACACCTGTATAACATCAGGTCACTCACTCTTGTCCTTAAATTTAGCTAATATGCTCCCATGGTTGGTCTATATCAGAAATAACCTTTCTATTCTAATCTCTAGACTCAACTTTGCTTTTATTAACCGAATATTCATCTTCCAGTTGACTAACCTCCGAAATTACTGAACATATCGGATCAGAGTAGAATATGAAATTCAGGCAACAAATCTTAGGGCATAGTTAGATTGTCAATTGCGGTTAGTTATTGGTTAATGGCAGCTGGGCATGCAAACACAAACCACTAAACTTGTAAAGCTTAATATTTGATATAAATATTTTACTATGAAAACTTTCAAAAGTTTTCAGAAATCATACATGTACCATTATGGTTAAAAACATAGCTAAAAGATGGGGTTACTGCCAAAACAATAGACAATGTGTTCTCACTATTTCTTTTTCCAAACAATTCATCCAGACATATACCTCATATACACCAAAAACATAATACCCAAAGTCCAAGAAAAAGTCAGCAACAAACTTATCAATTTTAAGCTGCTAACAAACAATTAAATGAATCCTTTTCCATAAATTTAAGAATATACCTGCATAACAAAATAGAAGAAGAAGTGTAGAATACAGAGAAGAAGAATTTGTATTTTTGAGTTGTATCTTACAATGAGAAATGCTACTATTTATTTTATATACAAGGACTTGAGCCAAGTTAGTAATATGCTAGAACATCCTAGAATGCTTGAATATATAATCATGGAAACAATCACTTCTAAATCTGAAAAAATTCTTAGTCTGGAAACCTCCTAAAATTTTAAACTTCGTAATTAACTCATTTACACTTTGACAATACCATCAGTCCATTTCCATACCTATGATGAAAGTGCCTCTGTGCCAATTCATCGAGACAGCATTTAATGCAACATTTAGTTACAATATACGATTTAAAGTTGTCAAACTATAAATTGCCATATATTTTGAAAGAAAACCCTAAATTCATCAGCATAAATGTGTCTCATGTTCGACAATAAAACCTTGATTGTGATGTCACACTTCAGTTGCAAATATAAGCTTATCATTTTCTCAATTCGAACTCAATCCATGGGTTAAACTGAGTTAATCGACTATGTACAACTCTTTCCACCTCTACTTGCACTAAATTTCAACTGCTTGGGAAGCATAAAGAATAATGATATGAAATGTTGTTATGCCGATGCAAATAGTTACTAAATAATCTTCACTTTTGATATTATATGTCACTCCATTAATCGTACTGTAAAATAATTTGACAAACATAACAAAACCATGTTTGTAAATAAACTAGATTAGATAGCATATGCTATTTCAACTTGCATTATCCCGTAAAATGTTAAATAGCAATAGCTTGTGAAACATAGTCCATTGGTGAGGCTCTATATCTACTAATATGCATAGTAGCCTCCATGGGGATAACCAATAAAAAATCAAAGAATGTGCTCTTGATGTTAGTGAACTTACAATTATCTTCCTGGTAGCTAATAGGTGGCTCTGCAAGTGGATTTGAATCTTGTTTTCCTAATCCAAGAGGTCTATCCTCTTTAACATTCCTGTCTGCAGTTGATGTTCCATGAATTGAACCTTTGGCAGTAGAAATTATAGTCCTATCAGCAATTCGGCTCAATGCTGTAGACTTAACACTTGTAATATCAGAAGGAGCAGAAATAGTCGGCTGGTCCATGTCATCCCTGCTATTTGAAATTTTTCGGTAATCACTAGCCTTTGACTGCAACGAAAATGGCATGGTTCTTCCAGCAATACCAAATTCTTTTCTCGATTCAGCCACTAGTTCTGGCCGTGTAGTATTTCTAGGGACAATTACAGGTGTGACATCTACCTTGTTGAGCACTGGAACATTAGTTGCTGGTTGGGTCTTTGTAGAATTCCTCTTTGGGGCTGCTGCATTAACTGTAATTGGACCTGACAAATTTGTCCTAATACCAGTATTCAAACTGACTCTTTGCGGAGTACCAGGTACATTTCCTGTAGCTACAACCAGAATTGACACGCCGAAATGAGAAAATAATCTGATTTTAATTAAACCAAATTTTTATGTGTAGAAAACCTGAAAAATAGAACTAAACAATAATAAAAGATTTAAAAGCAGCATACATGCAAAAAACTTTGATTCCTTATCGGAATTTTGAGAAACTGACAACCTGCCAAGAGATTTTGTTTCCTTTGGCAAAGTTTCTGAATTTTGTGAAGCAGATAACCTTCCTATATTAGTCTTGGCAGTAGAATCAATCAGGATTGCCTGATTTGCATTAAGGCCTGGTTTTGATTCTGAATAACCATTGAACCGACTAACATTCCCAGGACAGTTTGGTTCAATCCGCTGCATATAATAAGATACAAACAGAAATAACAAAATTAATTAAAATTCAGATCTGACAAACTAGCACCAGAAAACAAGCAACAACCATACACTCTAGAATAGCAAATTAACTCTTACTGAGATGTCTACAACCCAGACTCCAACACAGCTTTGGTTATATGAGCAGCCTAGAAGCTTTCCCTCGTGAACATTGAGATCTGACAATTTGGACCATCCAACATCAACAGTATCATGGCATCGTATTGGTTCCCAAGAGAAAACCTATAAAGTAGCACAAATATATTAGACTAATAAACCTGGTCTGTTTCATTAACATAACTGGTGCCAGGCCAAAAGCTAGAGGAAAAGCTTACTTTCAGATTTTCATGCAATCCACAGAGTAGAGTCCTCCCATCTGGATTAAACGTCAAACAACGCACTCCTGTGGTCTAACATAGAAAGAGAGTCATAAAACAATTTCCATAGGAATATAATAGTTGACTAATTAAAGAATCCAATTTGATAATACAGTTGAAAAAAGAACAATCACCTCAGGCCCCACTGAACCGGTTAATTCAAAGGTTTCAAGGTCCCAAAATTTGACAGTCCTATCGGCAGAACCTTATAAGAGCCAAAGATAAACAAAATGAGATTAGATTTGAAACCTCCTGGTTTTTATTCAAAAAGCTTGACAATCTGAGCATGTATGCAGTTTATATAAATTAGTTCTCTCATCCATAAGTTGGCATATCTGTCCCAGTAAAACATAACAATATTTAAGGTGGTTAAAATTGCTAGGTGTTACTAACACGATACATCTCTGTATTGCCTTAGACGCAAGGCGCTAACGCGAGTAAAGTGAGGCACCAATTTCTTAAATAACACTAATAATTACTAATAATAACTCCAAGATTATTATTATTGTTTATCTGATTTTAAATGTGCACGTTGTTGCTGTAAAAAAATTTGTTAGTTTTCGACTTAAATAGAAATAAGAAATCCCTAAAAGATTTTTTGGATTTTTAATATTGCCTAAATTCTTAAAAGAATTTTGCACTTCTTATAGTAAAGCTTAAAATCCTACCAAATAGACTTTTATTTATGGAAACAGTCTACCAGACTTATTTAAAACTTTTAGACATCCTCAAATAACTTAATTTACTAACAAATACGCTACATAACCTCTTCAAAAATCCAATGCCTCGTCTTTTATTAAAAACCGCCGCCTAGCTTCTTAGATGTCTTGAGGCGCTTTTTGTCATTTTCACAAAGACAAGCGCGTTATGCTTCTTTGCCTATGATTTTTTCATTATAAGAAGTTTATGCGGCTTATCCAAAGTTAAAGGCACTGCAAGTTTAAATGACCAAGTGAAAGAAGTGAAAAAAAAGGTGGGTGCGTCATTCTCCTGTAATCATGAATAACACTCATATAAATTGCAAAGAATTCAATTTACAAAAAGAATGTAGTGAGATATACAGCACAACGTACAATGCAGACTGAGAAGTAAACCACATACAACACAGAAAAGGATTCATAATAATAAAGCAAAACTCACCTGTCGCTAGAAGAAATTCATGTGGATGAAAATCTATGCATTGAACTTGACCTTCATGACTCTTGAAATCATGCAATAGCTTTCCAGCAGTCAAGTCCCACAACTATATATAACAGAGAAAATCACAGAACATGTCATTTAAAGTAGCAAGAATATCAGAAGTTTATGTGCCATGTGTACAAGCATTCGTCTTTATGCATCAAAAATTTAAAATGGTGCACATAGAAACAATAAGTCTTCTCATGTTCTTAATTTACTTTACATGGAAAGATCGGCATTTCATCCTATAAAGTATGAAAGTATTTGGTGTGATGTCAGTCTTACAGAAATGTGCAAATTTACAGTACCCCATAAGTTAAAATACATAATAGACCCTAGATGGACACATACAGACAATAGAAAGATGGTAAAATACTTTACAGTAATGTCTGTAAAAGGACGTCATTACCAAGGCTCAAAGGAACTCAAATAGCTACTTTTGCATGTCTTATCAGAGAAAGAAAAAGGAAAAGGAAGATATATGAGTGTGTGAAAGCGGCTTTTGTGTATTTGACATAGAATGAGAGAAGAGTAGTACCTTGACAGTGTTGTCTTCTCCGCCAGATACAACCCAGCGCCCATCTGGGGTAAATCTGATTGCATTGACCCCTCGGGTGTGGCCCTTGTATGTATGAATACAGCCCTTTTTCCTGATATCCCATATCTTAAGATTAGTGTCAAGAGAACCAGATGCAAAGAACTCCCCAAAAGGATGAAAGTCGACTGATATGCAGTTGGATCTATGACCAGTCAACGTGCGAACAACTGCAAATAAAACAAATGTAAACATGTGAATTAATCTGAAATTCAGATCCTTCTTTATATGGCGTAGTTTGCATTGTAAGAAATAAATGATAAATTTAATGGCATTGATAAAAGCATACTCTTTGCCTCCTCTAAATCCCAAAGCTTAATTGTTCCACTTGCAGCTCCAGCAGCTACTAGTACTTCGGAAGAATCAAAGCTTACTGAATCAATCCCACTCGTATGTCCCGATAAACTCTGCACAAATATACGAAAATGTACAATCACAAACATAAATACACAGAGAACAATAATTAAATACTAAATTACAACAAGGATGAATGAGGGAGGAACTGACCAGAATGGCATTGGGCTTACCAATAGCCCAGAGATTAACTTTGTGATCTTCTCCTCCGGTAACGAGAACTCTCGATGATTTTCTTCCAATTTTAAGACAATTAACACTAGAAGAATGTGCCACAAATTCCTCTTTAAATTGGGGAAAAAATCAAATTGCAGTTAAGTCGGACAAACAGTGACAGTTTAGCAGCTCAAATAAACCAAAAAAAAAAAAAAAACTGAGCGAGATCTGAATAAAACGAAACAAGCAGAACTCGCAGATCAAGCAAAATTAACAAATAAAATGCGGAAGGATACGTAGCTTGTAGGCGCGTTTGGTAGTCATGGCAGAACAAACAAACCCTAATAACCACAACCCTTCATATTTCAGACATTCAAACCATTATAATTCATGTGAATCACTGCAAAACAAAAAGAAAAAATTAACCACTTACAGATTTACCAAAAGAAGAACAGTACAAGAAGTAAAAGAGTGAAAGAAAAAAAAAACCTAAGTGAGAGGGAACATTTTGATAGGAAGAGCAGCAGTAAGTAAAATTGAAAATTTTGGGATTGAAGCTGCTTGTTTTTGTTGTTTGTACAGAAAAAAGTGTGTAGAGTAGAAAAGTAGAAGTGTATGAAAATACACTTAAAAACAACAGAAAATAAAAAATTAAGAGTAATGAGTGTCGCTTTCTCCAAACTCTTTGCAAACGCTTTCTTTAATTTTCCCCCCAAAATCACATGAACAAAAATAAAATCTACCCAACACATAAGCAAGAGATAGTGGTAAATTTACTATTAACTCTAAAAATTTGTTACTCCCTCCGGTTCATAATATTTGTCGCATTTGATTTTGGCATAAGAATTAAGAAAACAATTAATATGTTTTAATTTGTAAACACTTTTACTAAGTTAACCCTACATTGAAACTTTATGATTACCATTTTCATTTGTTTATTGTATTATTTCAGTAAATTAATGGGGGCAAACATGGAAAAATAGTAATTAATGCTCTATTGATATTATAACATGACAAATATTATGGACCAAAAAATTTCTCAAATGCGACAAATATTATGGACTGGAGGGAGAGTATCAATTAATTTTATCGATTTAAAAGTATATCTTGGGTAAATATAATCATGTTATACAAGCAATAACATATATATTATCTCATTATTAAATAAACATCCCATAACTGAAAATAAATACTAGAAATATGATAAAGAATCGGAAATGATGTAAACATATATTACAACACACTGACTGGCATATGACTCGATCTGACTAGTCATGACAAACCGGAAAAGTGTTATCCTAGGTAAATGATGGAGTCTGTCTTCTCAACGAGTGTAAACCTGCAAAACAATGGTTAGACTACTGAAAGGACGGTGGTTGTCCGATAAGCATTCTGATGCTCAAGTCAGTAATGAGTTTAAGAGATTATTATTTGTAAATTGTAATCAATATGTACATAGACAATACCTCAAGGCCATGTTTGGTTCATGGAATAGGTGCAGAATGGAATAGTTATTCCGTATAGAATAACAATTCTTTGCTTTGGTTCATGGAATAGGTATTCCATAGAATTGATATTCCATAATTTTGTGGAATAAACACTCCTCTCAAAAACTAAAGAATGGCTATTCCATTTCTTATGGAATAGCTATTCTATTCCATACTATTCCATTCCATGAACCAAACATGGCCCAAGTCTTTTTATAATGAGCATGGAGGAATACCTTATATAATCCAAATAGGAAAAGGGTTCATATTCAGTATATAAGTCCAAATAGAAAAGTGATTTCTATTTTAGCATATGAGTCCTGTTTAAGAATAAGTCTCTTAAGTAAGACTGTAGACACCTATTTTTCGGACAGGTAAAAAGTGATAAGGAACTGAAGCGTCAAATGATGATTTCCAGGGGAATTCGTCCTGTTGACGAGCTTTCGATTTGCTTGCTGGAATCTAAGCAGGCGTAATTTGTGCACAGTTGCAAACTTGGAAGATTAAAACGTAATTAGGCGTAAATAGGCCATAAAATTCCAAAAATATTATAATCTAAGTCTGGAGATTGGACTAATTGCCATATTTTAGAAGTTTATGAGCGAATTTGCATGTTTTATGAACCATACCCAAACCTATAGGGTCCCAAGAGTCCTTTTTAATACTTTCGGGCACCAAATAACACTTTTAGATATAATTATCACTTAATTAATTAATTAATACGGATTTAAAAAATAAAAACATAAGGTAAATAATTTAAACCTATTCCTAATCCTAATAATCTATCACTTCACACTCTTTGACTATTGTTGTATATCTAAAACTCTAACTAAGAGAATTTAAAATCAACTTAACCTCTAGCTAACTCCAGGTCACCTCTAACCACTATGAATAGAACCCTTAATCAGCCTAGCCAAAGGTGGCACACAAACCCTAAAAAAATAGACAGAAAATTCGGCCACCACACACACACACTAAAATTCAGTCCTGAAAACACTAAACACATGTTAATTCTCCAAGAACGCAACATACACACGGATTCGAAGCTGGATTCCGCATCCACTTCGCTAGCAAACGAGCCAAGGACTCAGACCGGTAATTCTGAGGACCCTCTATAATTATTCATTTGATTTGCCATGCCATGAATATCATAATTGTGTAATTGTGTATTTTAGGGTGTATTGCTAACTTATGTGTTAATTTTAGCCCTAGAATTGCCATAAATAGCTTAATCACTAAATTGTTAAATAGCCATAAAATTCGATGAAAAGCATGTTAATCACAACATTAGCTGTTTTTAATGTTCAAAACCAGAAAACAATCAATTAGATACCTTAGAATGCATAATTCTAGGTATATTTTAGCTATTTCTATTATAAAAAACCCTCAAAATAGTTGTTGTCCCGAAATTATTTTTTACCTAGATGAGCTTTAAACACTCTGAAATTGCTGTATTTGGATTCCTTGTTCGATTTTATGCGGTTTTGACTATTTTTGCATGAGAAAGGTCTTGAAACGAGTGAGAACGAAGCGAAACAAAATCTCAAAACTGTTGTTGACGAATCGGCGCCGCTGCCGCTGCAACCGGCGCCGCCGCCACCATAACCTCCTGGTGCCGGCTCTTCAAGTTGGCGTCGTGCTCCTCCTTACGCCAGATCCCCAGATTCGCTCCCAGATCCTTCTAAACGTGATTCAAACTTCAAAACATGTTTCCGGGCTCATCCGGACTCCAAATCAAGCCCAGTTTGAACCCAGACGTAGCTAATCCAATGTAGTTTAATATTCTATAATGTAACGGGCCAGGCCCGATGTAAAACGGACTCAGAAGTCCAAATATGTAACATAGTGTATAAACCGGGCCCACGAGCCCGAGGCCCAGCAAACCATTAACTTCCAAAGCCGATTCCGGGCTAACCAGAACTCGGAATCAACTCCGGATCGAACCGGTAGAACCAAATCGACGAGACGCACAACTCTCGGGATCTGACCGAGAGCTCATTCTGACCAAACCAATGGTCAAAATCCACGAGGTTTAAAACGTATCTCTAACCCTGTATGTATATCCAACTGCCCCTGAGCATATGCCAACAATGTTTATCGCTTTCCAAAAGCATTCTAAATCAAATAATAACCGGTTAAAGGACTAATCACCTAAAATTGGCCCATTAATGCAATTCCAGCCCATCACCTAGACATCGTAGGACTAATATGAAAAAGTAGTAACGGTTGTATAGGTTTTTCAAGACTCACCTCATAAAATCAATCAATCACATTTATACATCCGGTTTTAGGCTTTGTGTGTAATTAATCCAGACCAGCTAGACTTATGCTATTTGCTAGAAACCTCTAAAGTTAGATGTATGCTTAGGAGTACCTGCTACTTGCCTCAAATGCCGGTCCAGATCGAGTCATATGCGCGTCAAACGTGTTTACTGGTGTCATACATGTTTATTTACAGCTTTCATATCTTGTGAACTGCATATACTGTTGAGATGAGATACAAAACGAATATGTCCAGTAAATAAAGCCGGTAACCGATAAGCCAAGCATAAGAGTCTCGGGGAGGTCCACAAACCCTAGTCTTTGGTCCGATGCACGATAGTCTTACCGGAGGCGAATAAGGTTATCTAGTCGGCTAAAAGGCATTTCTTAGTTGAACTAGGTGGCGACTCCATTTTTCAAATCATTTCCAGATCGAGAACCGCTCATAGTGGCGACTTCACTAGGGATTAAAACAACTGTTTTTAAAACATAAACATGAAAACGTTTTCATAATTGTTATCAAAACGGTTGCCATGGACCTAAACCGCACGGCTTGCGCCTTATTAATCATTGGCTTTATTTTCCAGACATATTCGCACTTGTTGCATTGCATTAGAAATTTCTCTTCTTACCTACTCTCTAGGAATCCCTATCTAGCCCCGATACTCATAGCCGCTCTCACGCTCTGGCTTTGCACTCCACTGCCCAGAACGTCTTATGCGCAGTAGTATCACGCATAGCCCAGTACCTTGATCGTTTGTACTTGTGATTGAGGAGACCTATCGAAGGTATATCGGCCTGTGGAAGTCTTAAACCGGCTACTACCAAAACCCAATGACTGAGCCCACATGTATTCCAGCTTAGACACTACCCTCTAGGAAAATACCCAACATAATGTTTGTATTTGAGGCATGCTGTCAATGTAATGATTCTAAATCTAGTGTTTCAAAAACTACTACTTCAATTTTAGTCTTAGGTTCAGCCTAACAACTTTTCCAGTCTCAATTCCAGGTTTTCAAAACCTCCTGTTGGGCCAGATCTAAAAAGAAACAAATCTGATTAAGTGGTACACCTTTGCTTAATCAAACCTCCAATAATCAGTCTAGTGAAAACTCCTTTTGCTAGGTACAGCCGCAATGCTAAATCAAATTCCAGATTTCAAAACGGACTTCCACGTCCACCCTACATGTTTTCAAACCCCTTCCAGAAAGGGATTTAAAGTCATTACATCGACAAGTGCCATCTATCTACTTTTCAATTGCTAGAAGAGAGCTTTTTGCAGGAACGCCGACCCTTGCATTGCGATGTGAGGGTCCAGACCAAAATACCTAGGAATAAACCTCGCCCAGAACACGTGTGTGGGAGAAATAAGGTTGGAAGGAACAATGTGTCTCTATGATATCAAACTGTTCTATGTGCCAAACTTGCTACATGTTATGTGTTTAAAACTAACCCTGCATTGCATAACGTATCATACATCTCATACATCCAGCATCATAGAAAACATCATACTAACCCCTTGTGGATGCAGCCATTTAGGAATTCGCTCTACTGCTCTCTGGTAACAACGATCAGAAAAGCTCACCATATCAATCTACACAGCTTAGTCAACATGTCAGAAATGAACGCAGGGACTCCTGTGACTCAAGCCCAACTCAACCAGATGAAAGAAGAGGTCATGGACTCAGTCAAGAGACAAACAAATGAAATAAAGCAATGGTTCAAAGGACACGTGAACTCCCAAAACGGACTAACAACCATCTAGAACAGTGAGCTCACATTCACTGCTAGAAAACGAGGTAAGGTTCCACGGGAATATCAAGAAGAGTATATTCAGCTCAGAACTGAGGTTGTGAATTGACCTCCCAGCGACCAGCAATGGCTAACGAGTGTGCTCAGTGAAAGCCAGCGCCAAGCAGAAAAGAAGAATGGGAATATAGAAAGGGAAGAAAGCCAACGACTCCTTTTTCCATACCTATAGAGCTTACCTAACAGTGTATGGGCAAAGTTGAACAGGTTCCGGCTAAGCGCCATCAGATTTATCTTCCACTGCAGGGTCAATCTAGAATTTCTACATGCAACCGCCAACTTTTGGGATCCAAAGGCTCATGTTTTCAGATTCAACGACATTGAAATTTGCCCTCTCTTGGAAGAATTCGAAGCAATCATGGGGAAAACCTACAGTACAGCAGGAACTGTTGCAGTACCCATAGTAGATTACGCATCAATACGAGGATTAGTCCCCTGGTGCAATCTCTCGCCTAACAACATGGACGGAACAAGAGAAGGGAATTATCTACATCTCTCGAATGCCATCACAAGAGTCCAGAACCTAGAACAAACAAGCGATAGCTGGATAAAGACAATCAGCCTATGCATCTACGCGCAATTCCTACTATGCTCAACTAATGGACATGCATACGTCAGGATCTCAGGGATAATGAAACAAGTGGAAAAGGGAGCAAATCCATTTCTTGTGATTCTAGGGGAGACCTTGGTCGGTCTTGACAATTTCAAGACTACGAGAAGTCCGCTACAAATTTGGTTACAAGAGAAGCCGTGAATGATCGACCCACCAAAAGACCCATTCTTATACCTACCAAAGGATCTGATGAGGCACCACATCATCATATTGAAACTAGATAATTGGAACTCTATGTTCGAAGCAATCACTGAAACAGTCATATGTTGGAGATGTACCCGGTGGAAGATCAACTATATCACTATCGAGATCTACGCCGGATGTCTCCCCCTACCTGGTCTACGCGCTACCTCATGCTATGAACCGGCCAGATTACGGCGACAATATGGAAGGAAGCAAGAGATTGTGGAGTCCCCCTCTCTTTTCTCAGATACACCACTATGCGCACTCTTCTTGGAAAAGCTCATGGCTTGCTGGTCGAGGAGACAAATGGTATGGTTAGTGAACACGAACACAAATGACATTACTAGTGAATTCTACAAGGTTTGGGTCTTCCTGAATGAAAACAACGTGTCAACGCTACTGAAAAACAAGAGAATCAGAAAACTCATAGAAGTCCAAAATGAAGCAGAAAGGCTAGATTACAAGAGACAAGTCAGCTTTTCACAAGTCTGGCGACCCTCGCGTCCATGATGCAACCAATCAGACTGAAGTAGTGACCCCTCCCATCTTCACGGTACTCAGGGATCCGTTCTCCTAAATTATCCTATTATGTAGTTGTAGTTTCTTTTCTGCATTAGAACATTTTGAACAATTTGTTTATTTAATTTTATTTCAAATTCCAACGTCAATGATGAACTCTAAGTTTGCTCATTTATGTGATGTTTTGCCTGATGGACATGTTATTTTCAATAGCCATATATGCATGCATTGATGAGATTGAGTTATGTCGTTAGCTCATTCAATAACCGGTACAAAGAAGTGAATAGCTTCTAGAGATAATTCTGTTGCAAGAGACTTTACTCCAGAATCATGAGAAAAACCGGATACTTATCTTAAATGGATAGCGGCTTGCGGGGTAGTACCCACAAGAGATCTCTCGCGGGTCTCTTGGCATAAAAACAATTTGGCCACAAACCAGAAGGCTTACGTGACTCAAAGGCGTCCAGCAGTAGAGGCACACATTAGAACGGACATCTAGCCCGGATAGGAATCACCACCAACAAAAAAAGTCCACCACCAAGCAGCAGCCCACCTATCTACAAGAGCGGGACGATCTAAAGAGTGGAAGAAGGAGTGCGTTACAAGACCTCCTCTAGACGCCTGTGAGCCGTGTAAGACGCTCATAAAAAATAGTCAATTACAAAAATCCAAAAAGGACTAATTGACAACAGGGGTACGGCCCCTTGAAACAGAAAGTATCACAATTGTACCGGTTGTTCAATGAGTTAGCAATATAGGTCTCTTATCAAGCATGCATGTCATGATTATTGACCAGCGCATGTACCTAGAAAGTACAGACAAACGGCCGTAAATTCTAAAGCACAATCTTTGCGACAATGGAAATAATGAAATGATAATAATAATCAGATACACTTCCCAGTAGCACCATGTAATCGTTGAAATGCGCATATACTGTCAAAACGGGAACCAAACGAATCCTATAGGGTTTACGCCACACAATCAAAGCAGATGAATAGAGTAGCCGGACTCTTTGTTGGAACATCCAATCTCCCATTAGAAAAAAACGAAATGCTCTAATGAGGGGACAAATCAGAGTCTGGAATGGAAGGTTAACGAAAAGCATAACCAATCTTCGCAAAATGCAAAGCTCACAGATTTACAGTGAGAATCTGGGGGTATCAAGACCACCATGGGATCTCACGAGACGACGAGTTCCTGACAATCAAAACAAAACAATATGGTTTTCAGTCATCCAGAACAACCAGATTGAGCATCACAGAGTCCAAAAGAAGAAAAAGGCCTCAGCTATCCGGAACAGCCGAGCGGAACATCGGAAATTGTAAACCACTCGAACAATGTGGTTTTTCAATATGTTTTTCCAGAAGCGCTGTTAATAGTTGAATGCGCATAAACTATTATGGAAATTACAGATCGATCTGTCCGAGGCCGGACTGCAAGAGCCAGATTGAGCAAAGTAAGAGCAAGACTCTTATTGAACCATCCAGTCCCCCATCGGAAAACTGAATGCTTCAATGAGGGGGAAATACTGAGTCTACAATAGATAAGCTCGGGAAAAATGAAAAATGGAGCCAATTTTTGCAAAAATGAACGCCCGTAAAAGGCCCAGAATACCGAGTACATAATGGACAAGCATAGAAAAATAAAAAATGGGCCCAGTTTTTGCAAATTTGGACACCCCCAAAAGGCTCATAAATCTCCATAATCAGAGTGTACCAGAAACTTGATGGGAAACAAGCCTCCACTTTAAAATAACCTAAATAGTAGGGGGCATCAAAGTCCTTCATTAACAGACAGCAGGGGGCAGAAGACTTCCTCAGCAAGACAATATGGGGCAGAAAACTTCCTCAGTCAGACAACAGGGGGCAGAAGACTTCCTTGGCCAGACAATAGCAGAGGGCGGAAGAACTCTTTTTTATCTGAATTTTGGAGAGTTAAGGTCCCCACCACTCTACAAGTACAGCAGAACATGCACCATGCTGCCACAATCCAGAGACGGAAATCTGGATAGCAAGGGACCATCAGAATCCCTACAACAGGCTTCCGGCCTCTTTCAGAATCAAGCACAAGCCTCCGACCTCCTACAAAATCAGCATAGGCCTAAAAACTCCACAAGCAACATGCCTCTACTACCCGGAGAAGGAAATTCAGATGACAGCAAACTTCAGAGTCCTCTTAATAGGCCTCTTGCAGAATCAGAATAGCCATGTCATTGCTATCCTGAGACGAAATCCCAGATGACAAGGGGCATCAAATCCCTCATCCCAGATAGTAGGAGGATTAACCCCATTACTCCAAGAAGATCATTAAGAACCACCGGTTACAAGCCTTTACAACTCAGAATATGCGCCATGCCATTACTATCCTGAAGTGGAAATCCGGATACCCAGGGGCATCGAAACCCTCGTCACAGATGTCAGGCCTTCTACTCAACTAAAAGCATTATGCCCCTACCGTTGTACATAGAACATCCAGATAGCACGGGGCATCAAAAACCTCAAGAAAGGCATCGGGCCTCATAACCCAGGAGAAATCAAGACAGGCTTTCAGCTCCCTTACCCCATAAGCATGTAGAAAAGGCGTTGGGCCTTCCTCCAAGAGACAAGAAGGGTTGCCGACCTCTTACCTCCAAAAGTACCAGAGACAGGCGCTGGGCCTCTTCCCTAGAATCAAGACGGGAGTATCTAAACACAGGCGTGATGCCTCTACTATCCTGAGACAGAAATCTAGATAGCAGGGGGCATCAGACCCCTCCCTATGAAAGTTAACAAACCTCTGCTACTACTCAGCAAAGGGCATCGGCCATAGGATTAAGGCCTCCCACGACTCAAGCACTTATAGGACTGCAAGCTCCCATTTACGGCAACATCACAATACTATGGCTTTCCATTAGTTTAAAATCTCGGGACTACAGATTCCCATTATTCAAGTACTCAAGGACAACGGATTCCCACAATTCAAGGACTCCGGGACTACGGCTTCCCACAAAACAAAGGATCATGGGACTACAACTTCCCACCAGCAAGACAATAGTAAGGGGCAGAAGATTTCCTCAATCAAACAGTATGGGATTACGGCTTCCCACCATCCAAACATCACGGGACTACGGGTTCCCACTGTTCATATACTTAGGGACTACGGGCTCCCAATTATGAAAACATCTCGGGACTAAGGCTTCTCACAATTGTCACGGTACTACGGGTTCCCAATCTTGGAAACATCTTGGGACTAAGGCTTCTCACAATTGTCACGGGAGTACGAGTTCCCAATCATAGAAACATCTCGGGATCAAGGCTTCTCACAATTTAATCATCACAGGGCTACGGGTTCCCAATCATGGCAACATCACGGGACCGAGGCTTCCCACAATTCCGTCATCGCGGGGCTACGGGCTCCCAATTATGAAAATATCTCGGGACTAAGGCTTCTCACAATCGTCACGGGACTACGGGTTCCCAATTATAGAAACATCTCGGGATCAAGGCTTCTCAGAATTCAATCATCGAGGGACTACGGGTTCCAAATCATGGCAACATCGCGGGACCGAGGTTTCCCACAATTCGGTCATCACGGTACAACGGGCTCCAATTATGAAAACATCTCGGACTAAGGCTTCTCACAATCGTCACGTGACCACGGGTTCCCAATCATGGAAACATCTCGAGATTAAGGCTTCTCACAATTCAATCTTCGCGGGACTACGGGTTCCCAATCATGGAAACATCGCGGGACCGAGACTTTCCACAATTCGGTCATCACGGGACTACGGGCTCCTAAACAACAGAAGATGAAGAATCAGATCACTTTTCGGAAACCAAAAATTTAAACAAGACATCCAGAACATGAAGTGACGATGAAGTTCAACAAGCAAAGTATCCACGCATAGGAAACGATATACTGACATACAAGAAGGCACTACAAAGGATAAAATTCTACTTGTCAAAAACCAATTCCTACACCAAGGTCTCAGAATCCCCATCTTTGCCACCGGAGTACTCATCGTCACCATCGTCGTTGCGCCCATCCTACACACCGTTAGAAGAAGAAGCAGGGTCTCTACGACCACCACGGGCTCCAAGTCCACGATCTCCGACACAGAAGTCACATCAGCTACCGCCAGGAAACCCAAGGGGAATATCAGCTCTACTGTCAGCAGGAGCCAGCTCCGCCCACTGCAACCCACGGCCCATATCATCTACGCAGTACTACAAGAAACAAGACAGGAGTCAGAGCAAAAAAATTTGCATACATGCATACATATAGAATAGATCATATTGCATTCTGGCATTTTTATCCTCATCTGTGCAGATACGGTACATAGCTGACCTCTCCAGGAACAACGGGTCACAACCTCCATCCCATTCCAGAATCAGCAGGCGCCAACCCTCTATCTTCAAAAGCCACCACCAGAAACAGCAGGCGCCAAGCCTACGCCACCCAGAAACACCCACAACGGACAACCTACAAGCCAGACAACGGGCCACTGTGCAAGGAAATACTCCCCAGAAACACCAGGCTTCGAACCTCTATCTCACCCCAGAATAAGGACAAGGCGCCAACCCTACTACAACACCTTAACAAGCATCAGACATCAGCTTCAAAAGAAAAAGACAGGGGGCATCAGGTTTCCACCAACTAGAGGATCGGGGCCATCATGTCTCCACCAGCCAGAAGACAGGGAACATCAGGTATCCACCAGCCAGAGAACCGGGGTCATCATGTCTCCACAAGCCAGAGAAACGGGGGCACTGGGTCGCCACCAGCCAAAAGTTAGGGGCATCAAGTCTCTACTAGCCAGAAGTCAAGAAATAGAAGTTTCCCACTAGACAGGAACGCAAACATGTATTCGAAATACATTGTCAAAGCAATACGACATCTACAATACAAGAACGTACAATCAACTCATTGGAGTTCCACCCTTGCGACAATGAATCAGGGTCGCCATCCTAGCTCCCAAGGAGCATATCAGCATCGTCCGGAACCTGAAGCCCTAGCACGCGAACTAGAGGCATCTCACCTAGAAGACGGGGTAACACCGGGTCGTCCAAGTACCTTCGTCAGGGTGCAGATACAAACTCAGCCACCGTATAACCTCTTGTTGGTGCAGTGGGACACCAGGGTTCAGATCGTATATTTCAATTCAAATTTGGAATTCCAACAATCAGGATCCAGAAATTAATCATATCAATAACAAATGGATCGTCGTATCATCTAATAATTAAAGCACGCATCTAAAAATTATAAGAAGAATACCTATGTCGATTCTCCAATGATTCTTGTAGTCCCGATAGTACGGCGACCTCAAGCTCGTTCACACGAGTATGCGTCCGATTGAATCCTCGCCTTGAAGTAATCCGCAAGAGTTCCTCTTGCCGAGCAACCCTAAGCTCAAACTCTCGCCGCGATTACGTCTTTGCTCGGATGTATAAAAAACTTTTTCCAAGATTTTCTATGATTGATGACTACTTGAACTCTTTCAAATATGCTCTCTTAAGTGTAATGTGTTTAGAATGAGTAAAGGAAACCTCTATTTATAGGCAAGAGTTTGTAGGAAACTCTGACACCTCACATGCTAGGTGTCACACACCAAGCAAAGGTGTTGCCACCCACATGCTAGGTGTCACACACCAAGCATAGGTGTTGCCACCATCTGACACATCACATACTAGGTGTCACACATCAAATAGGTGTTGCCACCTTTTGACACGTCGGATGCTAGGTGTCACACACAGAGACATACATGACATCATCAGGTGACATCATCGCATGACATCATCATGACATCATCATGACATCATCGCATGACATCATCGTGACATCATCACATGACATCATCGTGACATCATTGCATGACATCATCGTGACATCATCACATGACATCATCGTGACATCATCGCATGACATCATCGTGACATCATCACATTGACCTGGATAAAATACAATTAGGTGCTTATTAATTTATAACTCTTACAAATTAGTCCCTAATTTATACTTATTTTTCATCTTAGATTAATTTCCGAGATATGCTAGTATCTATATGAAATCGATCTCTCATAAACTCAATCGGTTGCACACCCTATTGTGTATGACTAACTAGGTTCACATTTATATGGCAACGAGAGTCGTAAGAAACGCCTTTCTTATATTAAATAATTAAATCCCATTAATTATTAATTCTCGTAGATCGTGAGTGACGTCTATCAACATATCACGACCCCCAAATAGATATGAATGTTTCGATGCATTCTTTATGAACCAATGTTCATAATTACCGTACACCCAAAATTCCCTTCATCTAAGATTATGATCTCGACTAATGTCACGGTTAAGTCAAACACTATTTGTCTTGATCATATGACCTCATCTCAGTTCTTGTTCTTGATAAATATGACTCCCACTAGAAACAACTTTCTAAGTAAGTCATATACACCTGCGTAGGTTTTATCATCCATCAAGAACAATTTCAGATAGCATAGAATCTTTTCTCCGTTCATCAGGAGTGATAAATCAACTCTTGGTTAAACCCCTATCTTCATATACAACTAACTAGAGCCAACACATCCCGCGACCCTAGCTCATGAAAGATTTAGGGATAAAGAGTATCAAACTCTAATCACCTATATACAAGATAGTGTCACCGCAAGTCAAAGGACATATGTACAATTATGAACTAGATGACATTAAATTTACTTTGATGAAATACCATGTATAATTCATCTAGCGTCACTTGTTCGACTCACTCAAACCCTTTGAGTGTCCACATGTTTATTCTGATCCCCATCAAGTAGTACGAGGCTCACTACTTCCTATTATTAGTAACTCTTTACTAATCAGGAGAATAAACAGAGGTGACGATCTTTCCGGGATAATGCGATGCCCTTATTCGTAGGACCTCATCGATCGTGAACGTTTATTTAGATCACTTGTGTAATAGAATCTCTCACTCATATTCTTAACACCTTAAGAATAAATTTTATCACAATGTGATAAGGACAATACATAATAAATAAACGCTTAGTTGATGAGACACTTTGTTTAAATAAAACATATATATCATTTCCATTGGGATTTGTTTATACAAGCATACAGAAAAAATGGCCCTTGGGCACATACTACTAACACCTCTGTGGTCCGGACAAAGAGCTGGGGGCACGACGTCCCTCCCGCTCATCATAGTTTTTGGCGGTCCCACGAGAATCATAGGAGAACTAGGCCGGATCCACTAGCAAAAGACACGCTCACCCAGAAGCCACGACCAACAATTCAGGCCATGCATCAGATATCACATGCCAAATCTCTCAGTAGCGCCCAGCAGCCAGCGAGGTCAATCTCCCCCGGGGGGATGTTCCGTAACGAAGGGATCCGCAAAATACTCCAAGTAAGTATACAAGTCAAATACAGTTTAAACACTAACTAGCTTGTTGTATGTTTTGTACCCTAATACGGGCCAGCTCATTCAACTACTCTTTACAATAAACTCCCGGACTCTGAGTCAGAATACAAAACATATCCCAAAATCTCAGCAGCGGAAAACCTATCTCTGGTATAAGACCGAAATCCTGAAAGAGTGCCAGACCGAATCACCCAAATTTGAGAAAATATGGATTAAAGTGAATAAGGATGTATCCGCATTCCCCTGAGGCATTTATAAGCGCAAGCCTTCCATGGACAGGCTTCTTAGGGCCATTTTTCTTCCAATAAACCCAGGACCAAAAGGCTCCACATAAAATTCAAAACAAGTCCCAGAGGATCAGAACAAGCCCTAGAGCCTTCAGAACAAGCCTCACAGCCTTCAAAGTCCCATAGCCTTCAGAACAAGCCCCAAAGCCTTTAAGACAAGTCCCAGAGCCTTTAGAACAAGCCCCAGAGCCTTCAAGGCAAGTCCTAGAGCCTTCAAAACGAGTAACAGAGGATCAAACAAGCCTCAGAGAACGGAAGTCAGAGAACGGAAGTCAAAGACCGGAACGACAGAGAAAAATACAGTAACCCTAGAGATGAATAGACAGAATTCAGAAATACATTAACCTTTAATAGAGGAACGGAATCACCCTAGGTAAGAATCAGAATAACCCTAGAGGACTAGAAAGCTACCCTGAAGATGGGATTTCCAAGACATAGCAAGACTCCACATATAGTAGAAAAACACCGAGATATGGCAACAAGACACCAAAACTAAAGCATGGTATGAAGACACCAAAGAACGGTAGATAGACACCAAAATGGCATAAAGACGCTAAAGCTTGGTAGAAAAAGACCAAAGGATGGTAGAGAGACACCAAGATATGGCATAAAGACACCGAAGAACGGTAGAAAGACACCGAAGATCGCCAGAAAGGCGTCGAAGCCTGGTAGAAAAACACCAACAGACAGTAGAGAAACACCGAAACATGGTATAGACACACCATAAGCGGCATAAAGACGCCAAAGCCTGATGGAAAACATCAGCATACGGTAGAAAGACACCGAAGCCTTGTAGAAATACACCAGCATCCGTTAAGCGTGGAATAATTAACGGAAACCAGGCACCTATGCAATAAGGTGGCCTTTGGGACGGCCAAGGCATCTTGTCTTTCTATAAAAAAGTCTCGGGCAGGACATTTACCAGGGTTCGAGTCATCGGACCACTCTCGGGACGGGCGAGAGTTTATAGCCCCATTCCACGGGGCACGCACTTAGGCAGCCCGGGCTCAACGACAACTGAGAAAACTACTCCCAGCTATATGCGGAGTAGACCAGAACCAGAGGTGTATGAGGCTAGAGTCATGCACCACAGCAGGTAATGCTCAGGCTAGGGCATTTCCACACCACCGGGCGAGCTAGCGCCTCCGATGGTGGGCAGTATCCTTGTCGCTCGTCTAACAACAAGTCTCTTCTTTAACCAAAATTGACCTGCTTCGTCAATTCTCGTTAAAGAGGGGGCAAACTGTAGACACCTATTTTTCGGACAGGGAAAAAGTGATAAGGAACTGAAGCGTCCAATGATGATTTCCAGAGAAATCTGTCCAAGTGACGAGCTTTCGATTTGCTTGCTGGAATCTAAGTAGGCGTAATCTGGGCACAATTGCAAACTTGGATGATTAAAACATAATTAGGCGTAAATAGCCCATAAAATCCAAAGAAGTTGTAATCTAAGTCTAGAAATTGGACTAATTTCCATGTCTTAGAAGTTTATGGGCCAATTTGCATGTTTTATGGACCGTACCCAAACCCATAGGGTCCCAAGAGTCGTTTTTAATACTTTCGGGCACCAAATAACACTTTTAGACATAATTATCACTTAATTAATTAATTAATACGAATTTAAAAAGTAAAAACCTAAGGTAAATAATTTAAACCTAATCCTAATCCTAATAATCTATCACTTAACGCTCATTGACTATTGCTGTATATCTAAAACTCTAACTAAGAGAATTTAAAATCAACTTAACCTCTAGCTAACCCTAGGTCACCCCTAACCACTATGAATAGAACCCTTAATCAGCCTAGCCAAAGGTGGCACACAAACCCTAGAAAAATAAACAGAAAATTCGGCCACCACACACACACACACACTAAAATACAGTCCTAAAAACACTAAACACGTGTTAATTCTCCAAGGACGCAACATCCACACAAATTTGAAGCTGGATTCCGCATCCACTTCGCCAGTAAACGAGCCAAGGACTCAGACCGGTAATTCTAAGGACCCTCTATAATTATTCCTTTGATTTGCCATGCCATGAATATCATAATTGCTGTAATTGTGTATCTTAGGGTGTATTACTAGCTTATGTGTTAATTTTAGCCCTAGGATTGCCATAAATAGCTTAATCACTAATTGTGAAATAGCCATAAAATTCGATGAAAAGCATGTTAATCACTACAAATAGCTGTTTTTAATGTTCAAAACCAGAAAAAAATCTATTAGATACCTCAGAATGCATGTTTCTAGGTATATTTTAGGTATTTTTGTCATAAAAAACCCCCAAATAGTTGTTGTCCCGAAATTATTTTTTGCCTATATGAGCTTTAAACACTCTGAAATTGCTGTTTTTCGATTTCTTGTTCGAATTTCTGCGGTTTTGACTAATTCTGCATGAGAAACCGACTTGAAACGAGTGAGAACGAAGCAAAACAAAATCCTAGAACTGCTGTTGACGAACCGGCCGCCGCCACCATAACATCCCGGCGCCGGCACTTCAAGTTGGCGTCGTGCTCCTCCTTCGCTAGATCCCCAGATTCGCTCCCAGATCCTTACAGACGTGATTCGAACTTCAAAACATGTTTCCGGGCTCATCCGGACTCCAAATCAGGCCCAGTTTGAACCCAGACTTTATTAATCCAATTTAGTTTAATATTCTGTAATGTAATGGGCCAGACTTGATGTAAAACGGACTCAGAAGTCCAAAATTTGTAACATAGTGTATAAACCGGGCCCACGAGCCCGAGGCCCAGCAAAACAGCAACTTTCAGAGCTGACTCCGGGATAACCTGAACTGGGATCGACTCCGGATAAATCCAGTAGAACCAAATCAACGAGACATACAACTCTCATGATCTGACTGAGAGCTCATTCTGACCAGACCGATGGTCAAAACCCGCGCGATTGCCAGGCACTCAAAGTCAACGAGGTTTATAAAGTATCTCTAACCTTGAATGTATATCCAACTGTCCCTGAGCATGCCAGCAATGTTTATGGCTTTCCAAAAGCATTCCAAATTAAATAATAACTGGTTAAAGGATTAATAAAATTGGCCCATTAATATAATTCCAGCCCATCACCTAGACATCGTAGGACTAATATGAAAAAGTAGTAACGGTTGTATAGGTTTTTCAAGACTCACTTGATAAAATCAATCAATGTTTATGGCTTTACACGTTTTCTCATTTTAATCACATAGTCTAAATTTTCTCATTTGCATGCACGAACTACCATGTTTTAACAAATTCACGCATGGTTTTGAGGTGGCACTCATTCATTGGTGTAAAATGACCTCTACCTCATCGAATTACACCAATGGAGCCGTGACACCTCAGTACCGTGCATGAATTTGAGAAAAAATGGTAGTTCGTGCATGAAAATGAGAAAATTTAAACTGCGTGATTAAAATGAGAAAACATGTAAAGTTTGTGAATTTTTATGACATTAACCCTATCTTTTATTATCGGTATTGTATTTGAATTGTATTCAGATTCTAGATCTCTAAATATACGCATCAGGTCTGATTATCGAACCCTTTGAGATTCAGTCTTTTGATATTTGTGCAAATCTGTATGGATGATATTCTAAGTGGACGAGCCTTGTAGGACTCGGTCTCCCTTAGCTCGGACTTGGTTCTCTTCGACTTATTATTTTTCGGCGAGTCATGAGTCTGCTTCGATGGGCGAATCCCATATGACTCAGTTCGTAATGTTAATATGTGGAATTGGATTTCCATCATTAGCTCCCCTGCAAGTAAGCAAATACTTAGGTATTTATGCTTTATTTTATTTTTTTTAGTTTTATTCGGCGAATCTCTTCAGATTTTCATTTCGTTTTTATTACATGGCACGTGTCTATAATGGTTTTCAGATCTTTGACATGTGTTCATGTAGTTGTCACGTGTCCTTCATCATGGATGTATGTTTATATGTTGTAAGGTTTTAACCCTTCGATTTATCATTATTATTATTTTGCAATTTGTGTATGCATATACTTCATTTTCTTTCTTTTCTTCTTTTGAATTTTTTGTTAAATAACTTCTCTGAAGCTTTCTCTTTCTAAATTTGGACATTGCCTTTTATCTTTTAACCTTTCAACTTTCAATATTCCTCATTTCCGTGTTTCTCCTTATCTCTCGTTTGATATGTTATATCTTATTTTCAGGTACTTCATTATTCTTGCTTGCGATTTCTTCTTTGTTTTTCTAGTTCGTATATCAATTTCTTTGCGTTCTTGATGTACTTCGTATGTCTTTTTGTATTCCTTGACATTTTGTGGTTTTAATTTGTTGTCTTTTTGAATTGTAGCTGTGTCATGACCCAAAATCTCGAGCCGAGACCGACGCTAGGGAATAGGAATGGTAGTTCCGAAACCCGTAGCAAGCCTTAAAATACTATAAAGATTTTCGCTATCGATCACTATATACACCCATGTAATTATACATTAAACGTTTTCATAAAAGTTTATCAAAGCTTGACGTTTAGAAACATCTGAAAATGTTACATAGAAACCTAGGTCTTATTATGCGGTGTCTCACATCCAACATAGCCCGTTTCATATCAAAATAAATGGTTAAAGCATGAAATTCCTTATATACATATTAAATATAGGCTAAACATCTGAAAACCATTTAACAAACTACTTATACACATTGGGGCCCGACTACTGCAGCACTATTGATAGGCTTCTTCTTACTGTACATACTTCAAATATAGATTTCTAGGATAGAGGTAGAATTCCATCACACCAAGAAGACTATATACCTGAAAAATGGGTATATCGACGGGGTCAGTTAAAAGTGAGTGAGTTCATTAAGTTTACAAATGAGTATTAATCAAAACATTCAAATCAATGCTTTTAAATCAATCATATGCATCCACGCATAACCTTTCGATTGAAATCCTATACCTTAGCTTGTCCTATTGCAATCCAATCAATTCCATCATTCCAATCAATCCATCCCTTAAATAAATTTATTATACTTATTCCTGAAGGTTTAGTCCCGAGATAATTCCACCAAGTTTAACTATAACCATGTAGTACAGTACCGGGATAATTCAACCGAGTTACTAGTACTATCTCTTATCTAATCAATGAGGCGAGTCCCGGGATAATTCCATCGAGTTCAACTCCCTAGGCATAGGTCCCGAGATTTATCCATCGAGTTCAGCCGATGTGTGTCGTGTTTTTGAGAAGATATTTACCAATTTTTGATACTGTAGATTTCTTGATCTAAACTGGTGATCACACAGTTCCTATTGCCGCTCAATAGAAAAGCTCGTTTCATTGGACGCATACAGGTTTCAAACCCATGATGAATGCAATTCTAAAAAGGCATTTCATTTAAAATGATGTTATGCAATTGTATCAACAATTTGCGTAAAAGACATGCACTTTAAATACTTCAAATGTAAACATCGATATAAACTCACAACTTGCTGTATTCCAAAATCTTCGATTAAACAATACTTCCCGTCAAGCTCCTTGAACTCCTTGCCTGTTAGTAAATCGCCTTGTCAGATCTAGAACAGTCGTCAAACAATGCTCGAGTAAGAATTTATTTCTATAGACGTTTTAAACTCGAGATAAACACGTATTTATAAGTTATCGTGTTATATTTGCGTTTAGCTTGATTTTTTTCTATTTGTTCATTTATCGATACAACAATGCCACATCTATTTCTTATCTTTAGGTTTAGTATTTAAAAAATGTCCAGACATTATTTGATTTACTTATCAAATAACTACTCCACGTATAACATTTCAACCTTTAACTATTTAGCTCATTTGTTACGTCGAACAACTAACATCGTATCTGATTTTGATTGCTGATTTGATTTCGTATCAAATAGCTTATCATTTCAAACCCTCTTTATCCTTATTCTTCTCATTAAATCCATAGTTCAAAGTCCTTTTCAGAATTGGTTTTAAACTCAATTTAAACCAAATAGCATTGTATAGCAAAAAACGCCATTTATCGCGTTTTCGCATTTTTAGTGTTATTTGATTCCCGTATCAAATAGCCTAACATTCTCTATCAATTTAACACTTACCAATCCCTTAATTTCATATACCAAATTCAATCTAACAATGTTACAAGCTTTGCTTTTAAAGCCTTACAACGTTTTATCGTTAAAACGTCAAACCAACATGTTTAAACTCAATTCGAATCGTCAAACTATCAGACTAATTTATCGATCATCAAGCGCTCCCCATCAACAAATGGGGACTGAATTTACAGCCCCAATATCTTCCCAACTCTGTTTGGTGTGAGCACAGTTGGATTCTGCCGATTGGTGAACTCTGCATCGCCGGGCAGAATTCTGTCCTTGGTGAGCAGAATTCTCTGCTCATTGGAGCAAGGCTTGGCTGGCCAGAGTCCTCACCGGAACTAGGGGTCAATTACTCACCAATTTCTCAATCACAACACTCATTTCTCACCTTACCATTCAACATAATCATCAATCATACACCACCATTCTTCCTTGTAATTGCCGAAACCCTCAACCTATTTTCCAATCCATTTGATAAATTTCCTTAACCAAACATCAAGCTAAATGACTCATCAAGACCAAGACTCCATAATTAAAGCTTTAGCACACATGATTACCATTAAAACTCTCAAACTAGGTTTACTAACAACTATGATTATCAAGCTTACAAAATTACATATTAATCTCATAAACCCTATAAATTTTCAATCAAAATTCTCTCAATTCAACCATTAAACTTAGTAATTGATGAGCTTACCTTTGCTAGCTTTGAATTGTGGTTGTTTTGTTCTAAAAATTACTAACTTTGATCAAGAATTGATGGAGCCATGGTGAGGAGGGTGAGTTCGGCAATGGTGAGAAGTGAGTAGGGGTGTGCACGGTTCGGGGGAATCCGGGGATCGACAAATCTCTAGAACCAAACCAAAAGTCGGGGATTTCAAAAATAGGATCTCCGGAACCGTACCAAAAATCGGTTCGGTTCGGTACGGGGATTTAATTTTTCGATACGGTTCGGTATGGGGATTCGGTTCTAACGGTTCGATACAGTTCGGTATGGATATCACTAGAACCATGGATATTTTTATTTTATTTTTTTATAACTGTTGATTTAATCGATTAAAATGTCATCCAAAGTATAACAATTAAAATTTATCAATTCTATTGCTTTTTGAATTTATCCATTCAACATCTAGTTATAAGCTTTATTTATAACTGTTGATTCATTCAACTAATATAATATTTTTAACCAATTTAGTCTCATAAAGATATCAATTCTAACTAATCAATATTTTGAAATTGCTAAAGCTGAGAGTTAGAAAAAAAAATTGCTATTCAATCAAAACTCCAATCTATGAATTTTCAATGTATGTTCAATTATTAATAGATAAAAACATCTTTACTGCAACAAGTAAACTAATGTTAATGGTTAATATAATTGAAGCATCAGAAAAGTGAAGCATTGACATCCAACCATTAACCAAATGTAAATGACACTATCAATTTTAGAACATGTACTCTGCTGAGTAGTGAAATACTTTGCTACATACAAACAAATGATGCTTCTATTGATGTGATGCCTTATCAAAGATGGTATTCCATGACCTACAAAGAAATTGCAAGATATCAATTTAGGTATAAAAATTTATGATGGCTAGAATTCAATTATTTCAACTTAGAATGAAATCATATCAAAACTGACATAATTTTGCAAGATATTTACACTGAATTTAACAAAAATGCATGATCATTTATTTTTTTTAGTTTTTAATAACCTGATGTTCATTGTTGGCATATCTAGCAACAAAAATTAATTATTAATTATGTACAAATATTCATCATGAACTGATCTCATAAATTGAAAATCATGTGAACAATATGGCTTGAAAAAAAGACACTAATATGAAAACACCAAAATCTATGCTCTCAGAACATGTATTCTCTAGGATATAAGAATAAATTAGAAAAATGAAAAATATTGTTGGATGGTTCAAAGCAAGATTACATGGCACTTTATCAAGACAAGAATACATGACACTATATCAGCACATGTTGCTGGATTTGATTTTATTTTAACCAAATCAAAATAAATAATCAAAGTACAAAGTCCAATTTCAAGGAACAATGGATATAATTGAATGTGTTACTACCCACAATCAAATGAAGTTTGATACATACCTTTTTTTCACTGAAGATGTGACACATTATTTCAGCAATCCATTTTAGAGCTTGGAAAAACACTTTCTATAATTTCAGGGTCTCGAGTTATATCTAGAAAAAAATCAGATTTAGTAAAAAATATAAAATACTAACTAAAAACTATTAATGACATAATTACTATAAAAAAATACATACGCAATTCTAAATTTTCAAGTTCTTCAATTATTTCCTCAATTTGAATTGGCTTCTTGGAACTCCTCAACCAATCTTGACAGCAAATGAGAACTTCAGCTGTTGTAGGAGTTAAAGAACTCCTAAAACGATCCAAAGTACGACCTCCTGTACTAAATGCCGATTCTGAAGCTACAGTTGAAGATTGAATGGAAAAAACATCTTTTGCAATAAGGCTTAGTATTGAAAACCTAATATAATTAACTTTCCACCAAGCCAATATATCAAAATCATGAGTATATTTTTCTGGAAATTCCTCTAAATACCTATCAAATTCTTCTTCAGCGGCCATCTTCTCTTGATTCTCCCCCTCTAAGAAAAAATCATCCATCTCTTCATCTTCATCCACTTCTATTACACGATTCCCCTGACTTAGTGATTGACTCGAAGATTCAATCTTATTCTCTATGTTGACCCTATACTCTTCAATTAAAACTCTCATTGATTTAGTTACCCTATGTACCAAATCATTTGCAATCATCTCTGAATAATGAATTTTGTATTTGGAACTGAGATATTTCACCTTGTACCTAGGATCTAAAACAACAACAATAAAGAACATGACATTCATTTTATCAATGGAACCCCAATACTTATCAAATTTCTCTCTCATTTGTTTTCCCATTTCCACCAAGCAAACATCATTGCTATTTTGAAAAGTTTCCAAATCCTTCAAACTTTTTATTATTTCAGGAAAGTACAAATTGGAAGTGGAATATAAGCTACCAGACAACTTACAAGTGACATCATAAAATCGTTTGAGAAATTTACAAAAGTGGGCAGCATACTTCCAATCTTTTTCATTTGGCAAATTATTTCCAAAATCACTTACAAATCTACAATCCACATCTTCAAATTTATCAAAACCACCTTGCAAAATTAAAGCAACGTCTAACATGAGATAAGTTGAGTTCCATCTAGTAGGACAGTCTAATTGTAAAGATGCCTTAGAAATAATCTTTGCATTCTCACAACATTTTTTGAAAGTAGCTAATCTTTGAGGACTACTCCTAACATACTTAACAACATCACGGATTTTTGCAATAGAAGAATTGGCAATTTCTAGACCATCCCTAACAATTAATTGCAAAATGTGTGCAAAACACCTCATATGAAATGCATCTCCACCTAAAACAAAAGCATTTTTTTCAACAATTTTTTCTTTAATTGTTGAATCGCAGTATCATTTGATGAAGTATTGTCAACAGTAATGCACATCACTTTATTCAAACCCCATTCATCCATACAAGAATCAATTGCATTTCCAATATTCACACCCTTATGACTATTAGTGACACAGAAATTTAAAATTCATTTATGCATATTCCAATTGGCATCAATGAAATGAGCCGTCAAAACCAAATAATTAACATTCTGAATACTTGTCCAAGTATCAGTAATTAAAGACACCCTTTGACAACTAGATTGAAGTGATGCTTTTAACTTTTTCTTTTCTTTTGCAAATAGAGTAAAACAATCTATAGCAATCGTATATCTAGACGGAATATGAAACATGAGAATGGTTATTTCAACAAATTCCCTAAACCCTTCTCTCTCGACAAATTTAAAAGCAAGTTCATCTTTAATTATCATTCTAACTAGAGTTGCCCGTATAACATCTTGATCAAATTGCCAACAATGTAATTTTCCTCCTTCTGAATCAGTCCCATTTTGAAAATTTAAATTTTTTTGGCCTTTCTCAGATTCTTTCTTATTGCGTGCATCATTTAATTCTTTTCTAATGGGGCATTTTTTACATGTTTCTCTTAAATGTTTCCATAGTCCTGAAGTGCCTTGCTCACTTTTACACTGATAACTATTACCACACCATATGCATTTAGCCCTCCCAATTTCATTTCCATTAGTATCTTTCAATTTCTCAAAATGTGCTCATACACTTGATCTATGTTTCTTATTTTTAGGTGAGATTGTAGTACCTTCTACAGTAGAAGGAGATTTTGCAGGTGGCATTGTTGTAGAAGCAGTTATAGAACCCTCCATAGAACCCATAGTTCGAGTAGGATCAACCGATAGAGTAGGCGTTACTGCTTCCGCACCATCGTTATTTCTGAAAGTTATGGATTTCCGCTTATTTGCCACCGTAAAATAATCACATCAAATTCATGAAAAAAATTAGAAAATGGTATACAAAACTAAAGAGCTCAGTACAAAAATAAATCTTGATAATTTTATAATTACCACTATTGTCTAAAAACTCCATGTATTTCGTTCAGAAAAAATAAGAAAGACACTTCGGTAAGGGAAAATAAGGCGCGTCCGAAGCCACAACACCGGACAAAGAGAGCACGCCGGAAACAACAACAAAAAAAGGACGTCGACAGTAGCGAATGGGATACTTCAGAAACGAAAAAATCAAACAAAAAGATCACGTTGAAACAAAAAATGGAATGAAATAAAAATGAAATGGGTGTAAGAGAAAGGAAGAAAACGGCGGAGAATATGAAAGAGGGGAAAAGTAGTCTTGATTGAACAGAGTGTATTAGGGTTGCATCAATTCATTTTGTTCAAGTTAAAACTGTGTAGTTTAGGCCAAAACTACATAGTTTTGGCCTAAGCTACACAATTTTGCCATAATAAAAAAATTAAATATATTTTATTATAAACAGCTTAATTTTTTTAAAAAAATAACTTTATTAAAATTTAATTATTAATAATAAAAATATAATAAAATAATATAAATAAATTAGAATGACATATACATATATATATATATATATATATATATATATATATATATATATAATTTCGGTTCTTCGGTTCGGTACGGTTCGGTTCTCGGTACGGATATCTATCTAAGATCCAGAACCTTACCAATTAATTTTCGGTTTGGTTCGGTTCGGAGAAAGTCAATGGTCAACATATATTTTTATGTTCTGGATATTTTCGGTTATGTTATCGGTTCGGGTTCGGGGATATCCAGGATCCGTGCACACCCCTAGAAGTGAGGGTTTGATTTTCTTTATTTTTGTATCATTAAGAAATGAAGAAGAAGAGATATCATTTAAGTAGTGGATTAATGACATCATATCATGGTCAATTGTCCACTTAAACTCGGTTAAATTGCACTTTAACTCAATCGATTAGCCGACAGGCTTAATTCTCAAAACAACTTCCGTTATAACCTTTTTCGATCAATTCTCAATTATATTTCACGAACTTTAACATGAAATTTAGTAGCTCAGGATATCTTATTCTTATTATTTTTATTTTCTTTAATCCCGTTACTAATTGATTTATCGAATAATAATTTTCTATTAAATTATTATTTTACGATAAACTTATTTACTCATTTCCCTTCCGTTCTTAATTCCCATCTCATTTCCGACCTACTTGACATAAATTTCTTAATTTAGGTACAAAGTATTATCAAACTTATCTGAGTACTTTTAGGGTTATTACAAGTTGTTTGTTATTTATTTCTCTTTTCCCCGTCAAAATTTTAAAAATGGCTGATAGGTGGGGAAAATGTTGAAATGCCATAGATTACATGAACATTAGGAGCTCTACTCTTTTTGATAAGCAAGTTTTTGAAATTCATTATAAGTATGGTTTTCCCATATTATGAGGTTAAAAAAACCTACCTCCTTTTTAGGGCTCATTATTATTCCAGTTCTCCTAATTAGATCGTTTTATTTGAGGAACACTTCCTCACTGGATTTAGGTTTCCGTTAGATCCTTTAATTTTTTTATATATATCCTGATTTAGATATTGCTCATGGGAAGCTTCACTCTGATACTGTCTGGATCCTCTTCTGCTTCTTGGAGTCTTGTAAACTTCGGGGCAGACCCCTTCAATGATTTTTTGAATTATTTTTTTTCTTTGTTTTTGTAAAGATGGGATTTCTGTTTTTGCTAGTGGTAGCCCTGGGAAATCTATCATCAAGTTATCATGTTTGGAAGGTTAGATGTCAAAAGATTACTTGGTTAAGCATGACTTGGCCTTTGTTAATTTCTTTAAGTGTTTTTCTTTCTTTATGTTAAAACTTTCCCCTTCCCCTTCTTCTTTGAATTTTGATTAGTCTAACCTAGCTGTTGTCTTAGCGCTTCAATATAAGAAGGCTAGGTCTTTAATATCTGTTCTAGTGAATAAGTACCTTAGGCATCGAGAGTTACCATTGGAGGATCCTCCTATGGGGCTTGTTGATATTTTGTACGAATATGTTACCAAAAGTATTCTTCTTACTTGCTTTTTTTCTTATTATTTTGTAGGATGAATAGTGATCTCGATCAAATCCTTTTTGGTTTTGAAGTAGATTTATCTGCTCCAATGGGCTGGTTGTCAACACTGCTCCTTGAAAGGATGAGTTGGACCAAATTCTTTTTGATCCCTAATTTTGACTTTGACAATCAATTTAAAGGTCATAATATTATTTATTAGTGTGTAGCGACCTATCAAAACCATCGTGGATAGATTTAGAGTTATCTAACGAGAATCAAATTTTTCGGATTTCATCAAAACCGTGAAGAAATCGCGCCCATGACATATGGGTGTCGCGGGCACGACATATGAAGCTTGGGCGTGATATTGTTGGTTCACGAGCGTGACTCCAAAACTTGGAAACCTTTTTGAAAAGGCTTATTATCGAAGGGAGACACTAAGGTGTCACGGGCATGACACCAGTTACCGTTGGAAGCCCAACAAATACTTCTAAGCCTCCTATGGGTGCTTGACGCATAGCTGAAGGAAATTGGTCGTCTCTGGAAAAAGCATGGGTCGCGGGTGCAACACCCGCGTCATGAGCGTGACGCAGCAGATTCCTTCACAAACGTTTGTCATCTTTTGAATGACATGAAGGAGAGTTGTTGGTATTATAAATACCCTTTAACCACCACATTATGTGGTTAGACACTCTAGCAAAAACTAAACTCTCAAATATTCAATATTCTCTTCTTCTCATTTATTGTAAAATCACTTTCTGAGTTTGTGTTTAGTTCTAGAAAAACACTTATTGTATTAGTTTGGCGTTAAGCTCAAAACACCCTATTTGGTGGATTTTAGCAAATCTCAATCTTTGATTGAGTAGTGGAGTAGAACCTATTTGTGATTTGAATCACTCTAAATTCTTGTGTTCTTTCTCTAAACCTTTTATCTTTTATATAATCTTTTAAAATTAGTCATTAATCCTAATTCACCTCCCTCATAGGGATTTTAATTGACATTAGAGCTAATTTTCTCTATTCTTTGCTTAATAGCGAGTTAAACGATCTTAATGGCTACCGAAAACTACTCTCACTCTCTTAGACCTTTATTCGATGGTTCAGGTTTTTTAAATTGAAAATTCAAGATGGAAAATTATCTTGCTATAGAAGGAGTGAATCTTTGGCGTGTTCTTATCAAAGACTATTAAGCTCCCACTCAAAAAAAAGATGGTGTTGAAATTTCATGACCAAGAGATGAGTGGACCAAGGAGAAAACTGAAGTAAACGGACTTATTTGGAAGGCAATGTGTGTTTTTTTGCTTCACTATCTATAGCGGAACAATCAAGAATTCAACATTGTTCTAGTGCTCATGACATGTGGAGGATTCTTGAGAACTACCATGAGGGTACAGTTCAAGTCAAGAACAAGAAGGTAGAGCTTCTCATTGGTGAATATGAAGCCTTCAAGCACAAGCCCTACATCACAATGGAGACATGAGAGGTTGTTGAATCAACTTTTGAATGAAATGCCGGAACTTGTTGAACTTGATGACATAGTTGATGGAATTGAAGAAGATAATGGAAAGATAGATCCTACTAGTGAGCAGTTGTATCAAGAAATTCGAGCCGATGTCGTGGACAAAATTCATTAGTAGAAAATGATTTTACACTTTAGTTATATGATGTGTTATGAATTTATATGGATGATTTGAATTTTTTACCTTTGTGGATTGTTTTTTTGATGATTTGTACTTTATTTGTAAATGGTAATGTATGTTTTGATTTGAATTTAAGGGTAATGTATTAGAAAAAATGTATTATGATGTTAGCCTTTGGTTATTGATAGATATTTAATTTTTCTGAGCTACTAATAGGCAGCCCATACAGGTAAAAATAATAATAAAATTAATAGAATTGGTTCAACCGACGGTTGAACCGGTGGCCATATCGGTTCAGCCACCAAATTCGCAATTAAGCCCCTTATCAATTTTAACCTGTCCGGAAAATAGATGTCTATAGTTTGAGTTTCAATTTAGTCCATAAACTAATTTTTGACAGAAATATAAATAAAGATATTAATTACAAAATTTAATAATTTAATAAATTTATACTTCTCTTATTTTGAATTTGTTTTAATATTCTTACTTCAAATAGTTTTAAAAACAAAAAAATTTGCAAATCCAGGAAATTAAAATATTAAAAAATATTAAAAAAATAAAATTGAAGTCGTTAACTTATTATATCTCATAGTAATATAACTTATAATTAGAGATATTAAAAATATATGATTAAGGATTTATTTATTTATTTATTTTTAATTTTGTCCTTTAATGAATAGTATGACTAAACTATTGGCAGAGACAATGTTATTTACTTTTCAAATATAAAGGACAAAAATATAAAACTATAATATGTTTAGGAGGCCTTAGAGTAATTTGGTGTAGATTTAATTAGAGAGTTTGAGAAATTTGGTGTAAACTATACCTATTTTCCGGACATATAAAAAGTGATAAGGGACTGAAGCGTCCAATGATAATTTTCACAGAAATTCTTCTGGATGACGAGATATTGGTTCGGTTGTTAGAATCCAAGTTGGCGTAATCAGTGCATAACTACGAATTTGAGGGATTGAAATGTAATTAGTCGTAAATAGCCTATAAAATCCAAATAAATTGTAGTTTAAGTCTATAAATCAGACTAAATGCAATATCTTAAAAGTTTATGGACCAATTTGCAAGTTTGACGGACTGAAATTGACCATATCCAAACCCATAGAATCCTAGAAGCATTTTCTTTAACACTTTCGGGCACCAAAAACAGCTTTTATACGCACTTTACTTAGCCTTTAAGCATTAATACAAATTTAATTAATTAAGTGAAAGTTTAGCTCAATCCTAATTCTAATCCGTCTCATCACTTCACACTCTTTCACCGTTCTTGTATATCTAAAACTCTACCCTTTTCTGAAACCTAACACAATACAGCCTCTGACTAACTCTATACCTAATTCACTCCTATAAATAGAACTCCTAGACAGACTAGTTAAAGGTCGGACTAGAAAAGCACAAAAATCAAACACATAAACTCTACAAAACCCTAGTTTTGGCTGAACCCAATCACCAAACACACACACACGCACAAACTAGTGCAGAAAATTGTCATTTTTCATATAACAACTATCAATTTTCTCAAATCCATATACCGTTCAAAAATTTGACAAAAATCGTTGAGTTGACAACCGGTTAGTGACATGTCAGAACGAAGCAGATAGTGACACGTCAGCAATTTTCACCGCATTTTCACTCGATGTATGAATTTAAAAAAATTGATAGTTGGTGTATAAAAATGATAATTTTCAAACGGCGTTATTAAAATATGAAAACGTGTAAAGCAGGTGAATTTTTATAACATTATCTCTGATATTTATAATTTTAACAAAAATATGTATATATGTATATATATATTGGTTTGTTTTGGTTTATGTTGATTTGTAATTTTGAAACCGCAAACCAGACTAATAATTATTATTTTTCTATTTTCCAAACCAAAATCAAGCCAACATTCTTCTAAACCGTAATATTTGGTTTGGTTTGGTTAGGTCGAATTGGTTTGGCTTGGTTGGTTTGAATTTTTTCTATACAACATTACTTTTATGGACCAAATTATGTCTCTCATCACTTTTTATCTCATAATTTAGAACTGCTAATTTGATATATTAGAATGCATGCTAGGTTATTTTGCTGTAAAATTGCCTAAAATTGCATTCTTGTCATAAACTGCCAGGACTGCTCTTTTTGACTTTTTTACCATGATTGCCATGCAAATTGATGCCTTTCTTGCCACGAACACATTGTTATTCAAATTTCCATAATTCCACAAGCTATTTAGGATGTTTTATCAATTGTACGTTGATTCTAGTACATTTCAGTACGTTTTCCCTTGCGTTTTAATGGATTTAATGCCTAGAAAGCATGCTAGATTGTTTTCGCATGAACATTTCTGCCGTCGCCAGATCATAATGGTGGCGCTGCCACTACGAAGTGGTGCCGCCGCCACTCCCATTGGCGCCATGTTCATCATTTTCCAGACCCATATTTTGACTTTCAAATCCTACCGGACACGATCCAAACTTGTTTTTATGTTTTCGGGTTTTTTTGAACTCGGAATTAGACCCGGTTTGAGGCCACGGCTTCGTAATTAGTTGTAGAATATGTTTCTGTGTTGTAATGGATTAATCCCAAATTATTTAGGACCCAAAAGCTCAAAATTATAATCTGCTATACCAACCGGTCCCTGAAGCCCACAATCGATGAGATTAGAAACTTCCAGAATTCGGTCGGAACCCAGTTCCGACCACACAAACGTTCAAAATGCATCGAGCGCCAGGCACTCCGGTCGACGAGGTTAAAAAGTATTCCTAACTTTGTATGTTTACCAACTGCACATGAGCACGTTGATACTGTTTAAACGCTTTTCCAAAGGCATGCCAAATCTAAATATTAACAGGCTAAATGACTAACCACGTTAAATTAGCAATCAAATCTAGCAAATAACCTAGGCATCTTAGGGTTGCTACGAAAAAGTAACTAGAGATTGTATAGGTTATTCAAGATGACTTAATAAAATCAATCATACCTAGATATCCAATTTTATATTTTATGCGTGTAAACTAATCCAGAACAGCCATTTATTTGACTACTTGATAGAAACCGCCACATTCAGATGTATGCTTAGGAGTAAGTGTCAGTTGCTTCAAATGCCAGTACAGATCGAGTCATATGGGAGTCTATTTATTTACTGCTTTTCCATAATTGTTTACTTTCCAGTATTGTATCATATGGATTGCTATTGTATGTTGAGATGAGAATAACTAAATACGTCTAAAGAAGCCAAGCACACGGGTCTCGAGGAGGTCCACGAACCCGATCTTTTGGTCTGGCGTACGATAATCTTACTCACAAGCGAGTAAGCTTATTATAATACCTCGTACTTTACCGTCATGGTTTCGTTGTGATTCCGACTCAATTGAGGATTGTTATATGGTGGATTTATCAAGTGTGACTGCAGACACCTATTTTTCGGATATGTAAAAAATGATAAGGGATTGAAGCGTCCAATGATAATTTCTTGAGAAATCCGCCCGGGTGATGAGCTATCGATTTGCTTGCTGGAATCTAAGCAGGCGAAATCCGTGCATAGCTACAAACTTGGAGGATTAAAACATAATTAGCTGCAAATAGCCTATAACAATCCAAAGAGATTGTAGTCTAAGTCTAGAAATTACTACAATATCTTAGAAGTTTATATGCCAATTTGTAAGTTTTACTAACTAAAATTGACCATACCCAAACCCATAAGGTCTTAGTAGCCTTGTTTGACACTTTTAGGCACCATAAAAGACTTTTAGCACCTTTTTAGTTAGCTAGCAAATCAAAATCCTAAAATTAAAAGTAAAATTCTAAGGTAATTAATTTAAAGATATCATAATCCTAATCACTTAACACTTCTTCAACCTCAAACCAAATTCTAATTAGGCAAAAAAGTAAATCAACTTAACCTAAACCCTAAATCTAATCCACATCTATATAAATAGCCTTAAGACAGCTGAGTTAGAGGTCGGATAAGAAACAAAAAAACCCTAGCTAGAAAATTTGATCCCCTAGAGCAAGCCCTGGCCAAATATTACACACACACACACACACACACACACACACACACACACACCAAAATCAAGCTTGATTCCAGTCCCTACAAACATTAAACACGTGTTGATTCTCTAAAAACGCAGCCTATGCATACTCGAAGCTGGATTCCGCATCCACTACGCCATCAAACGAGTCAAGGACTCAAACCAGTGATTCTGAGGACACTCTGTATACCTCATATTAATTTGTATGTCATAATCATCATATTTGCTGAGTTTATATGAATTAGGTTGTATGTTTAGCTACTTGTCACTTTTTCCATGAAATTAGCATATTAGCTAAAATTAATATTTCTGTCAAATTGTCATGAAATCGATGAGAAGGCATGTTAATAGCTGAATTAATGTGTTTGCACGAAAAACGGAGTTGAAACGAGTGAGAACGAAGCTGAAAAATGAGCTGATGCCCCTGATGTCCGCTGTCGCCACTATAACCGGCGGCCCTGCTAGAATAAAGTGGCTCTGCCTTCACCATAGAATGCAGGCGCTGGCAATCACACCGCTGCCATGTTTTTCATGCCCAGACTCCCAAAACCAAACTCCCAAATCTTCCAATCTCCGATCCAGACTTCTAAACGCGTTTTTGGGCTCGTTCGGGCTCGGAATCAGGCTCAGTTTGACCTAAATGAAGACTAGTTAATGTAATTTAATTATATGCACTATAATGGGTCATACCCACCGTAAATTTGGCCCATGAGCCCATATATGTAACATAATGTATAAACCAAGCCCACAAGCCCGAGGATCGCAAATCCAGCAACTTCCTGAGCAGATTATGGGTTCACCAGAACTTGGAATCGACCGCGGTTTGAACCGACAGAATCGTATCGAACCAGCTCTGACCAGATGAACAAACTTAGATATTTGGTTTAAGGCTTCGTGCATGTAATAAATCCAGACCAACCAGACTTATGTTATTTGTTAGAAACTAATAGGTTTAGATGTATGCTTAGGAGTACTTGCTACTTGCTTTGCATGACCAGTCCAAATCGAGTCATATGCGCGTCAAACATGTTCACCGCTTTCAAACTTGTGTATTTCCAGCAATAAATCCTATAGACTGCTATTGAATGTTGAGATGAGAATAAAACGAATATGCCCGATAATTAAACTCAGTAATTGATAAGCCAAGCGCACGAGTCTCGGGGAGGTCCACGAACCCGGTCTTTTGGTCCGGCGTACGATAATCTTACCAGAGGTGAATAAGGTTATCCAGTCGGTAGAAAAGGCATTTCCTAGTTGAACTAGGTGGCGACTACATTTTTCAAACCATTTCTAGATCAAGAAGTCAGCCATAAGTCTGGGCGAGCGGCCCCCGAACCTCGCTCCGCTCACAGTGGCGACTCCATTGGGGATTAAAATCAATTGTTTTAAAACATAAAACATAAAAACATTCAGAATTGTTTTCAAAAACGGTTTCCATGGACCTAAACCGCATGGCTTGCTCCTTATTGATCACCAACTTTATTTACCAGACATAGTCGCACCTGTTGTATTGCATTAGAAATTCTCTCTTTTCACCTATTCTCCAAGAGTCCATATCCAGCCCCGATACTAATAACCTCTCTCACGCTTTGGCGTTGCACTCCAACGTCTAGAACGTCTTATGCGGAGTAATATCACTCATAGCCAGTACCCCGGTCGTTTGCATTCGTGATTGAGGAGACCTATAATAGGTATATCAGCCTGTGGGAGGCTTAAACCGGCTGCTACAAAACCCATCAACTCAGTCCACATGCATTCCAGTTTAGACACTACCCTCTAGAAAAAGACCCAACATAATGTTTGTATTTGAGGCATGCTGTAAATGTAACGATTCTGAATCCAAATTTTCAAAAACTACTATTTCAATTCGAGTTTTAGGTCAGGCCTAACAACATTTTCCAGTTTTCAAAACCATATTTTCAAAACATCCAGTTAGGCCAGACCTAAAAGAACCAAATCTGATTAAGTGACACTCCATCACTTAATTAAACCTCTAATAATCAGTCTAGTGAAAATTCCTTTCACTAGAACCAGCCAAAAGGCTAAAATATTCCAGAATTTTAAAACGGACTTCCACGTCCACTCTACATAATTAAACTCCTTCTAGAAAGGGATGAACAAATCATTACATTGACAAATATCGTCTATGTGCCTTAGAATTGCTCGAAGGGAACTTGCATGTATACGTCGACTCTTGCATTGTGATGCGAGGGTCCAGATCAGAATTCCTAGGAATAAACCTCGCCCGTAACGCGTGTGTGGGAGTAATAAGGTTGGAAGGAACAATTCTTCTTCTTGATATCAACTGTTCTACTTGCTACTTGCTATGTGCTAAATGTTAAAACTAACCCCTGCATATCATGCATCTGCATATCACGCATCTCATGCATCCAGAGTGCCACACATCATGTACTAACCCCTTGTGGGCATCCCTTTGAATACTCTATCAGGTGTCTAGACAACCTCTAGAATGTCATCCATCAGCCAGTTGCTAGCCAGGATCAAGACATGGAAACATCCAGAAACCGAGAAGAAGGCGAGTGGACAAAGAAATGAAGAAGGATCAATAGACTCATTAGAAAGGGCGAAAGCGTCCGCCAAAATCAAGACAAAATCTGAAGATGAAGAAAACAACTCTGCTTCTAGTTTAGGACAACCAATCACCCAAGCTTTCAGAAAGTTGATGAAGGAGGGTCACATAGACCCGCTATCATCGGATGAGTTTTGCGAATACCATATGGAGACAGGACACTCCATAGAGTAGTGTACAAGCTTAAAATGCACTATTCAAGATCTAATTAAGAAAAGAAAAAACTCAAGTCTCTACTGCGACCATCAGAGACATTGTTACATGGGACAAGCTAGCAGTTGTTAGAACCGACATGATGGCCGAACTAAGGGCCAAGATGGAAACTTTCAAGCGCGAGATAAGGAATGATGTTACAGCTATGTTCGAAACTATGAACATAAATCCCACTACACCAAAGTCTCCATCAACGTACAATATGCCACGCGAAAGAAGATCTTGAAATGATCGAGCATGCCAAAACCTCACCGCAAAAAATTCACCAAGTTGGAAGAACCATTATCTACCATATTTGAAAGATTGAGAATTGTGGGTCTTATAAACCAGTAGAGGTAAGGAGGATGCCTAACCCAAGTAACCCGAACTACATCGCGAACCATACTGCAAGCTACATTAGATTAAATGACATCATACGGATCATTGCATCACTCTCCAACATATGATTCAAAACCTGATCGACGACGGGATCATTTCAGGGCTCTGAAAGGATGAAAGCAACGATATCGCCCGTGTTTGGGGCATTTTTGGAGATCTGTTCTCTTTGACTATCTTTACTGTTTTCTAGTTTTATTTCAACTTTCCAGTATTTGAAAAATTATGAACAATTTTCTTTGATTGATTTTCATTAAAAATCCAGAGTCAATGATGAAATCTATTCTGCTCATTTATGCAATGTCTTGCCTAATGGAGATGTTATTTTTAATCACCATAGTGCATGAGTAATTTAGCCGGTACAAGGAAATGGTAAAATCAAATTCTATCTGTATTTGTGGGCCCTAATGTGAGCGAAGCGGGGTTCGGGGGCCGCTCGCCCAAGGCTTATGGCTGACTTCTCGATCTGGAAATGGTTTGAAAAATGGAGCCGCCACCTAGTTCAACTAGGAAATACCTTTTAACCGACTAGATATCCTTGCTCGCCTTCGGTAAGGCTATCGTGCATCAGACCAAAGACTAGGATTCGTGGACCTCCCCGAGACTCTTGTGCTTGGCTTATCGGTTACCGGCTTAATTTACTGGACATATTTGTTTTATATCTCATCTCAACAGTGTTGCATTTCACATGATATGAAAGCTGTAAGTAAACATGTATGAAAGCAGTAAACACGTTTGACGCGCATATGACTCGATCTGGACTGGCATTTGAGGCAAGCAGCAGGTACTCCTAAGCATTCATCTAACCTTAAAGGTTTTTAGCAAATAACATAGGTCTGGCTGGTATGGATTAATTACATGCACAAAGCCTAATACCGGATGTATAGTTGTGATTGATTGATTTTATTAGGTGAGTCTTGAAAAACCTATACAACTGTTACTATATGTTCGTATTAGTCCTACGATGTCTAAATGATGGGCTGGAATTGCATTAATGGGCCAATTTTAAGGTGATTAGTCCATTAACTGGTTATTATTGGATTTGGAATGCTTTTTGAAAGCAGTAAACATTGCAGGCATGCTCACGGGCAGTTGGATATACATACAAGGTTAGAGATATTTTTAAACCTCGTTGACTTTGAGTGCCTGGCACTCACGCGGGTTTTGACCATCGGTCTGGTCAGAATGGGCTCTTAGTCAGATCACGGGAGTTATGCGGTTCGTCGACCCGATTCTACTGGTTTGATCTGGAGTAGTTTCCAAGTTCGAGTTAGCGCGGAATCGGCTCTGAAAGTTGCTGGTTTGGTAGGCCTCGGGCTCGTGGGCCTGGTTTATGCACTATGTTACATATTAGGACTTCTTAGTCCGTTTTACATCGGGTCTGGCCCATTACAATACAGAATATGACTTTACACTAAATTATCTACGTCTGGGTTCAAACTGGGCCTGATTTGGAGTCCGAATAAGCTCGAAAACACGTTTTGAAGTTTGGATGACGTCTAGAAGAATCTTGGAGCGAATCTGGAGAGGTGACGAAGGAGGAGCACGGCGTCAGCTTAAGCTGCCGGCGCCGGCAGGATAACGTGGCGGCGCCACCGGTTTGTTATGGTGGCGCCGCCAGTTACAGCGGCGGCGGCGGAGGGTTTTGACAACTGTTCTGGGATTTTGTTTTGCTTCGTTCTTACTCGTTTCAAGTCCGTTTCTCATGTAAAAATAGTGAAAACCGCATAAAATCGAATAAGGAATCCAATAATAGCACTTTCAGAGTACTTAAAGCTCATTTAGACAAAAAGTTATTTCGGGGCAGCAACTATTTTTAAGGCTTTTTCATGGAAAAAAGCAAAAAACACCTAGAAACATGCATTCTAAAGGCTTTAAATCGATTAGTTTATTAGATTTGAGTATAAACACAATTAATTACAGCTAATTAATAGGTCTATCATCGAATTTCATGGCAAATTGGCAATCAAAGTATTAAGTCTAATATGACAATTTTATGGTAAAAATTAACAAATAAGCTAAACATACATCCTAATTGAATCATGGCACATGAAATTCAAAGGAACAAATATAGAGGGTCCTTAGAATTACCGGTATGAGTCCTTGGCTCGTTTACTTGCAAAGTGGATGCAGAATCCAGCTTCGAGTCTGTGTAGACTTGCGTTCTTGGAGAATCAAAGCGATCTTAGGTGTTTTCTAGACTGGAATTGATGTGATTTATGTGTGTATTGTGCTAGGGGGTTCAGCCAAAGCTAGGGTTTTTTAGGTGGGGATCGAATTTTGCTATGTGATTTTTACCTTTTTGGTCCGACCTTTGACTCAGCTGACTAACAGCAGTATTTATAGGGGAATGGTATGACCTAGGGTTTCCTAAAATCTTCTAGAATATTCTAGGGTGAAAGTGTGTGAAGTGATAAGTCATTAGGTGTTAAGATTAGCTTTAAGCTCTAATTTTATTAGTTAAATTTGTATTAAGGATTGGTGGCTAAGTAAAAGATTGCTAAAAGTGCATTTTGGTGCCCGAAAGTGTTAAAAAGGTTCCTCGGGCCCTATAGGTTTGGTCATGGTCAATTTCAGTTCGTCAAAGTTGTAAATTGGCCCATAAACTTCTAAGATATGGCAATTAGTCCAATGAAGACTTAGATTACATTTTCTTTGGATTTTTATGGGCTATTTACGCCTAATTATGTTTTAATCCTCCAAGTTTGCAACTGTGCACAGATTACGCCTGCTTAGATTCCAGCAAGCAAATCGAAAGCTCGTCACGCGGACGGATTTCTCTGGAAATCATCATTGGACGCTTCAGCTCCTTATCACTTTTTACCTGTCCGAAAAATAGGTGTCTACACCTACCCTTGAAAAAATGTGAGTTTATCAAACTGTCTCAAAAAGGACAACGGCCTTCTAGTTGGTTTCGGCCTATTAGCCAAAAAGATTTGGCCATAAAAAGTTTTATGAAGGGGAGGCACACGTCAAAACGGACCGTCTAGTCTGGATATGACAACACTAAAAGTCCACCGCTGCCGCCTCCCAGCATCCTATCTTTGAGCGGGACGATCGAAGTAGTGAGCTTCACTAGAAGTTCTCCCTGAATCATCGGTTACGATCGAGTAGAACATTCACATAAAAAATAGTCAATTACAAAATCTACAAGGACTGATTGACGACAGGGGTACGACCACTTGAAACAGAAATGTCATAATCCAAATTATTGAGCCGCGACCGGCACTAGGGAATGGGAGTGGTAGCTCCAAAACCCGTAGCAAGCCTAAATAGTTAAAACTTTTTCGCAGATAATAATAATAATCAAATAAAGACGTCACTAGCGGAAGCACATACGTCCCATATACATATCATATATAAACATATCTGTAAGTAACCAACATAACACGCGGGCATATCACTTCCATATTGTATACGTACTAGCTCAATCATTCTATATACAGCTGGTGTCTGTCACATCACGGGCATCTGGCCTCGTGGGAGAAAATAGCTGACGTGGTCCACAAAAAGATATAAACAAATAACATTCATATATACAGCAAACACAATACGACTGTTACTGGCCACGACTCTGTTGACAGAAGGTTATCACCATTGCAGCGCTACGGAAGTCAAGAACTATGCATGTACTGCTGACTTCCGGATCCCAAAATGGACTCTAGCTAGGTCCAGACACTAAGCACCTGAAAAGTTTAACAACAACAGGGTCAGACTATGCTGAGTGAGTTTGCAATTTACTAATAGTATTATAAAATAACATCGCATATCAAATAAAGCATTAATACGAAAATACATATAATCAAGCGTTTGATCCGTTTGAAACTAAAAGCCTGAAACTTAATACGACCTACTATCATTTATCACATATATCGAAATTCAAATTGATCATTCAACCTTTGTCCCGGTCCCGGGATAATTACACCGAGTTCTACCGCTGCCAGTCTCTTAATCCCAAGTTGTGAGTCCCTAGATAATTCAACCGAGTTCAACGCACTAGATACGGGTCCCGATATAGTTCAACCGAGTTCAACCTCGTATCTACTATTCATTGTCCATCTTTAATATTCATATTGTGCACACTTATCAGTTCATCACAAATAGTCTAAACACACTAGACTGACTCAGTTACTGGTGATCACACAGTCTATTTGTAATACCCCAAATATTTAAAATAATTAAAATCTGCCACGTGTCATAAATTCTTATAAATTAAATTAATATAGATTTAATTTAATAGTATTGGGGATTTAGACTAATTTTCATTAAGCATATTAGCGGGATTTAAAGATAAGGTTAGAAAATTAATATAAAATAAAATATGAATCCTGTGATGGAAATTATTTCGCCAAGGTCCGCGAAATATTTTATAGTAATAGTGGTAAAAGTTTCAAGTCAATCGGGGGCTGTTTAAAATTTGGACGCGGATACGTTTTAAGCTAAATTGCAACTTTTGACAAGTTCAAGGACCAAAATGTAAATTAGCCAATTAAGCCTCGAGAATAGCAAGTAAAAGATTATTGTCGGAAAATAATAATAATTGGGTTGTAATTGAGTTAAAACGGATAATTAATTGTTTGGTTAAAAATAGAAAGTTTAAAAGAGAAATGGTTTAAGTTAAAGAAATGAAGGATTAAAGTGGAAAGTTAACCAGGATATATATATGACCTTTCCTTATCAATAAGGAAAGAAGAAAGGATTCAGAAGGAGAGAAAATGAATCAAAGAGGAGAAAAATGGCGATCATCGTCGATCCGCCGCCGTTTCGCCATTTCTCGTCAAAATTGCGTGTTCTTTATATAAATTTGCTCGGAATTCAATTCTCTATCTACTACGAGCATCAAATCAAGGTAATTTGATGGAATATCGATTTGAAATAAGGGTTTCGAGCGGTTTGATTACTGGAATATTGATTTGAAACAACGTTTCTGAGCGTTGTTTGATTACTGGATATTCGAAAATTTATCGAGAGCACGTTGGAAATGGCCCGTGGAGTGAACCCCGGGGATGCACGTCGGCAGCCAACAGGCTGCACGAACGTGCAACAAGTGCTGCATGATCGTGCAGGATAGCAGTTGCACGATCGTGCAGCGTACTGCACGAACGTGCAGTCCTTCGTCAACGACGATCTTTGATGCGGGATTTTCGGGGCCCTGGCACGATGCGAAAACTTGATTTCAAACAATTTCAAGTCGCTTAACTAATCATTATTCGATTGAATTTCAAAGCGTAAACTAGGACGTCTAAAAATGAAATGTGATTAAGAGATTATCAAAGTTAAGAACCGTATTTAGGATACGATTGTGTTAACCTAAGTTTATAACTTAGGATTTTAGCATTACGTTTACGTTTATGAATTAAACATATAGGTAATACGGATCAGTAAATGACGTATCGACAAGCTACCAGGCCCACGAGCTGGAATAGCTATGAGATCGAATGACGCATGGAACCTAAGTGATTGATTGACGATAATGCAGTTTTGGATAGCTGTTTCTGTGAGTTGCAATTACTTTCGCGTATTATTTATAAAAGTTATTTTCATATATTACGATTTTATGCATCGCATTTATATGATTCGATGATTTGAATGATTGTTTTTGAGCTGAGTATCTAGTATGTGATCCGAAGAAACTAGCTACCTATTGGGTGTCAATAGGCTGTGTGATCACCAGTAATTGAGTCAGTCTAGCGTGTTTAGATTGTCATTGAGATTATGAAATGCATATATGACATGAATGCGATACGAGCGAGAACTCGGTTAAAGTAACCTGATCCCCGTATCTAGTGGGTTGGACCCACACTTTGGGATTAAGAGATTGGTCGCGACTGACGTGGTTGAGTGTGAACACTCCCGGGTCGGACCATTTGAATTAACTTGATTTGAATATTCGTGAGTCGTGTCATGTTTCAGGACTTTAGCTTTGGACGGATCAAGTACTTTTTTATATGTATTTTCGTATTATTACTTGATTTGAAATGCGATGTTATATTTTTATAATACCGTTAGTAATTTGCAAGCTCACTCAGTATTTTCCCAAATACTGACCCCTCACTATTGTTTTTCAGGTTGTCAGAATCGGATCAGACATACCATCTCCTTTGTGTTGGAAGTCTTTTGACTTGCACAAAGTACAAGTCCTTAGAGCTGCAGTAGTCAGTAGGTGTCAATATAAAGTTTATGATTTGATTTCAAATGGTATTTGAAGTGTAAACTCTGATATAATTTTATAAATAAGTTATTTATAAAGATGACGCTTATCCGTTTGATTTCTCTAACCAATTGCCATGAGTGGAATTGGTTGTGATTGTGACTAAAAACAGGGCGGTGCTGGATATGAGATATCGCTCGGTAAGACCCTGATTTATAAGAAGAGTTTCGAATATGTTTTCAGAAAATGAATACGAGACTTTGATTCTTGTAATCATATTGTTAAAGAATTTTCTGAAAACGTTTTATTAATAATAATATATTTTATTCGCGAGAAATATATAGTGGTTTAGGCTTGCTACAGGATTTAGAGCTACCACTCCCATTCCCTAGCGCCGGTCGCGGCTCAATAATTTGGGTCGTGACAATTGTGGTATCAGAGCAGTTGGTCTAGTTACCTCTGCTAATATATGTTTTGATGATGAAGTTACCTAGGAACTACTGCAGCTATAGAGTAGAGTTCTGTCTGATCCAACTCGTTTACGTTGTTTGCTTTGTGATATGTGCGATTGACTAGTTTATGAAATACCTGTTTGTTTCGTTATGACACCCTTATGCGAGATACATGCGCGTGTTTTGTCTTCGTTAGGATGTGCATATGTGACATGCATATCTAGATGGAATCTTGTGGGGATGTAATGCCTCCTATGAATATAATGTAGTTGATATTGCTATGACTCGATAGTCAAGTGTACGTGGATAACATCGACTAACGCGAAGATGCTACTGATAGTGATCGATTGACGTGCTAGAAGCGAACGAAGAAAGAGTATGAAGCTACAGAAGTGGAAGAACTTGCTAGATACAGAGTTTAAAGAGAGAACTTACAAAATGTAAAGTTTATAACTTTTTAAAGTTATTTGTTTAACGATTCTGAAAGCATAATTGTGCCTAGACCTGTCATAGCCATTGATAATTGCCATGGAATTGGTAGAAAGGCATCACTACACACATCAATTCATGCATTAGTAGGACATGCATCGTATACATTATGTTCAGATAAAAAGGTGAGATGTGGCAACTCTTTGGGGATGAGAGGTGTCATCACCCTAGCGCACAATTTTGATAAGGTTTAAATGAAATTTTGAATTAAATTTCAAAATGAGTCGTTTTGTTTGGAAGAGTTTTCAAGAAGTTTTGTTTTTATGTAAGTATACCTAGACTAGAACTCTATGACGGAAGTGAAGTGCTCGCAAGCAAGCGACAATCAAGGTCACGAGAAGATCGAATACGTATAATTGCGAGAACATAGAAATTATGCTTCTAGGATATAAACTTAGCCTTGAGTTAACGAGCTAGAATATAGCTAAAAATCATAAATGTGTTGGAAAGTGATGCGTACCCGATTAGTAGTAAGCTAGAAAGTAAGTATTTCTTTGACGGGACGTCAAAGATATTAAACTACGATATAAAAAAAGGAATATATAAGAAGATATAATTGAAAGATAGACAGATATATAACATAGTGCAAGGAATATGCATAGTTTACTATGCATCAACGCGATAAGATTTAGATATGATCTATAAGTTGTGAAGGTTTAGTAAAACTGTGATAATTTCTGATTTAGCCGTTGGATCAAGTTGATATCGGAATATGATGTTTCTAAAACGGTTACTTAAGTATTAACCGTTGCGATCGTCAAATCAAGAACTTGAGTTGGTTTAATAAGAGTATCAATGGAGGATACATATGGATAAAGATGACGAGCCAAGAGGGCGTATGACGAGAATACGAAAAATAGAGTATAGTTTTGGCTTTCTAAATACAGCCAACCCCAAACCCGCATGAGAATGAATAGTTAGAGGTATATGATAAGAAAGATCAAGAGATAAACGACAAGTATTGCAATAAGTAAGTTAGAAGTTGGAACTTCCATCACAAGATTGCAATTATGAAGCGAATTGGTAAACCAAGGAAAGTATAAACGTAACGAACATATGTGGAGTGTAGAGTCTCAAGCTTTAAGCTCGAATGATAAAGAGTAAAGTGCATAGTGCGATCGATATAGGAGATTGATGATGACCTTTGAAGGGTTAGATTCATTATGTAGCATCGAATTCATCGGACATATGGATGAAACTTCGTACATCAAGATAAGTGAAAGAAAGTGATATCAGATAAATAGAGATAGAAGATAAGAGATGAAAGTAAGATATACCAAAGGTATAAGGCATATTGGATAAGGTATAAGAATTCAAAGATGGATTAAGGATAGCAAGAGATCAGTTAAAATATAAGTATTAAGAAAGTACGGATAACCTGCGTATGTCACAAGGAACTCGACAAGAGTGATAGAGGAAAAGAAAAGAGGAAGGCACGTGAAGAATTGACGAGGAGATTAGCGGAATGGAACTCTATGTAGTTGCAGATATATAGAAACAAAACAAGACAAAGATGATACCATCATATGATCAGCCTTATTGACAATCATGATGTCAGCGCGAATACGGTAGAATGATACGTATGGGATTGAGAATGCACTACATCGAGAAGATTCAGACGAAGGAAAACTACAACTCTATATTAATGATTAATGATATGGATACTAAAAGAAGAAGTATAAGAGATACAAGATGTGATGAAGAGAAATAACAAGAAGTCAAGGAAGTAACAAGTGAAAATAACAAGACTGTGGATAGTAAGGAGTAAACCTCACACCACGATATGGAAAAGAGAAATAGTTTGCGAATTAAGAATCAAACTGAGATACGATATTGAAAGGAAGAATGGAAAAGAATAGTGAATTATAACGATAATGCTAAAAGCATCTTTGAAGATTAGAAGGTGAATAATGTTAAGAAGACAACAAAGGAAAGACGAGTATAAATGATATGAGACAAGGAGGTAAATAAGAAGTTGAGGACGAGTATAGCATAAGGAATAATACTAAAGTTAATATTGAAATTCAAAGGATAGATCACGACGAGGCAGATAGTGAGATATTCACTAGAAAGAGGAAGGAATATTGAAAGATAATTAAGGTAAATAGAGTATAAAATGCCAAATAAGGCAACAAGGATTCAAAGATAGTACATGATCATGAGGATCAAGATACTATAGCAAATGTAAGAATGGTTACACTTGTGATAAGTATAGACAAAGACCTCCACGAGAATAAGGAGACGCGTTTGAATAGATAAGGAACGGGCTAACGAATTAGAAGATCAATGAAAGATATACGCGATGTGTGATGATGGTAATAGTGGCGACACTACCAAAGGCAACAAATGACGACAAAATTTGAAAAGATCAAGAAACCTCATCGTGAACGAGTAAACGAAGTATATCGAACAGATTGCAAGATAAGTTAAGTATGAATGGGATGATCAAGCATAGAACAAGTAACAAAACATTAAAGAACGTCCTGGTGTGCATAAACAATTGGAAAGGACTGAAAAGCCTCACTGAAGTAAGTGAATAAGAGAGTGGAAGCATAAGAAGCTTATCAAAGCATTGGTCACACACTGTTTTATTAAGATTAGAATTCTGCAAAGAACATAACAATCCTATTTGGTTGCAAACCAGATGGGCGAAACATATAGATATAAAGTAAGAAGAAATGAAAAGTTTAAAGAATAGTGCATTGCACTTAAGAAAAAGGGAAGCAAGTCAACAAATATACAAACGAATAAAGAAGTATACGAGATGTAGAGACGCAAGGAGAAGGTCAAGTAAACCCCTACAAGAAAAGCAAAGACTTCATAAGAATATATCACGAGGACTCACCTCATGGATAACCATGATAAGCAACAATAACGATAGAATCTTCATATGAGAAGTGAAGTAAAGAGACAAAAGAGGATAGCGGATAGTGGGATAAGTTTCTAGCACTACGATGAATATCAATCAGATGACGGCAACAGTGATACGAAAGAGACTACGTAAGTAGAAAAGCATGAGGTAATTGACTATTCATATCACTCAACAAGGAATGATAATAGGATTGGACGTATTAAACAAAGAGGAAGAATTGAGAAAGAAAAATCGTAAATGCATGCGGAAAACGCTAGCGTCATCATAGAAAGAAGACGTTGAAGATCAAGATCAAGTCGTAACCACGATCAAACAAAGCAAAATCTAAGAGTACGAACTAATGGATCATCTACATCATTCGACTACGAATGTGTAAACTTAAGAGTGGAGATTATCGTTACTAGTAATTAGACATTACTAGAACAAACTAGTATTGAATATCAGTAATAAACTGAAAGTTCAATTACAAGGATAAGAGTTCATAATATTGAATATTAGATAAGGAACAGATGAAAAGGTTATCTATACAAGATACAGGAGAATAGATTAAAGGTAAAGAGTCATGATATACGAAGGCACGACTGAAATCTCTCTGAAAGACGGAGACGATATGAAAGGTCGTCAATGATGGTTAACATTAGTGTACAAGGAGTACAGAACTGGAGTGATAATTCCACACGCCGACAAGCATCGTAAGATGAATACGGTGTACCTATTACGAATGAAGTTCAAGAGGTTAAGAGTTTAAGATAAGTCAACAAGTTATATGAAAATTCGAGGAAGAATTTTTATAAGGGGGGAAGAATGTAATACCCCAAATATTTAAAATAATTAAATTGTGCCACGTGTCGTAAATTCCTATAAATTAAATTAATATGGATTTAATTTAATATTATTGGGGATTGAGACTAATTTTCATTAGGCGTATTAGCGGGATTTGAGGATAAGGTCAAAAAATTAATATAAAATAAAATATGAATCCTGTGATGGAAATTATTTCGCCAAGGTCCGCGAAATATTTTATAGTAATAGTGATAAAAATTTCAAGTCAATCGGGGACTGTTTAAAATTTGGACGCGGATACGTTTTGGGCTAAATGGAAACTTTTGAAAAGTTCAAGGACCAAAATTTAAATTAGCCAATTAAGCCTCGAGAATAGCAATTAAAAGATTATTGTCGGAAAATAATAATAATTAGGTTAGTAATATTTATTGGATATAAATAATTCGTACGTAATTGAGTTAAAACGGATAATTAACCGTTTGGTTAAAAATAGAAAGTTTAAAAGAGAAATGGTTTAAGTTAAAGAAATGCAGGATTAAAGTGGCAAGTTAACCAGGATATATATGTATGAACTTTCCTTATCAATAAGGAAAGAAGAAAGGATTCAAAAGGAGAGAAAATGAATCAGAGAGGAGAAAAATGGCGATCATCGTCGATCCTCCGCCGTTTTGCCGTTTCTCGTCCAAATTGCGTGTTCTTTATATCAATTCACTCGGAATTCAATTCTCTATCTACTACGAGCATCAAATCAAGGTAATTTGATGGAATATCGATTTGAAATTAGGGTTTCGAGCGGTTTTATCGTTTTAACGATTTAGGATTGAGTTTTAGCATTTTAGGTTTAGATTTCACGTTATAAATGTTTCTGAGCGTTGTTTGATTAATGGATATTCAAAAATTTATTGAGAGCACGTTGGAAATGGCCCGGGGAGTGAACCCCGGGGCTGCATGTCGGCAGCCAACAGGCTGCACGAACGTGCAGCAAGTGCTGCACCGATCGTGCAGCATTGCAACTACACTATTGTGCAGCGTACTGCACGTACGTGCAGTACCCTGCTGCACGAACGTGCAGTTCTTCATCAACGGGGATCTTCGATGTGGGCTTTTTGGGCCCCTAGCGCGACGTGGAAACTTGATTTCAAACAATTTCAAGTCGCATAATCAATTATGATTCGATTGAATTTCAAAACGTAAACTAGGACGTTTAAAAATGAAATGTGATTAAGAGATTATCAAAGTTAAGAGCCGTATTTGGGATACATTTGTGTTAACCTAAGTTTGTAACTTAGGGTTTTAGCATTAAGTTTATGTTTATGAATTAAACGTACAGGTATAATTCAGATAAGTAAATGACGTATCGACAAGCTACTAGGCCGACGAGCTGGAATAGCTATGAGATCGAATGACGCATGAAACCTACGTGATTGATTGACGATAATGCTGGTTTGGATAGCGGTTTCTGTGAGTTGCAATTACTTTCGCGTATTATTTATAAAAGTTATTTTCATATATTATGATTTTATGCATCGCATTTATATGATTCGATGATTTGAATGATTGTTTTTGAGCTGAGTATCTAGTATGTGGTCCGAAGAAACTAGCTATCTATTGGGTGTCAATAGGCTGTGCGATCACCAGTAATTGAGTCAGTCTAGCGTGTTTAGATTTTCATTTAGATTATGAAATGCATATATGATATGAATGTGATACGAGCGAGAACTCGGTTAAAGTAACCCGAGCCCCGTATCTAGTGTGTTGGACCCACACTTTGGGATTAAGAGATTGGTCGCGGCTGACGTGGTTGAGTGTGAACACTCCCGGGTCGGACCATTTGGATTAACTTAATTTCAATATTCGTGAGTCATGTCATGTTTCAGGACTTTAGTTTCGGACGGATCAAGTACTTGCTTATATGTATTTTTGTATTATTACTTGATTTGAAATGCGATGTTATATTGTTATAATACCGTTAGTAATTTGTAAGCTCACTCAGTATTTTCCCAAATACAAACCCCTCACTATTGTTTTTCAGGTTGTCGGAGTCTGATCAGACAGACCATCTCCTTTGTGTTGAAAGTGTTTTGACTTACACAAAGTACAAGTCCTTAGAGCTGCAGTAATCGGTAGGTGTCAATATAAAGTTTATGATTTGAGTTCAAATGGTATTTGAAGTGTAAACTCTGATATAATTATATAAATAAGTTATTTATAAAGATGGAGTTTTATCCGTTTGATTTCTCTAACCAATTGCCATGAGTGGAATTAGTTGTGATTGTGACTAGAAACAGGGCGGTGCTGGGTATGAGATATCGCTCGGTAAGACCCTGATTTCTAAGAAGCATTTCGAATATGTTTTCAGAAAATGAATACGGGACTTTGATACTTGTAATTATATTGTTAAAGAAGTTTTCTGAAAAATGTTTTATTAATAATAATAATAATATATTTTATTCGCAAAAAATTTATAGTGGTTTAGGCTTGCTACGGGATTTGGAGCTACCACTCCCATTCCCTAGCGCCGGTCGCGGCTCAATAATTGGGGTCTTGACACTATTGACACCCAATAGGTAGCTAGTTTCTTCGAATCGCACACTAGATTCTTATATGTAAGATTCAATCAAATCATATAGCATATCGACAAGTCATATATAATGCGATGCGTTTAAATATAATACATAAGATATAATATAAAATAATTTTTATACATAATACACGAAAGTAAAATGCAACTCACTTGGACCGCTACCCAATCTATGACGTGGTCGATATGATAGTATGCTCGTACTAATCCACGTCTGCTGACCTAACCGCTCGCTGACTCGTCTGTTACATATTAATTTATGTTCAATAGTTAGACGTGAATTTCATGCTTACATGCGTAGTACTTTTAAGTTCTAGGTTTAGTTCTATTCTTAATGCTATTTATGAGCTCATAATCCTTAATCGTATTCACGGCTTAACGAATAATACTTCTCATATTCACTTGATCATATAACTTCTTAGCATTTTCTATCATAATTAACTACTTAAAACGTCGAGTTTAATTCTTAATTTATGATTTTCGGGGTCCTTAATTCATCTTTAAGGTCTAATGTTCGCAAAATCGGTCGTCTAGGTCGAATAGGGGCTAAAATGCTTGATTGGTGCCTCAAGGCAGCTGTGCGTTCGCACAGCTTATGATGTGAAGCTCCGAAATTCATTTTCCGGGCTATTCCGCTGCCTTCCGACCCTCCATACACACAAACAACACCCTATCTCACAAAACCCGTAATTTAATTTCTCCAAAAACGCTAAAACCGAGCTAGTTTTGATGAATTCAATATACGTATAACTTTTTCTTTAAAACAGCCCATATATCTCGATTTTAACACCAAAGCTTAAATCCTTACCTCAATTTAATGCTCAAGGATGATAGAGAATCCAATTTCGAGAAGTTTGACACCAAGAACACGGAATTCGGACGTCGGACGGCGGAGTTATCGCGATCGCCGTTTTTTTCGTGGATTTTCTCTCGATCATTCTCTTCTTCTCCTGATTTCTTCTTTTCATATCCTAATCTTCATATATCATGGCTAATGTATCACTTTGATCCTTAATTTCTTGAATGATTACAATATATCCTTTAAACTTTCCCTTTATTCGATTTAATACGAATACAAAAGATTATATTTTTCCGTCAAAATGTTTATTGATTCCAATTTCCGAGAACTAACTGGTTAATTACCAATCTGGGACTCGAACTTTATTTTGTAACTTTTCTTAACATCTTTCCTTAGTCCCAACTCTATCTTTAAATTAAAGTATAATATTAAATTTCCCGTGATAATATTCTTGAAACCGACCTACTAAAGTTTTATTTATCTTAATTTCTCGGAAATCTTTTTGATGCCGCCACTACAGCTACCCAATACTCGACACGTGGTCCAATTAGATTAATTTAAACTTACGGGGTATTACAAGAAAGTATATCAATTATACAGGATATACAATGAGCCAGTAATACAGACTATCACGCATGCACATTAATTATTAACTAGCACATGTACCTAGAAAGAAAAGACAAATGGCTATAAAAACTAAAAGCACAATCTTTGAGATAACGGAAAATGATGATAATAATAATAATAATAAACAAATTTTTCAAAAATGTTTCTTATACACTTCCTAGTAGCGTCATGTAATTGTTGAAATGCGCATATACTGTCAAAAAGGGAAGATTGACGGGTCTTACAGGACCAAAACATAGAATCAAAGTAATCGAACAGAGTAGCCGGACTATTTATTGGAACATGCAATCTCCCCATCAAAAAAAAAACAAAAAGCTTCAATAAGGGAGAAAACTAGAGTCTGGAATGGAAGGCTAGTGGAATGTATAACCAATATTCGTAAGATGCAAAGCTAAAAAATTCACAACATAGAATCTAGGGGCATCAAGGCCACCATGGGACTTCAAAAGACAGCGAGTTCCCAACATCTTTAACAATCAAAACAGAACAATATAGATTTCAATCACATAGAGCAACCAAATCGAGCATCATAGAGTTCAAGAGCAGAAGATGTTTCAGTTATCCAGACCAACTGAATGGAAAAACGAAGATTTTGAGAATAGAAAAGGCTACAACTATCCAGAACAGCCGAACAGAACATCAGAAACTATAAACCATTCAAATAATACAGTTTTCCAATATGTTAGTCCAAAAGCCCTATTAATAGTTGAATTCACATGAACTATCATGGAAACTGCAGATCGGTTCGTCCAAAGCCATACTGCAGGAGCCAGATTGGGAGAAACAAGAGAAATACTCTTCATTGAATCATCTAGTCCCCTACCAAAAAACTGAATGCTTCAATGAGGCGGAAATAACGAGTCTACAATAGACAAGCTAAGGAAAATGAAAAATGGGGCCAATTTTTGCAAATTTGGAATTCCCAAGAAGGCCTAAAAGCCTCCACAAACAGGATACACCTCGAAAACCACTGGGTACAAGCTTCTGCAACCCGGAAAAGGCGTTATGCCACTACTATCCTGAGATGGGAATCCAGATAGTAGAGGACATCGAAACCCTCATCACAGGTTTCAGGCCTTCTACCCAGCTTAGGCTCGGTGCCTCTATCGTCCTACAAAGGACATCTGGTTCCAGAAATACTCAAAACAGGCAACATACCTTCACTATGCAGAGGAAATCTAGATAGCATGGAGACTTCAAAAGGGGCAGAAGACTTCCTCGGGCAGACAACTGGGGGCAGAAGTTCCTCATCATCAAAAAATTGGGGACTTAAGGTCCTCACCGCTCCAGAAATACATAAAATAGGCACTATGCCACTTCTATCCTGAGACATAAATCTGGATAGCAAGGGGCATTGAAACACTCGACACAAGTTTCAAGCCTTCTACTCATCTTAGGTGCTAGGCCTCTACTATCCTAGGAAGGACATCCTGTTTGTAAAGGGCATCAAGACCCTCAGAGCAGACTTCAAAGTCTCCATACTATGAGTAAGGCCCAGACATGCAACATGCCTCTATTACCCAGAGAAGGAAATATGGATGAAAATGGACGTCAGAGTCCTCCCTAGGCCTCCTGCAGAGCTTGGCACCACGCCACTACTATCATGAGATTGAAACACATATAGCAGGGGGCATTGAAACCCTCGTCACAGGTTCCAAGCCTCCTACCCAGCTAAATGCGCTATGCCTCTACTATCCCGAGATAGAATTACGGATAGCAGGGGAGGACATCAGAACCCTCCTTATGAAAGTCAACAAGCCTATGCTACTAGACATTAGGGGGCATCGGCCACTTACAGGACTACGGGCTCCCAATTATGGCAATATCTCAGGTCTAAGGCTCCACAATTCAATCGTCCCGGGACTACGGGCTCCTAAACACAACAATAAAGGTCGGACTGATTCTAGCAGAAGACGAAGAATCAAATAATTTTTTTTAAACCAGAAACTTAAATAAAACGTTCAGAATGCGAAGAAATGATGAAGTTCAACAAGAAAAGTATCCGCGCGTAGGAAACAATGTACTAACATACAAAAGGTCACTACGAAAGAAAAAATCCTACTCGTCAGAATCCCAATCCTACACCAGGGTCTCAAAATCTCCATCATCGCTCCCCGAGAGCTCAACATCAGCGTCGTTGGCGCGCCCAGCCCTCATACCGCCAGAAGAAGAAGCAGGATCTCCACGAACACCACGGGCTCCAAGTCCACGACAACCGACATGGAAGTCACATCATCTACCGCCAGGAAAGCCAAGGGAATATCAGTTTCACTGTCAGCAGGACCCAACTCAGCCCGGCACAACCGGTCCCCTAGATCATCGATACGAAACTGCAAAAGAAAGCAGAGTGAAGTCAGAGCTATAATTTCATACATGCATACACGATAGAATAAATGTTAGGCATATTGCATTTTTACCCTCATCTGTGTAGATAAAGCGCATAACAGGTCATGCCAGTAACATGCTGCATCAGCTAGTTGAATAACCTCGGACACCAGTACCGATAACCAGAAAGAAACGCCCAGTCATGGGGGAAATAATCCCCAACAGAAACAAAAACACAAGCATAGAAGATACTCTCACATGGGTAGATCTAGAGGGCACAAAGGAAGGTGTGAGATACGCAGCAGGAACAAAATCCTATGTAGACCCATACACGCCATAATAGAGTTTAGACCGCTCCGACATCTGGAGCAAAGAACCAGATATAAATCTAGAGGGACCCGCGGCTTCTCGCCTACCATCAGAAACACGTCCAAAAGATCTGGCAATAGCTCTCCAAGTACGAACATGTCACGACCCAAATTATTGAGCCAAGACCAGCGCTAGGGAATGAGAGTGGTAGCTCCAAAACCCGTAGCAAGCCTAAAATCATAAAAACATTTTCGCAAATAATAATAAAAACATACGGAAGCAACCATATAACATATATACAAATATTTACACTAGTTGTCTGATAACCACGTGGGCTCTAGTTTCCGTACCACGTACGAACTGGCCTCACGGTACTATATACATTCTAGTGTATCATAAACATTTCACCGGCATCTGGTGCCGTGAACAAAACATTGTTAGTAGTATGTGCCCTAGGGCCATTTGATCATGTATATTTGTACAATTAATCCCAATGGCAAAGATATATATGTTCTATTTGAACTAAGTGTCTCATCAACTAAGTGTTCATTTATTACGTATTGTCCTTATCACATTGTGATAGAATCTATTCTTAATTTGTTAAGAATATGAGTGACAGATTCTATTATACAAGTGATCTAAATAACCGTTCACGATCGATGGGGTCCTGTGAATAAGAGCATCACATTATCCCGGAAAGATTGTCACCTCTATTTATTCTCCTGATTAGAAAAGAGTTGCTAATTACAGGAAGTAGTGAGTCTCATACTACTTGATGGGGATCAGAATAAACATGTGGACACTCAAGGTGTTGAGTGAGTCGAACAAGTGATGCTAGATGACTTATACATGGTAATTCATTAAAGTCAATTTAATGTCATCTAGTTCATAATTGTACATATGTCCTTTGACTTGCGGTGACACTATCTTGTTTATAGGTGATTAGAGTTTGATACTCTTTAACCCTAGATCTTTCATGAGCTAGGGTCGCGGGATGTGTTGGCTCTAATTAGTTGTATATGGAGATAGGGGTTTAACCTAGAAAGGATTCATCACTCTGGATGCACAGAGACAAGATTCTATGCCATCTCGAATTGTTCTTGATGGATGTTAAAACCTGCGCAGGTGTATGTGACTTACATAGAAAGTTGTTTCTAGTGGAAGTCATATTTATCAAGAATTAGAACTGAGAGATGAGGTCATATAATCAAGACAAACTGTAATACCCCAAAATATTTTACGGTAATTAAGTCGTGCCACGTGTCGAGATTTCCGATAAATTAAATTAAGAAGAATTTAATTTAATTATATCGGGAATTTTGAATAAATTTTAATAAGGTAATTAGCGGGATTTGAGAATTTAACTTCAGAAATTAATATAAAATAAATTATAAATCCCGTAACGATAGTTATTTCGCCAAAGTCCGCGAAATAATATATAATATTAGTGGTAAAAGTTTCGAGTCAATCGGAGAACGTTTAAAATTTGGACGCGAATAGGTTTTGGACTAAATTGAAACTTTTGAAAAGTTTCAAGGACCAAAGCGCAAATTAGCCGGATTATATAATATTTTCTTCAGATGAAGGAATCACCAGAATCTTCATTCCCTTTCTTTCGTTCCTTCGCCGTTTTCATCGCCGTTTCCGTCTCTCGATTCCGTTTCTCGTCCGTTTCCGACGTTCTATAACTCAAAACCATCGTATTTCAACGGGTAATCACGGTAAGCTTGACGTTTTGCCGTTTAAACGAATATATTTTGAGTTATATCGATACAAAGTTTTAGGCCACGAAACAATTTTATCGTTTTATCGATTATAGGATCGTATTTGGATGTTTTGAAGTTAGAAATAGCGTTTTGGATGCGTTTAGGGCGTTTTTACGCCTAGGAGCATGTCAGAATCGACTCCCGGGCAAAGGCCCATGGCTGTGCGTCGCACAGCCGAACTGTGCGAACGCACAGCTGGACTGTGCGAACGCACAGTCACACCGTGCGGACGCACAGTCCCCTGTGCAATCGCACAGGCAGACGCGCGTACGCATAGTGTTTTCGCCAATCGACCTAGATTTTCAAGAAAATTGTATACGCGCATATCGAGATTTGAAATGGATTAACATTCGATTAATTATTGTTTAATTAGAGGCGTTAACCTAATGAGGTTAAAAGAGGATTGAATTAGAAACGATATACAATCCGTAAACGAGTTGAATACCGTTTAACGGGATATACGTGAGAAGCACGACGATTAATGAAAGTAAAACGTGTCGAGTCTTGAGTCTAGGTAAATCTTAGAATAGGATTCTGATATGAGTCAAATGTTTTAAAATTGTTTTAGATCCGGCGAGGCAAGAAGCAGCTGGACCAGTAGTTCGGGAAGCTTGAAGTTCCAAAGCCCCGACATATTTTTGGATAAGCGTTTTCTGTGAGTTTATACGATTTGCTTTTAAAGTATTTATTTAAGCAATTACTTTATACTGCTTTGCGTTTGATTTGCATGTTTATAGTGCGAAGTCTTTATATGAATTGCATATACGCTTGATTTGAAACCAGTATTGATCCGATGGAACGTGCTACCTATTGAGTGGCAATAGGACTGTCTGATCACCAGTTTTGATTTGATACAGCTGTGAATACGATTAAGAACACGAATTTCGAAGTCAGATGTATGACTGTGATACGAGAGTGAAGTCGGTTACAGTGTAACCTGAGCCCCGTATCTAGTGGGTTGGACCCACCATTGGAATTAAGGGATTTTTCGCGACTGACGTGGTAGAGTGTGAATACTCCCGGGTCGGACTATTGGATAAGTTTTCCTCTGAGTACATATGTTTAGCATGTTCGAGGATTAGGGTTTCAATCGGATCCTGTACTTGGCTGCATATGATTGATTACGGTTTTATGTTTTATTTGAATACTTATTAGTAAATGTATGAACTCACTCAGTATATCCCAATATACTGACCCCTCACAGACTTTCTTTCAGGTTAAAGACGCTTTGAAGTAACGGACTTCTATCCTACTTCCAGAAGTCTGTATTTTTGAAAGTATGTAAAGGAATAGTACTTTACTCTTAGAGCTGCAGTAGATATAAGTTTGTAAGTCGGCTTGTAATATATGGTTTTCTGTAAATATAACTTTAATGTTTTAAAATATATATGTTTTACGCTTGCTGCGTTTTGATGTTTGAGATTGCCAGAGGATATGTATGTCTGACATGTGTTTTCAGCATGACACGTGTTTATGTATGTCATGCATGACGTTGATATTCGCGAAAAATTATTTTACGTTTCTAGGCTTGCTACGGGTTTCGGAGCAACCACTCCCATTCCCTAGCGCCGGTCTCGGCCCTGAGATTGGGTCGTGACAATGTTGGTATCAGAGCATGGTCCAGTTACCATTGCTTATGTCAGAAGAGTGATTGATTTCTCTAGGAATCTATTGCAACACATAGGATTCGAATCTTGTCTTTGTTAAGTATTCATTTGGTTTTCAAACTTTCAGCTTTCCCTCTAGGATGTGAGTCTGTCCTACGTTTGTGTTCGCATGTGATGAGATGCGCGTTTAATACGATCCGTGTTTGCGATGATATGCGATTGTATGGCTAAGTAACGCTGTTTGTCTTGGTCAGGATGTCTGACCAACGACAAGAAGAAGAGCGAGCTGCCGCTGCAGCACGAAATGTTATAGAAGGGGCACATGATGTCCATCCAGAAGCTCAAGATGAGTCTTCTGTTCACGGAGGAGGTGGTGGCCAAGAGGCCCAAGCGCAGGCACCTGGAGTGCAAGCGCAAGCCCAGCAACCAAATGTTGTGGGTTTTGATTTGAATCAGTTCCTTAGAGGGATTGCGGCTATGCAAGCCAATCAGGCTGAGGTGCAGAATATGCATCGGGAACAACTACAGCAGCAACAGCTACGCAATGTTGCTTTTACTGATCGAGACATCGTTTTGGCTTACATGCGCCTTAAGCCAACTAAGTTTGACGGCTCAGGTGATGCTCTCGATTTCCTCGAAGAAGTAGAACGTAACGCTCGACGTCTGCAAGCTAATGAGAGGCAAACCATCATCATGATGGAAATGTCGATGAAAGGACCTGCAAAAGATTGGTTCCAGCAGCACATTCAGCCAACAATGGATACTATGACTTGGGCTGAATTTGTGAATCGTTTTAGAGAGTTTTTCTTACCATATGCGGTGACGGAGCATTATCGTAATCAGTGGCTGACCCTGAGTAGAGGTAATCAGTATGTGCAAGAGTTTGTGACGGAGTTTACCAGGGTGAGTAGGTTTGCACCAGACCTGACTGCAGGCCCAGTTAGAGTGAACTCGAGGTTTGTAAAGGGTCTAGGAGCTGACTTTGTGAGTCTGACGTCTGATATCAGAAGAACCCTAGTGCAACTGATCGACAACGCTAGGCAAATGGAAGTTTCTTTGATCCGTTTTGGAAGAATTCCTGACCCTTCTAATGTTGCACAAATGAGAGATAATATGTTTCGTAGCGTACAGAGTGCACCTACTCAGTCATATGTTGGGAATTATTCTCGATTCACACCGCGTCAGCGAGAACGCAAAAGGCCTCGACGTGGAACACGGGTTAGTACCTCAGGCACCAAATTTAGTGCCAGATCGATGAGTGACATGGGAGGCGGAGTTCCTTTATGTCTGAATTGTAATAGGAGGCACTACGGCACGTGCTACACTGCTACTGGAGCATGTTTCAACTATGGTCAACGGGGCCATTTTGCTAGAGATTGTCCGAGATAGATGCCCCAGGGCTCGATGACTACTGTGATGCAGCTTTCTTATCAGCAGCATAGGATTGCGCATCAGGTAGCGTCAGGATATGATCAGACAGGAAGTACCTTCACTGGTCAGAGAGGCCGTGGTTATGCAAATCGAGGAGGAAGGAACAGCGGAGGTCGTGGTACTGGCCAGACTTCGCAGGCTGGTGGGAGTCAGGCCAGGGTCTTTGCACTGAATCCTCAGGAGGCTCAGGCTTCCAATGTTGTGGTGCAAGGTACCTTTCCTATCGCTTTTCAAGACGCATTAATTTTATTTGATCCGGGCGCTACACATTCGTTCGTTTCGCCTAGCTTCGCTAGTAAGTTAGGAGTGCAACCAGCGTGTCTTAGGAATCCTTTATCCGTAGCTACTCCAGTCGTAGAGAGTGTGGAAGTTAGTATCGTTTATCCGTCTTGTCCTGTGAGAGTTCAAGGACGAGATTTGTTAGTTGATTTGCTTTTACTTGAGGTATTAGCTTTTGACATCATACTAGGAATGGATTGGTTAGCTCAGCACTATGCTAACATGGATTGCCGAAAGAAGACGGTAACGTTCAACGCACCTGGAATTGAAATTGTTTCAATCCAGGGTGATAAGATGGAATCTTCTACGACTATTATTTCGGCTATTAAAGCTTGTCGTATGTTAAAGAAGGGATGTCAAGGATTCTTAGCAATAGTATGAGACGTGGAAAAGAAAAGTGCGAGTTTAAGTGATGTACCAGTTATATTGGAATATCTGGATGTTTTTCCAGAGGAATTACCTGGATTACCCCCAGATCGTGAGATTGAATTTTGTATCGAATTGGCCCCTGACACAAATCCAATATCGATACCTTCTTATCGAATGGCGCCAGCAGAGCTCAAGGAACTTAAGGATCAGTTAGAAGAATTGTTTGATCGTGGTTTCATCAGACCAAGTGTATCCCCGTGGGGTGCACCAGTGCTATTTGTGAAAAAGAAAGATGGATCGCTTCGACTTTGCATTGATTATCGACAATTGAACAAGGTGACGATCAAGAACAAGTATCCGTTACCTAGAATTGATGATTTATTTGATCAATTACAAGGAGCGAAGTATTTTTCCAAGATCGATTTAAGATCAGGCTATCATCAGCTGAAGATTCGCGACGATGACATTCAAAATACTACTTTCCGAACTCGATATGGACATTACGAGTTTCTTGTTATGTCATTTGGATTGACGAACGCGCCGGCGGATGGATTTGATGAATAGAATATTCAAACCGTACTTGGATCAGTTCGTGATCGTATTTATCGACGATATTTTGATCTATTCACGTTCAGAAGAAGAGCACGCACATCATCTACGGATAGTAGTACAGACACTAAGAGAGCATCAGCTTTATGCCAAATTCTCGAAATGTGAATTTTTGCTAACGGAAGTAGCTTTCTTAGGTCATGTGGTATCACAAAGCGGTATCAAAGTTGACCCAAAGAAGATCGAATTTGTGATGGAATGGAAAAGACCTGAATCGGTTAAAGAAGTTCGAAGTTTCCTTGGTTTAGCGGGATATTATCGACGATTCGTAGAGGACTTTTCGAAGATCGATGTACCTTTAACGAAGCTAACTCAGAAGAATGCGAAATTCAACTGGACGGACCGGTGTGAACTCAGTTTTCTGAAACTGAAAGAGTGTCTGACGACGGCACCAGTCCTAGCATTACCAGAAGGAACGGAAGGGTTCACAGTTTACTGTGATGCGTCAAGAGTTGGATTAGGATGTGTCCTAATGCAACGTGGTCGAGTAATTGCATATGCCTCATGACAGCTTAAGAAGCACGAAGCGAACTATCCGACACATGATCTAGAACTAGCGGCAGTGATATTCGCGCTAAAGATTTGGAGGCATTATTTGTACGGCGCCACGTGCGAGATATTTTACGGACCATAAAAGTCTCAAGTACATTTTCGATCAACGAAAACTGAACATCAGACAGAGGAGATGGATGGAGTTACTAAAAGATTATGACTGTACGATACAATACCATCTAGGCAAGGCCAACGTTGTGGCGGATGCGTTAAGCAGAAAGTCGGCAGGGAGTCTCGCGCATATTACAACGGCATGGCGGAGACCATTAATCAACGAGATTTCATCTCTCGGAAACCTAATGGCTCAGCTAACGATACGATCAACGTTGTTAGATCGAATTAAGGAGTTGCAAGCAGATGACCCTCAATTAAGGCATCTAATTGAAGAAGTACAACAAGGAAAGAGTCAAGATTTCAGTATCGTCAACGGAATACTGAAATATGGCAATCGAATGTGTGTGCCAGACGTAGAAGACTTAAGACAGAAGATCATGGAAGAGACTCACGGAACAATTTACAGCGTTCATCCAGGTTCTACAAGATGTATCATAACATCAAGACAACGTATTGGTGGAGCGGAATGAAGAAAGATATCACAGAGTTTGTGGCTAAATGCCAGACTTGTGAGCAACTCAAGCTAGAACATCAGCGACCTTACGAATTTCTTCAGCCGTTACCCATTCCGGAGTGGAAATGGGAACAAATCACGATGGATTTCGTAGTCGGATTGCCCAAGACACAGAAAGGTTTTGACTCCATTTGGGTAATCGTGGATCGTTTGACGAAGTTAGCGCACTTCATACCGATCAAAACGACATATTCGGCAGCAAAGTTAGCTCATGAGTACATTGATAAGATCGTGAGCCTACACGGAGTTCCCGTGTCAATCGTGTCAGACAGAGGTTCCGTATTTACCTCTCATTTCTGGAAAAGCCTACAAGAAGCGTTAGAAACACGATTGAACTTCAGCACTGCGTTTCATCCCCAGACGGACGGCCAGTCTAAACGAACGATTCAAACGTTAGAAGATATGCTTCGACTATGCGTACTAGACTTTGGAGGTAGTTGGGACACTTACCTACCTTTAGTTGAATTCGCCTACAACAACTGTTATCACTCGAACATCGAGATGGCTCCATACGAAGCGTTATCAGGGCGTAAATGTTGATCCCCTATCTGTTGGGATGAAGTTGGCGAATGGAAGCTCACTGGAGCAGAGATCATCCAGATTACGTCAAAGAAAGTACCGTTAATTAAACAACGTTTGACTACTGCTTCCAGTCGACAGAAGAGTTACGCGGACCCCAAGAGGAAAGATATCGAATTTCAGATCAGAGATTTCGTGTTTCTTATGGTATCACCGATGAAAGGAGTTATTCGTTTCGCAAAGAAGGGCAAGTTGGCTCCGAGATACGTCGGACCCTACCCGATCGTGGAGCGTATAGGCTCTGTTGCCTATAAGCTAGACTTGTCTCCGAAGATGTTGCAAGTTCATCATGTCTTCCATATTTCCATGCTTCGGAAATATGTACCAGACCCTTCTCGAATAATCCAACCGCAAGTGGGGGATGTGAGCGAGGAATTAACCTACGAAGAACGACCCGTGCAGATTGTAGACACACAGATACGACAACTGCGGACGAAGAGGATTCCGATGGTGAAAGTTCTATGGAGGAGTCAGTCCGTAGAAGAGTGCACGTGGGAAACAGAAGAGGATATGAGGCAGAAGTACCCATATCTTTTTACTCAAGGTACGTGGCTAAATTTTAAATTCGAGGACGAATTTATTTTAAGGGGGGGGGGTGAATGTAATACCCCAAAATATTTTACGGTAATTAAGTCGTGCCACGTGTCGAGATTTCCGATAAATTAAACTAAGAAGACTTTAATTTAATTATATCGGGAATTTTGAATAAATTTTAATAAGGTAATTAGCGGGATTTGAGGATTTAACTTCAAAAATTAATATAAAATAAATTATAAATCCCGTAACGATAGTTATTTCGCCAAAGTCCATGAAATAATATATATTATTAGTGGTAAAAGTTTCGAGTCAATCGGAGAACGTTTAAAATTTGGATGCGAATAGGTTTTGGACTAAATTGAAACTTTTGAAAAGTTTCAAGGACAAAAGCGCAAATTAGTCGGATTATATAATATTTCTTTCAGATGAAGGAATCACCAGAATCTTCATTCCCTTTCTTTCGTTCCTTCGCCGTTTTCATCGCTGTTTCCGTCGCTCGATTCTGTTTCTCGTCCGTTTCCGACGTTCTATAACTCAAAACGATCGTATTTCAACGGGTAATCACGATAAGCTTGACATTTAAACGTTTAAACGAATATATTTTGAGTTATATCGATTCAAAGTTTTAGGCCACGAAACGATTTTATCGTTTTATCGATTATAGGATCGTATTTGGATGTTTTGAAATTAGAAATAGCGTTTTGGATGCATTTAGGGCGTTTTTACGCCTAGGAGCATGTCGGAATCGACTCCCGGGCAAAGGCCCGCGGCTGTGCGTCGCATAGCCGAACTGTGCGAACGCACAGTCTATCGACTGTGCGAACGCACAGTCAGGTGACTCTGCGAACGCACAGTCACGCATTGTGCGAACGCACAGTCTGCCTAGACTGTGCGAATGCACAGTCACGCACTGTGCAAACGCACAGTCACACCGTGCGAACGCACAGTCACACTGTGCGGACGCACAGTCCTCTGTGCAATTACACAGGCAGACGCGCGTACGCACAGTGTTTTCGCCAATCGACCTAGATTTTTGAGAAAATTATATACGCGCATATCGAGATTTGAAATGGATTAACATTCGATTAATTATTGTTTAATTAGAGGCGTTAACCTAATGAGGTTAAAAGAGGATTAATTATAAACGATATACAATCCGTAAACGAGTTGAATACCGTTTAACGGGATATACATGAGAAGCACGACGATTAATGAAAGTAAAACGTGTCGAGTCTTGAGTCTAGGTAAATCTTAGAATAGGATTTTGATATGAGTCAAATGTTTTAAAATTGTTTTAGATCCGGCGAGGCAAGAAGCAGCTGGACCAGTAGTTCGGGAAGCTTGACGTTCCAAAGCCCCGACGTATTTTTGGATAAGCGTTTTCTGTGAGTTTATACGATTTGCTTTTAAAGTATTTATTTAAGCAATTACTTTATACTGCTTTGCGTTTGATTTGCATGTTTATAGTGCGAAATCTTTATATGAATTGCATATACGCTTGATTTGAAACCAGTATTGATCCGATGGAACGTGCTACCTATTGAGCGGCAATAGGACTGTGTGATCATCAGTTTTGATTTGATACAGCTGTGAATACAATTAAGAACACGAATTCCAAAGTCAGATGTACGACTGTGATACGAGAGTAAACTCGGTTACAGTGTAACCTGAGCCCCGTATCTAGTGGGTTAGACCCACCATTGGAATTACGGGATTTTTCGCGACTGACGTGGTAGAGTGTGAATACTCCCGGGTCGGACTATTGGATAAGTTTTCCTCTGAGTACATACGTTTAGCATGTTCGAGGATTAGGGTTTCAATCAGATCCTGTACTTGGCTGCATATGATTGATTACGGTTTTATGTTTTATTTGAATACTTATTAGTAAATGTATGAAATCACTCAGTATATCCCAATATACTGACCCCTCACATACTTTCTTTCAGGTTAAAGACGCTTTGAAGTAACGGACTTCTATCCTACTTCCAGAAGTCTGTATTTTTGAAAGTATGTAAAGGAATAGTACTTTACTCTTAGAGCTGCAGTAGATATAAGTTTGTAAGTCGGCTTGTAATATATGGTTTTCTGTAAATATAACTTTAATGTTTTAAAATATATATGTTTTACGCTTGCTGCGTTTTGATGTTTGAGATTGCCAGAGGATATGTATGCCTCGCATGTGTTTTCAAAACATTCATCTCTATTTGGGGGTCGTGATATGTTGCTAGATGTCACTCTCGATCTACGAGAATTAATAATTAAATGGGATTTAATTATTTATTATAAGAAAGGCGTTTCTTATGTCTCTCGTTGCCATATAGATGTGAACCTAGTTAGTCACACACAATAGAGTGTGCAACCGATTGAGTTTACGAAAGATCGATTTCATATAGATACTAGCATATCTTGGAAATTAATTTAAGATGAAAAACAAGTACAAATTAGGGACTAATTTGTAAGAGTTATAAATTAGTAGGAACCTAATTGTACTATGTCCAAGTTAATTAGGGACTAATTTATAAGAGTTATAAATTAGTAGGAACCTAATTATATTTTAACCAATTTTTATGATTAGAAGGCTTAAGTAATTAATTAGTGTAATTAATAATACTTAAAACACTAATCATAAGTTAATGGAATGATGATGTCATGGTGATGTAATGAGATAAGGAAATAAGCTTATATATGATGTCACCTATGTGATTTTACCACATGAAAGGTGTCATGTGGTGGCAACACCTTTGCTTGGTGTGTGACACCTAGCATGCAAGATGTTGCATTCTTAAGCAAAGCTCTACCTTATAAATAGAGCTTGGCTTTGCTCATTTTATCACCACAAAACACACATCTCACTACAAAGTTGTAGAGAGAGAAAGCACTTGAAGGAGTTCAAGTAGTCATCAATCACGGAAAAAACTTGACGACGTTTTCATACATCCGAGCAAGGTCGTGATCGCGGCGAGAATTTGAGCTTAGGGCTGCTCGGCAAGAGGAACTCTTGCAGGATTACTTCAACGCGAGGATTCAATCGGACGCATACTCGTGTGGACGAGCTTGAGGTCGCCGTACTTTCGGGACTACAAGAATCGTTGGAGAATCGACATAGATATTCTTCTTACGATTCCTAGATGCATGTTTTAATTACTAAATGATACGATGATCCATTTGTTGTTGATATGATCAACTTCAGGATTCGGATTGTTGGAATTTCGATTTTGAATTGAAATATACGATCCGGACCCGAGCGTCCCGTTGCGCCAACAGTGGTATCAGGAGCCACCGTATAATCAAGTATTATCGCTTTACGATTGAATACATGTATAAATAATCATGGACTTAGGAATTAATATTGGGCATGTAATTTATAATTTTGAGGGCTTAAGTTTTTTTTTCTTTCAAAACGAACAAACGCTATTGTGATATTAATTACATTTGATTAAATTCTGTCTAGGAGATTGGTACTTAAGTGGTCCGCTCGTGACCCTCCAATCTATCATGTGAATTTTTCTAATGTGATCATTTAACACAATACGTGATTCGCTTGTGCATTATGTTGTCATCAACGAGATGTGCGGAGAAAGCGAAACCAGAAAAAAAACCCCAAAAAAATAATAATATTTTTTTCATAAAAACCAAAAATGCTGAAAAACGGGTTTTACACCCGGGAAAAAAGTTTTAGCTCGAAAAAAAAATTCGTAAAAAACCGAAATGCTGAAAAAGGGGTTTTACACCCGGGAAAAAGTTCCCAACTCGAAAAAAAAACCGTAAAAAAAATTGTAAAAAAAAGTTTTTTTTTTCGAGGATCAGCAATCAATTGAAGGTTTTGGAGGTTCTAGGATGATTCCTCGATACCTAAAGAAAACAGATATTACATTGTGAATGATTAGTGAATCATTTCCAAGATATGTAATAATTTGCTCATTCTTTTGTGGCTAAAGAATGAGACCTAGGAAGTCCATAATCATACATGTGTGATTGCATGATTTATTTTAGCTTTAATATGTATGGGATGCATGCTAAAATGTGTTGTGTGTTTAGTGAAACCGGAATAATTTAAAACCCTAAGGAATCTTCCTAAAAGTTGAAAGATTAAGTTTATATTGATTAATCATTAAATTGATTTATCAATGGCTCTCCATTGGAGCAATAAACTAACAAATTTTGAGTTATCATTTTGTCGGCTATGGATACATAGGGGTGAGATGATATCGTCAAGAGGCTGTTGTTGAGTTTATTGTTAAGCATGACATGTTACGGGTGTATCGATATAGTACACGGCAATAACGACAATTAGGCATACCTCAGTCGTGTATTATTCAAATTGATACATCTTAGTTGATTCAATGGGTTAAACTTAACTAATGCAGAAACCCAATAACGACAATGGGTATCTGAGGGTGAAAGCATTAGGAGCCGGAAATGATTGAACCTCATATGAGATATGATGAACAAGTGTTGTTCACTTGTAGTACATTGTGATCCCAATAACGGCAATTAGGCATACCGAGGGAAAGATCAATGACTATAAGAACTCAATCACCCGCTAGAAATCTTTTCCAACGAAGATTTACGTTTCCTATTTTGGAAGTGTAGGATTCGAAAAGGTTATTGGGAGGACATTTTGATAAAGATCAAATCATTATGGTTAAATATATAAAGTAACATGAATACTAATTAGAAATCTATAGAATCATTTAAAGTGACATTCACGATAGTAATCGGCTTGTGGTTTAAAATCATTTTTTTATTGATTAAGATATTTAGATTCCTCCAAGGCTATTGCGAAAAAAAATGCACATCGGTTAACAAAGAAATGTGTTTTCATTTATTAAGATGTAGGACAGTATAAGTCATTGCCGGAAATATTTGGAATATTTAAAAGGTGGTTTGGTCAATAAAATAAAGTGTTTCTTTTGTCAAACCGAAAGACATTGAAATGAAAATTGCATTAAGTATTGTGAATACTTAAAGGGCAATGACGAGAGGAACGACAATTCTATCAAGAATGTGCCTATCTCATGTTCCAATGTCAATTGCTCATTTAAAAGATTGGGTGTTGGATACCGATGCTAATTCTCATATTTGTTTATCCTTCATGGATTTAGTAAAAGTGAGAAAGATAGGAAAAAGATGAAGTAATCTTAAAGCTAGGAAATGATGCAAGCGTTGCGACAAGAGCTATAGGATAAACTTCAATTTTCTTAAATAAACATAAGTTGTACTTAAACAAGTTTTTTGTACTTACCCAATATATATAGAGATATCATATCCGAATTTGTATGACAAATTTGATAGTTGATTTTCTATTTACAAAGGATGTTTGTAGTATTATATTTGATAATACGGAGTTGGGTATGTAAATGTACAAAATGTTCTTTATGACTTGAATAAAGATGTTTAATGCAAAAGATGTTTTGGAAATTAATACCATAAGTTATCAAATTTCTAAACAACTTTGGCACTTATGATTAGGACATATTGCAAAAGATAGACATAACAAGTTAGATAAGATGGGAATCTTGAGTAATCAAGATTTTGCATCTCGTCAACATGGCCTGATTATTCTTTGTGGGACAAAGAGGTAGAGCTAAAGCCGTTTAAGAGTTCATACATAATGATGTATAAGGTACGTTTAAAGAAACGGACCAAGGTAGATACTTATACTTCATTTTCTACATCGATGATTTATCACGATATAGTTAAGTTTGTCTTATGAAGAACAAACATGAAGATTTTGAAATGTTTAAATGACTTCAAGAATGAAGTAGAAAACCAAATTGGAAAAAGTATTAAGACTTTACGATGTGATCGAAAAGGGAAGAATACTTGAGTACAAAATTTGGTACGTTCCTAAAAGGAATCTGGTATTATTTTTCAACTTAATCCTTGGGAACACCATGGTTGAATGGTGCGTCTGTCAAGAAGGAGGTATCGTACATTGTGGGATATGATACGATCAATAATGAGCTATATACTGGCTTATCCATCTCGTTATGGGGTCAAGCACTTCTTACCGCAAATAAAATTCTAAATTAAATTCCAACTAAATTTGCACCATAGATACCTTATGAGATATGGTATGAATCAAGTCTTAAGGATGTTAAGATTTGAGGGTGTTCGGAACATATCAGGAAACTGATATCCGATAAATTTGGAATCAAAATCAATCATGGAAAGGTTATGTTGGATATCCTAAAGACAGTTTAGGATATTGTTTCTATATTCAAACCGAACAAACAACCGTTGTTTATCGGTGGTAGTCATTCTTAATAAAGAGTTTATTCAAGAGGGACACTAAGAAAGGAATATAGAATTAGATGAGGAGTCATCTAGTTACCAACAAAATAATGAATCAATGAAGATTGATCAAACCCACTAAAAGCCGGAGTTAGTAAAAGATGTATCTACATTAACAACTCGAAGATTAAGTAGAGTATCTCGTCCACCGGAGAGAGATGGTTTTCCCGCATGATAAACAAGAGTTTTTTAGTCATGCAGAAAAAAGATCAAGTGTTGATCCCTCTACTTATGAGGAAACTATATGTGATATAGATTCTTCAAAATTGGTTTGAAGGAATAAAATCTGAAATGGATTCCATATAAAGAAACCAAATTTTAGGAGCTAGTCGATCCATCCAAAGGTATTATACCAATAAGGTTTAAATGGATCTTCAGGTGTAAAATTGGTACAAATGGAAAAGTGGAGACCTTTAAAGCTAGGCTTGTTGCAAAAGAGTTTTGCTAGAGGCAAGAAGTTGTATTGTGAATACACTTTATCAGTGATAGCCATGCTTAAGTCCATCAAGATTTTTCTTACCAAGGCTACACATTTAGATTTTGTGGTTGGACATATTGATGTAAGAACCACATTCCTTAATGGTTAAATTAAGGAGTATATCTATATGGAACAAGTCGAGGATTTTGAATCCGAAGAAGGTTCCAAGACGTGTAAGCTAAAATGATCCCAAGTGGATGGAAAGAAAGCTTCAAGTTTCTTCGTCTTGATAAATCCGTAAGGAGTTACAAATTTATTAAAAACGATGATAAACCCAATGTTTACAAGAAGGTTAGTGGGAGCAGACTCACTTTCATGATCTTGCATGTAGACAACTTATTACTAATAAATAATAATATCAGAATGTTAACTTTTGTAAAACTTTGGTTTATCTAATACGTACTCCATCAAAGACCTCGAAGAGGTAGCCTAAATTCTTAGTATTAGAATCTACAGAGATAGATCTAAGAGAATAATTGGTTTCTCCTAAAAGCTCTTCTTAGAAAAGATATTGAAGTAGTTCAATATGGAAGTTCTAAGAGAGGATTGATACTAGTTAGGCATAACATTCTTCTTTCAAAGGGAGTGTCTTCTGAAACTTCTGAAGAAAGAAAGAATTTAGCAAAGATACCATAGGCTTCGGCAATTGGTAGTTTGAGGTACGTGTTGCCACTAACAAAGCTAAAAATATTCTATGTGGTTAGTGGGACTAATCGTTTTTAATCCAATCCATGTTGAGAACATTGGATGGTTGTTAAATATATCTTTAAGTACTTTTGTAGAACTAATGATATGGTATTAACAAATGGAGAACGAGATTTTTAAGTAGACCGTTTTACAGATTCCGATTAATAATCAGATATGGATAATAGAGAGTCTATCTCCAGATTCATATTTATCTATAATGAAGGAGTAGTGAGCTAGAAGTGTTCTAAGCAAGAATCAATTCCATATTCCATTATAGAAGCCGAGTATATTATGACATGAGATGTCGTAATAGAAGGTGTTTGGATAAATTAGTTTGTAACTGAACTAAGTACGGTTTTCTTCCATTAAAATCGATAGTTCCTCTTTTCTGCAACCACAATGGTGCTACTGCCCTAGCAAAAGAAACCGGGTCTCACAAATTATCCGAACATAAGTAAAGGCATTATCATATTATCTACAGAAAGTGTTGGAAAGAGAGAAATTGTTTCTCTAAAAGATAGCATCAGCAAATAACATGGTTGACCCACTAACAAAGCCCATGACATAAAGTCATTAAGATTTCCATCTTGAGAAGATCGGGCTTAGATATAGTTGTCAATGGCACTAGTGCAAGTGGGAGATTGTTAGTAGTATGTGCCGTAGGGCCATTTGATCATGTATATTTGTAGAATTAGTCCCAATGGCAAAGATATATATGTTCTATTTGAACTAAGTGTCTCATCAACTAAGTGTTTCTTTATTACGTATTGTCCTTATCACATTGTGATAGAATCTATTCTTAATGTGTTAAGAATATGAGTTACATATTCTATTATACAAGTGATCTAAATAACTTTTCATGATCGATGGGGTCCTGCGAATAAGGGCATCGCATTATCCCGGAAAGATTGTCACCTCTATTTATTCTTCTGATTAGTAAAGAGTTGCTAATTATAGGAAGTAGTGAGTCTCATACTACTTGATGGGGGATCAGAATAAACATATGGACACTCAAGGTGTTGAGTGAGTCGAACAAGTGACGCTAGATTACTTATACATGGTAATTCATTAAAGTCAATTTAATGTCATCTAGTTCATAATTGTACATATGTCCTTTGACTTACGGTGACACTATCTTGTATATAGGTGATTAGAGTTTGATACTCTTTAACCCTAGATCTTTCATGAGCTAGGGCCGCGGCATGTGTTGGCTCTAATTAGTTGTATATGGAGATAGGGGTTTAACCTAGAAAGGATTCATCACTCTGGATGAACAGAGACAAGATTCTATGCTATCTCGAATTGTTCTTGATGGATGTTAAAACCTGCGCAGGAATATATGACTTACATAGAAAGTTGTTTCTAGTGGAAGTCATATTTATCCAGAATTAGAACTGAGAGATGAGGTCATATAATCAAGACAAACAGTGTTTGACTTCACCGTGACACTAGTCGAGATTGGAATCTTAGATGAAGGGAATTTTGAGTGTACGGTAATTATGAACATTGGTTCATAAAGAATGCATCGAAACATTCATCTCTATTTGGGGGTCGTGATATGTTGCTAGATGTCACTCTCAATCTACGAGAATTAATAATTAAATGGGATTTAATTATTTATTATAAGAAAGGCGTTTCTTATGTCTCTCGTTATCATATAGATGTGAACCTAGTTAGTCACACATAATAGAGTGTGCAACCGATTGAGTTTACGAAAGATCGATTTCATATAGATACTAGCATATCTCGGAAATTAATCTAAGATGAAAAACAAGTACAAATTAGGGACTAATTTGTAAGAGATATAAATTAGTAGGAACCTAATTGTACTATGTCCAAGTTAATTAGGGACTAATCTATAAGAGTTATAAATTAGTAGGACTTAATTATATTATAACCAATTTTTATGATTAAAAGGCTTAAGTAATTAATTAGTGTAATTAATGATACTTAAAGCACTAATCATAAGTTAATGGAATGATGATGTCATGGTGATGTAATGAGATAAGGAAATAAGCTTATATGTGATGTCATATGATGACATCACTTATATGATGTCACCTATGTGATGTCACCACATGAAAGGTGTCATGTGGTGGCAACACCTTTGCTTGGTGTATGACACCTAGCATGCAAGGTGTTGCATTCTTAAGCAAAGCTCTACCTTATAAATAGATCTTGGCTTTGCTCATTTCATCACCACACAACACATATCTCACTACAAAGTTGTAGAGAGAGAAAGCACTTGAAGGAGTTCAAGTAGTCATCAATCACGGGAAAAACTTGGCGACGTTTTCATACATCCGAGCAAGGTCGTGATCGCGGTGAGAGTTTGAGCTTAGGGCTGCTCGGCAAGAGGAACTCTTGCAGGATTACTTCAAGGCGAGGATTCAATCGGACGCATACTCGTGTAGACGAGCTTAAGGTCGCCGTACTTTCGGGACTACAAGAATCGTTGGAGAATCGACATAGGTATTCTTCTTACGATCCCTAGATGCGTGCTTTAATTACTAAATGATACGATGATCCATTTGTTGTTGATATGATCAACTTCAGGATTCGGATTGTTGGAATTTCGATTTTGAATTGAAATATACGATCCAGACCCGCGCGTCCCGCTGCGCCAACAAACATAACATACGTAGCCTACAAAAATATATAAACAGGGACATCAAAAAGAACACTAAACCAAATGCACTGCTGTCAAGGACACGACTCTATTGACACAGGACCACTACTGCAGCTCTACGGAAGCCAGGGACTATACATGCTATTGGTAACTTCCGGACCCAGAAGAGTGGACTCTAGCCAAGTCCAGATACTAAGCACCTGAAAATATTTAAAACCAACGGGTCAGACTATGCTGAGTGAGATTACAAATTACTAACGGTATTATAAATATAACATCACATTTTAAAGCAATCATACATATATTATACAATACAAGCCAAGTATTTGATCCGATCGAAACTTTGATTTCATAAACAACCTTAAACCATATAATTCCTAGTATTCATAGTGAATACAAACTTTTATGGGGTTACGGGATAGCTTCACCGTGTCAACCACCATCTGGTCGGGCATCGGGATAGTTCAACCATTATGCCTCATACCATCTCAAATCCAACCGTACTGCGGAGTCCCGAGATAATTCAACCAAGGCTACTCACTAGATACAGGCCGCGGGATAATTCACCCAAGCTGACCTCGTATCACATGACAACATGTTAATCTATTTCTACTCTATTTACTACGACTTACCGACATTGGTGATCACACAGCCTATTGACATTCAATAGGTAGCTGTTCCCTCGGATCGCACACCAGATTCTTATAATTAAAACAATCAATTATACGATATATAATACAATTAAAATCATATAACATGGGATGTATGCGATAATATTATTCATAGTATATAAAATAATTTTTACGAATAATATATGAAAGTAAAATGTAACTCACTTGACCTGCTATCTAATCTACAATGCACTCGATATGCTGTCAAACCCGTCTAATCCCAAAACTACCTCGTTGCTTATCGATACGACTGATACATATATAATTCAAATACGCGTTTAGCATATAAACGTGAACCTCGTAAATCTAAAACCCTAGGTTATAGATTAGGTTATTACTATTTCATTTCGTATTCAATTTCTCAATTCCGATAACTTCTTAATTGAACTCTTATTCAATCAATATGCTTATATCGATTTACTTATCATACTAACGTCCATTTCTATAATGTTTCATAACATTTATTGAGCTAATACGTCCATTTGTGTATATGAAATCTCCGGAGGGAGGGGCACGTCGTGCCCCCCCCCCCCTTTGTCGCGTCGCGCCTCTGCCTGGCGCGTCGCGCCAGGGCCATTTCTGGCCCGTCGCGTTGCGCTAGGCCAGAATGGCCTGGTCGCATCGCGCTAACTGCCAGCTTGTCGCGCCCCCTACTTTCCAGTAGGGTGAGGCCACGCCTCTGACTCCGATACTCTCCCTACCTCATTCCGACATGCTAGCTTAACAAAACCCAACTCAAAGCTAGCCGAAACATCCAAAAACGGCATGATTTTATCACTTTCGATCAATCTGTAGCGTCACAACTTAAAACAGCCCATATTCATCCATTTTTCGTGATAAAAACATTCAACTGACCTTGTTTTAAAGCTCGGGGAAGGTAAAGGATTGAATTCTAGAGAGATCGACACCAAGAACGCGCGATTCAGACGAGAAACGGCGAAACCGTGTTGATCGCAAGATAATCGTCGAAAACCCTTAGGTGTAAGTTTCTATCTGATGCTTCCTTCTTCTTTTCATATGATTTTGCTTATATATGTTGGCTAAAAGGTCATTTTGATCCTCTTATTCATTAATTTAAACCATTTCTCTTTTAAGCTTATTCTTTTAACCAAACGGTTAATTATTCACTTTAACTCAATTACGTACGTATTATTTATATCCAAATAAATAATACTAACTTATAATTACCAATTTCCGTCAATAATATTTTAATAGCAATTCCCGAGATTTAACTCATTATTTACCAAATTGGGACCTAAACTTTATTTTTATAACTTTTCCTTCCGTTCCTTTTAGTCCCACATTTTATTCTTTAAACGAATTCTAATATCAAACTTTCCGTATTAGAATTATTAAAATCAACCTACTCGGATCTTGTCTACCCAGTGACTTCGATATTCTTTGTTCTATTGGTTCGGGTTATCGGAAAAAGGTTAAATTACCAATTCCGGCAGCGCCAACATACAGGGTATTACAGAACAACACAGGCTCCACGGACAGGTCCTCCCTGAAAAGACACCAGAAAAGAAGAATAAGAAGAATAACAGATTCAGAAAACTCAAAGACAAAAGGAACGAGGCAAACCACGCTAGATCATACATGTAGCTCGACCAGGAAACATACACGAGGTCAGCAGCACGGTAGCCCCTCATATTAGCGCGAAAAACTGGTCGTACGACATCCCGACCACATAGGATAGACAAAGGCGGCGCTCTAGGCAGAAGATGCACGTGGGGTCCTTACTTCAAGTTGAGCACGCGTTCCCCCAGAAACCAGACTCGTCAATCTGGGCCATGCAGCATATAATACATGCACCTCCCCCCCCCCCCCCTCCTCGTCCGTGGCTAAATCAGCCAGCGCTCCCCCGGAAGGGCATTCCACTACAAATGGATCCACAAAATACTCCAAGTAAGTATATAAGTCAAATACAGTTTAAACATTAACCAGTTTGTTGTATGTTATGTACACCAATCAAGGCCAGCTTGTTCAGTTGTCTTCTAGAAGCAGCTCCCAAACTCTGAGTCAGAATACGGAATGTATCCCAGAACCTCAGCAATGGAAAACCTATCTTCGGTAGAAGGCCGAAATCCTGAAAGAATACCAGACTGGATCACCTAAATCTAAGAAAATACGGATAAAAGTGAATGAGGATGTATCCACTTCCCCCCGAGGCATTTATAAGCGCAAGCCTTCCTTGGACAGGCTACTTAGAGCCATTTATTCCTTAATGAACCCAGAATCAAAAGGCTCCATTATAAATTCAGAACCAGAAAACTCCCCGCTAGATCTGGCCAGACAAAGTACAAATCCATGGAGGACCTTCACAAAAGACAAGACTCTCCATTACAGGACCAGCTAATGACAAGAGTCATAACCTCAGAATACATGGTAAGAGTCACGTCAATCCTAGAGTATTAGAATTACCCCAAAGGATCAAAGTTACCCCTGAGGATCGGAATTACCCGAGAGGATGGAAACCAGAGATTTAAACACTCTAGACGATGGGAACCAAAGATACAGACACCCCATAGGATGGAAACTAGAGATATAGACACCCAAAGGATGGAAATTAAAAATACAGACACCCTAGAGGATCAGATCGCAAAATATAGCCGCCCCAAAGGATCAGATTAAAAATTCAGATGCCTCAGAGGACAGATTAAGAATTACCCAGAAGACGGGATTGAAACGGCCACCGATAGTAAGACACTGAGATATGGTTGAAAGACACCACAATATCCGAGACATAACAGAGCCAAACTATACATGCAAAGTATGGTATAAAGATGCCAAAGAACGGTAGAGAGACGCCGAGATGTAGTAGAAAGACACCAAAAAAATCTGAGACATAACAGAGCCAGACTCTACATACAAATTATGGTATAAAGACACCAAAAAACGGTAGAAAGACACCAAAGAACGGTAGAAAGACACCAAAGAATGACAGAAACGGATCGAAGTATGGCATAAAGACGCCAAAGCCTGGTAGAAAGACACTACCATCCGTTAATTGTGGAATAATTACGGAATCTAGGCACCTATTTAATAGGGTGGCCCTTGGGACGGCCAAAGGGATGTTGTCCCTTCTGCAAACCTAAGAAGCACCGGACATGATTATTACCAGGGTCCAAGCCATTAGATCACTCTCAGGACGACTGAGAGTTTATAGCTCCATTCCATGAGGCACACAACGGGCAGTCCCGACTCAACGAACTACCTTCTGGACAGCTGAGAAGACATATTCACGATCAAATGCCGAGTAGACCAGAACCAGGGGGCATGAAGCCAGAGTTATGCACCAACATCGGTAGTGCTCAGACTAGGGCATTACCAAACCACCAGGAGAGTGAGTGCCTCTGACGACAGGCAGTATCCTTGTTGCTTGTCTAACAGCGAGTTACTTCTTTAACAAGAATTAACCTACTTTGACAATTCTCGTTAAAGAGGGGGCAAACTGTAGACACCTATTTTACAGACAGGTAAAAAGTGATAAGGGCCTGAAGCGTCCAATGGTGATTTCCATAGAAATCCACCCGGGTGACGAGCTATCGAATTGCTTGTTAGAATCTAAGCAAGCGAAATTGTGCATAGCTGCAAAATTGGAGGATTAAAACGTAAATAGCCGCAAGTAGCCTATAAAAATCCAAAGAGATTGTAGTCTAAGTCTAGAAATTAGACTAATTGCAATATCTTAGAAGTTTATGGGCCAATTTGTATGTTTTACGGAATAAACCTGACCATACCCAAACCCATAGGCTCTTAGTAGTCTTTTTGACACTATTAGGCACCAAAACTGACTTTTAGCACCTTTTTAATTAGCTAGCAAGTCCAAATCCGAAAATCAAAAGTAAAATTCTACGGTAAATAATATAAAGATAATCCTAATCATTCATCACTTAACACTTCTTCAATCTCAAGCCAAATTCTAATTAGGCAAAACAGTAAATTAACTTAACCTAAACCCTAAACCTAATCCACCTCTATATAAACAGCCTTAAGACAACTGAGTTAGAGGTCGGACGAGAAATAAAAAAACCCGAGCTAGAAAATTTAATTCCCCTAGAGCAAGCCTGGGCCGAATATTACACACACACACACACACCAAAATTAGGTTTGATTCCAGTCCCTAAAAACATTAAACACGTGCTGATTCTCCAAGAACACAGCCTGCACAGACTCGAAGCTAGATTCCGCATCTACTTCGTTAGCAAACGCGCCAAGGACTCAGACGGGTGATTCTGAGGACCTTCTGTATACCTCATATTAATTTGTATGTCATAATCATCACATTTTCTAAATTTATTTGAATTAGGGGGTACGTTTGGCTACTTGTCACTTTTGCCATGAAATTGCCATATTAGCTATAATTAATATTTTTGTAAAATTGCCATGAAATCGATGAAAAGGCATGTTAATAGCTGAATTAATGTGTTTTATATGCTTAAATCCAGAAACCCAGTAATTTAGAACACCTAGAATGCATGTTTAGGTTGTTTTTGAGTTAAATCGCCATGAAAAATAAACATTCAAAGCTGCTATAAGTCCATGTTTCCAGTGTTTAATTCGCTTTTAAACACTTCTAGACCATTGCAGTTGTTTTCCTTGTTCTTTTTATGCGTTTTTGGCCATTTTTGCACAAAAATGGAGCTGAAACGAGTGATAACAAAGCTGAAAAATGAGTTGCTGCCCCTGCTGCCTGCCGTGCCGCCACTGTAATCGACAGAGCCACCAGAATAAAGTGGCGGCACCGCCACCATAGAATTTTGGCGCTGGAAGTCACACCGGTGCCGTATTCTTTATGCCCAGACTTCGAGAACTAGACTCCCAAATCTTCCAGACTCCGATCCATACTTCCAAACGCGTTTTTAGGCTCGTTGGGGCTCGGAATCAAGCCCGGTTTGAACCCAGATGTAAACTAGTTAATGTACTTTAATTTTAGAGAAAAATTAAGGAATACCCAACTTATACAATAATAATTTGAAAATTACGGGGCTATCTTTCAAAATTGAAAGATACCATGTCCACCTTTTATTTTGCAAAACCAACTTTTCTAAATTAACAAAATACAAAAGTTACTGAATAAGGTAAGTCTCACCTGAAAATCAAATATTCTCCTACAATCTCTATGAAAATCAAATTTTAAGATTACAATTAAGATCTTTCTAAAATTGAAGAATATACATAACATGAAAAAGGAGCAAACTGAAGGCAAAAAATGATAATTCAGAGAGCAATTTCATGGGGGGACAAACTTTAATTCAGATAGAAAAACGATAATTGAAAAGCATCATAAGAAAAACAATCATCTTATTAGAAGGAATCAAACTTAGTATGATGAATGAAATGTAACTTTTTTTAAATCAAAATTGAGAAAAACAATTGATCATCGACGATCACCATTTTATTGAAATTAGTTATGTTTTTTCAATGATGAACAATGTTAGAATACGTTGATCATAGCTGAAACTTTAATGGAAAAGTGTTTACGTTGATATATTTTTAGACTCGTTTATTTGGTTTATATTTGCCTATATATGAACAAAATTTTAAGTTTACCAATATTGTAATTTTATTTACATTGAAAACAAGTTTATTTATATCTACGTACTGATTGTATTGGAAATTCAGTCTCTTTTCAAAAAAAATAAGTTAACTAGTAGTATACTAATGATGTTATAAAGGTAGACTGCGTTGTCAGCAGAAAGATGGTAACTACATTACTAACATGTGTATGCTGTTTTGATTCAATAAATAACTTTTTTAATACAAAATAAATGTTATTTTGCAGGAATGACAATTCAAAATCCTAGTTTGCTACAATGGAGTATGGGATGAAAGTTTTAACTACTCAAATTACTTTATCAAAGGAATTTTAGTTAAAGATGATGCAGATTTGGAAACATTGTACTATATTATCTGTGGTATACTAAAAGTAAATAATTGGGAAACGAAATTAAAAATTAGATATCAATTGGAACCAAACAGCAGCCTGTGGATATTGAGGAAAATAAAAGTGTGCAATTCTACATTGAACAGAAAAAAGATGAAGCAAGAATGACGCATTTCCATTGTGCGTCACGATGAGACAACGTCAAAATAAGCAAATTATTGATATCAGCCTGTAGAAACTTTTAATAAAAAATAAAAGTCAATTTAATAGAATTGGATGCTTTACGACATGCTTAACATTGCGATTTTCAATAAAATCTAAAGCATGTTCATTATTAGTTTGTAAAGAAGTTACTAACTGTCTATTGAAGGGTTGATCTGCAAATTAATTACGTAATTGCTATTTACCAGTGGTATCACATTAAAAACACAATTTTAAAGGTATACAAATGGGTCACCAACATTAATTAACAAAAAAAATCATTAAATTAACCAATAGTATTTTATAGGTAGACAAATGGTTTACCAATATAATATTAAAAAATAGAAAAAGCTTAGTAGTAAATTTAGGTTGTGAAGAAACTGATTTCACAAAGTAGTCCATCAATATGAAAATAATCAGTCAAAATAATCAGTCAAAATAAATACAAAAAAAACTATATTCAGATTTGGATAAATACTATACTTATAAGCCAAACACCAAACTGTAATTTATTTGTCCTATTAATTCTTCAAATTATACGTCATGGTTTCGGTTCAACCTCCTCATCGCGATCAATGTTGTCTTGAAGCTTCATATGGCCATATCGTAAAACAAGGTTTTGATACGTTCTCGATAGTTCTCAATGCCATATCGATAAAATACTATTGGTTAACTTAATGATAAAATACTATTAGTTGAACTAGGTGGCGACCCATTTTTTAAACCATTTCCAGATCAAGAAGTCAGCCATAAGTGTGGGCGAGCGGCCCCCGAACCCCGCTGTGCTCATAGTGGCACTTTAATTATGTACTAAATTGTATCTTGTATGTGTCATAGGTGTCATGTGGGTTTTCGATGACGATTTGAATTGCTTTTGAATAATTATGGAAGATATATTCGTTTTCCTTTCGAATTTGTCATGATTTAGTTTAAACATCCATATCTTCAATTGCACGGTCGGATCGGGCCCATCTTTGGATATGTTGTTCCTAAGAGGATTTGCTAAAAATTGTGCGGTTGGATCATTTGTTTGATGAGGCGCGATGGAGGCCTCAATGAGCGCAACGCGCCTCGCATCGCGCCTCAGGCATTAAAATGTGTTTTGAGGAGTGAAGCGCGATGGCAGGAGCGATGGGCATCGCGTCTCGCATCGCGCCTGTCATGAAATTTTGTGTCGTGGCCCATGAATAAACCCCTTATCCGACCTAAAACTTTTCCCACTCACTTTTATAAACTTAGATCGTTTTGCACGCATCCACTCCATTTTCCTTCGCTCTTGACTGTTCGATAAACGATTCATACCTTATTCAACTTCTCTCTTCAATTTCTATCGTATACTTCGTATCATGGTTTAATCTATCCATATTATCGGTTCTAATAGCGTTACTATCTCACCTATAATCTAGAATCGTGATTACCTCATTTGTTTCGGTAGTGTTTCTTTGCCTTCGTTTATTGGTACATACATTTTTCACCTCATTGTGTTAAATTGATTTTGGTTGTAATGATAATTACCTACTGTTTTGATGAGTTTTAGTGGTTGTCCATATGTGTTTGATTAGATCTATGTGATTTATAGATGTTATATCATGCTATAGTTTATTATTGATTCGATTAGCGTTATAGTTTGTTAAAGTTGTTTTCATGATTCATTGTGATGTATAGTTACTATTTTGGCTATTGATTTGTTGTTTATAAATGTTTTGGTATAGGATAACATGATTGAGAAATGTGTATTCATGTTATGGTTGATTGTTGGATCATATGTTGAATTGTTTATTCGTTTTCGGCTATGCATGTTGGATATCAATTAGAAGGTGTTGTTGGATGGTTAGGGTTGTTCATACTCAATAATTCATGTTGATATTGATTATGGTATATTGTTGTTCATTCATGATAGGTTATTTATGAGTTATGGGAATTATGAGTTAAATTGTCATATCTTGATTTGATCGATAAGCATGTTTGTTAGTTGTTTGTTTTAAATCTGAAAATATAATTAGTTTATGGCATACAATCTGAGTTGGATTCATTTAATGTCATAGAATGCTTGTGTTGATGTTGGCTTTTTGAGCAAATTTGGCTAAGTGTTAAGCATGTTGTTTTTTTTGTCAATCAACCAAAAGAGCAATTATATTGCAAAAGAGGCCCGGTTACAACAAGCCTAGCTGGGCAACAAGCAGCTAACAAACCAACTACAACCTCTGAAAAAAGCAGACAAACAAGCAAACAACTAGAGCACCTGAACTGTAGAAGCAGCCAAACAACTAACTCAACTTACTCCTGACATCATTTGTAATTCTAGCACAGATATGATCACAACTCTGCACTTTCTAGTTAAAAACAGTATCATTCCTAGCTCTCCATATGTGATAGACTATGGCATTAAACCATAATCTTCTGGTTTTAGCTCTAACTTATTTTCCCTTAGCTCTTTTTTCCAGGTGGCTAACTTCTCTTCTCCAACTAAACTTCTGTCTAGTTTCATTTGAATTCCTTAGAGACTTTTCCCAAACATCAGAGTAAAACTTGCAATCAAAAAATAGATGCTCTATACTTTCAGTCTGTGAATTGCAAAGAGGGCACACATTAGTAGGGACAACTCCCCATCTCAGAAGCTTATCTTTTGTATTAAGTCTTCCCATGATTGCCAGCCAAGTAACCAAAGAGTGTCTGGGGATCATGCCAGCAAACCAAACAATACTGTGCCAAGAGACTTTGCTTTGCTCATGGATTAAACTTCTCCAGGCACTATTCACTGTGAACACACCATTAGCTTTTCCTTTCCATATGATACTGTCTGGAACATCTGCTTTCACACTAATATTGTCTTCAATGAATTTCCAGGCATTTAAGGTAGTATCATCCATTGGGTCTGGGTGCACCCATTTGTAACCTCTCCATAAGTTAGCTACTTTAGCCATCTTAGGAATATCAGCATCCTTCAAGTTAATATCAAGATATCTGTCTTTAATTGATCTACTATTCAACCAGGGATCACACCAGAAAGTAAAGGATTTCCCATCTCCCAAGTCATACTGGAACAAATGCTTGACTGAATCCCTAATTTTCAAAATCTGTCTCCATACCCAGGAGTATTCATATGGTTTGTCAATACCCCAAAAGTTGAGTCTCTTTAACTTGTTAGCAGACACCCAAGAAGCCCATAATGTAGCTCTTTGAGAGATGATTCCCCAAATATGCTTGACTAAGGCAGCTTTATTCCACAAAAGAACTGATTTTATACCTAGACCACCTGAGTCTTTACTGCTACAAACTCTTTTCCAGTTTACCAGGCCATTTTTCTTGTTTGAGTTATTATTACTCCACAAAAAATTCCTGTAGGCTTTCTCAACACCTTTTATCACTGCTTTAGGTAACATGAAGACTCAACACCAGTACACTTGCATGCTCAGCAGGACTGAATTGATGAGCTGGAGTCTCCCAACATAGGAAAGGCTTTTGGAAGACCAGGAGTTCACTCTGCTTGTAATCCTCTGAATAAGGCTCTCACAGTGATCCTTAGTAAGTCTAGTGGTGATCAAAGGCAGCCCCAAGTATTTAACTGGGAAGCAACCCTCTTGAAACCCAATAATTCTCAGAATTTCATTCTTTACATGCAGAGATACACCATTAAACAAGATTGTACTCTTCTGATGATTTGGGGATAAGCTAGAGACTTTTGAGAAGGTGATGAGGGAGTCTTTAACAATTTGGATTGACTTGCTATCTCCATTGCTGAAGATGAACATACCGTCAACAAAACACAGGTGATTTAAATTGATGGACTTGCAGCTCTTGTGTAAGCTAAATCCAGAACCTGCTTTAGTATTCCTCTTCATTAACCTGGAAAAATATTCCATGCACAAAACAAACAGTAAGGGAGAAACATGATCACCTTGTCTAAGGCCTTCTCCACCTGCAAAATAACATGTAATCTCACCATTTACCATGATAGAAAATATTGAGGTTCTTATACAAGTCATGACCAGGTTGATGAACTTGTCAGAAAATCTCATACCTATCAGGACTTCTTCTATAAAATCCCACTCCAAAAAGTTATAAGCTTTCTGAATATCAACTTTTATTGCACAGCTATTGCCTTTCCCTCTATGATAATTTCTCACCACTTTATTAGCTAGAAGGATATTGTCCACAATGCATCTACCATGCACAAAAGCTAACTGACAGGGATCAATGATCTTGTTTAACACATTACTGATTCTCTTGGCAATAATCTTTGAAATCCCTTCGTATATCACATAACACAAGCTATTGGTCCATAATCCCCAATAGACTCGGGGCAATTCACTTTAGGGATTAAAGTGATGACTGCAGAATTAGCTTGTCTGAGCATACTGCCATTGGAGAAGAATTCCAAGATGGCCTTAGTTACTTCCTCTCCCACAGTACTTCGGGCTTTCTTGAAAACGCACTGGTGTATCCATCAGGCCCAGGAGTCTTATCTTCATTAATGGAGAAAATAACAGCTTTAACTTCTTTTGGGGAAACCTCTTTAGCAAGCTCAGCTCTATCTGAATCATCAAGAACTATACCCTCCATAAGTAACAATGAATCAACATGGTTCCAATTATTAGATCTTGTACCAATGAAAGCCTCAAAATGCCTGATAATTTCATCCTTTATTCTGTCAGAATTAGTACAAATGCTACCATCATTGAGCTTCTACATATTGATCTTTTTCCTAGCCTGTCTTTGCAGCAAACTCTTATGAAAGAATTTGGAATTAAGATCCCCCAACTTAATCCAATTGGCTCTGGATTTTTGTCTCAAAATGCTTTCTTCCCTAGACATCAACTTAAAGAGATGAATACTGACTGCTCTCTCCTCTTCATGCAGATGTTCATTAAAGGGATCTTTAATTAAATTTGATTGCAACTTCTCAAGTAAACTTTTGGCATTATTTACTTTAGAAGTGATATCACTAAACACTCTTCTATTTAGAGGTCTCAACTCTTTCCTTAGATCTTTTAGCTTCTGATAAACCTGAAACATCTTAGATCCACTAACATTTTTGCTCTAGGCATTGCCAACAATCTCTTGAAAATCATTGTGCCTGCACCACATATTAAAAAATCTAAAAGGACTCTTCCTTGTATTGCTTCCATCCCATGTTCTAACCACCAAAGGGGAATGATCAGAGATACCAGTATTCAAAGCCTCACAATAAGAATCCATCCACTTACTTAACCATAATTCATTGGCAAAGCACCAATCCAGCTTCCTCCATATCCTATTGCCGCCTCTTTGATTATTACACCAAGTGAAATGACTACCCTGCTTTTTAAGCTCATTCACATTAGACTGGATAGCCCAATTCCTGAACTCATTACTTGCATGAATATCAATAGCATTACCTCCCATTCTGTCATTATTTGACATCACAACATTGAAATCAGATACTATGATCCACTTATCACTTATAGACTGACTAATGGACTTAAGCTTCTCCCATAACTCCACTCTCTACTCAGCTATATAAGAGCCAGAAACCACTGTGCAGATGAACTCCAAACTCTCCCATCAGAAATTTGAAATGGATAAATTGGTTATGAATAACCAGAGAATAACTAGACACAACTACTGAATTGAACAAAATCCAGATCCTTCCCATAGATGAGAAGGAGTAATTATGAATGATATCCCATCCAGGAAACTTATTCTTAAAAGAATTCCAAATCTTATCAAAATTGTTACTATTTACTCTAGTTTCTAGTAGACCAATCACACACAACTTATTGGACTTAATCAGAGAACAGGCCTCTGATTGCTTGAGGGCCAAATTGATCCCTCTAATATTCCAACACCCAATCATCTAATTAATATTTGGTGGCTTAGCGGGTCTCAACCTACTCTCACCTATAACATCAATTTTCAAGTTACTACCACCTTTATATTCATTAGAAATCATCAATTTTTCAGTTCCAATAACCAAAGAATTAAAAGGATTATGAGTCACCTCAATGCTGGCTTTTTTTTAGGAACCTCATTCCTCTGAATTCCAATAATCTGCTCCTCAATCACAGGATCAGTCAGGGCCTTATCTTTCATCACACTTTCCTTCTGAACAACTCTGCAAAATTTCTTAAGCGTGCCCCATCCTCTTACACTTATCACAGAAAATAGGTTTCCAATCAACACTATCCTCTATTTAAAAAATTCCCAAGTTCATCCATCATGTCCACACAATCTGGATAACAACCTAATACATCCATTTCAACCAAAATCCTAGCATATCCAGTGTTGTTCTGTTAATGGTACATTGATCACAAAACATGGGAGTTCCACAAAGACTTCCAATTCTACTTAGTATTTCGGGAGACCAAAACTCCCAAGGTAAGCCTGGCAACTGGATCCAAATAGGGACTGTTTTGATCTCTGAAGGGTCCATTATCATTCTAGGGTGCCACTTTTTAAGCAGAAGAGGTTTTCTGATCAAAAGTGAAAGGACCTGAACCTAAGACCTTCTTACAGTGTTCCTCAGTTTTGAAATCAAAGAGAAACATTGATGCATTGATTTTAATCACATTGGTAAGACCATAGTTTCCCCATCTATTCTTAACAAATGCAGATATTCTTTCAAATTTTGGAAACATACCTAACACACAGCCAACTAGAGCATTCCTCCATTTATCTTCTTCTTTAACAGTTTCCTTCGAGTTGAAGGTCACAAATCGTTCACCATCCTTAATAGAAGGAGGTATGTACTTCAGTTCACTATCAGCATCTCTTATCATGTTATCAGTCAAGAGCGAGCTCCAATTCCTCACTCCATTATTCTCACCATTAACATTCTTGTTAATCTTCTCAGCATCATCACTGATAATCTCATCTGTAATCTCTTCTACTTCGTTATTCACCTCAATGTTCAATTTAGGGTTTGATATACTCCCAAATCCTTAATTTCCTGAACAAATCCCAATTGTTCAAGCGAACTCGATGATTTTGGATCTAGATTAAAATTCAAGTTACTCACTACCACATCAGACTCATTCAAGAATTGTTTTTTAGGAGAACTAACCTTTTCAGCGGCTCTCTTCCTCGCCATTAGGGCAGGAACGTGAGCTTTTAACGATAATCGTTTTTTAGGATGCATTCAGAGGAGGAGAGGGGAAGAAAAAAGTTTACTCTTTAAAGCAAATTTTATTGTTTGTTAAGCATGTTGTTATAAGTGGATTGTTGGTTTATTAAGCTATATTGAGTTCCATTGATTTCAAATGATTATTGATTTTATTTAAAGGCTTTTCAGACTATTTAAACTTTGGTTTATACTTAGACTTGGATCGCCCGACATGTGAGATTAAGCTTGTAATTGTGGTAACTCGGCTAACTCACTACTTTGGAATTTTTACTTGAATTTAATAATCTGAACTAAGTTATGTAAGTATTTCGGATTATGTTTTCAAGCAGGAACTCAATTAGGCATAACTTGTTATTTGACTCTGTTGTGTATGAATTCTATACTTTGGCTTATATGTTGGCTTGTAGTTTGAGATACTAGTTGCAATAACCTTAAAAGGATTAGGATATTGGATCGTGCCACGAGTCCTAAATTATGGAATTTGGGTCAAATAGGCCGGGAATGAGACTCAACTTAAAAAGTATAAATGGAATAAGAGGATTAATCGGATCACGAAATAATAATTTGAAGTAGAAATTATTATTCGTTAAAGCAATTATTAGAGGGACTAAGTGAAAGCTAAGAAAATAGATATTAAATAAAATAGAAGTCCCGAGCTAATAATTTTCTCGACAACGTTCGTGAAATGTTATTAAGAATTAATCGAAAAAGAATTTCCAAAAGTTAAGCACGACGGTAAATTGAGAAGTTAAGCTAAAGCGTAAATTAGTCGTTTCGAGCTAAAATGGACTTTTAGCCATATTGAGCCAAAGTGGACCTTTAGCTAATGACTTATCAAGTACGGGAATGAATTTTTATTCATTTTACTTACTATAAGTAATTAAAAAAAGAAAGGATTTCCGGGAATCGATTTGAGAATCAAGCAAGACGGGAAGTCGTTTTGAGAGTTAAGCACCTCAGTTAATCGATTGAGTTAAAATATAAATTCACCGAGATTAAGTGGACTTTTTCCCCCTTGAATGATGTCACTAACTTCTTCACTAAGGGTTTGATTTAAGATATCCCTCTCATTAGTCTTAAGAAAGGAAAAAGAAAGAAAAGAAAAAAAAAGATGGTGAAGCTTTCTCCTTCTTCTTGGCCGAACTATCTCCTCTCCATGGCCAAGGGATTTCTTCATAAACGTCTTTAAATTTGATGCAAATCACTACTAAGAACAAAGGTAGTTGAGGTAAGGTGTTCAATTAAAGGTTTTTATGGTTTAATTTGGAGTAATTTGGATTAGAAAAGTTAGGGTTTATAGCATTGATTTGGGGTTTTTGTGTTAATGATCATGTAATGTGTTGATAAGTATAAGAAACTTATTTAAGAGATGGAATGATTTGATTTATGGAATGGATTGGAATAAGGGAATAGATTGGATTGTGATAAGATAAGCTAAAGTTTAGGGTTTCAGTCGGAAAGTTATGCATGGATGTATATGAACGAATAAATTGAAAGCAAAGTTTGAATGTTTTAATTAGTACTCATTTGTAAACTTATGAACTCACTCAGTGTCAACTGACCCCCCCCCATAGTATTTTCTTTTCAGGAGTATAATCTGTGGATACGACGAACTTCTACCTTATTCCAGAAATCTTATATATAGAAAGAAGGAGTCAACCAGTAGTGTTGCAGTAGTCGGGCCCTAATGTGTATAAGTAGTTGGACAAACGGCTTGCATGTTTTATTCATACTCTAATATATATAAAAGATTTTGAAAACTGAATTTTAAACCGTTTGTGATAATACGGAACGAGCTATGCTAGAATGTGAGACATCGCATTATAAGACCCAGGTTCCTATTTAACATTTTCAAAAATTGAATAGACGTTCGTAAACGTCAAGCTTTGAAAAGCTTTAATGAAAACGTTTTATGAATGAATAAGTTAATCGATCAATTGAAGGTTTGCAAAAAATTATAACGTTTTTAAGGCTTGCTACGGGTTTCGGAATTACCATTCTCATTCCCTAGCGTCGATCTCGACTCGAGATTTCAGGTCGTGACACTAGTCCTATGTGATGTCTAGTATTCTTACAGTTAGGGTTCTTTGTTTTTAGACCCGTCGTCTGCTCGTGCTTCGGAGTCGAAGCATATCTAGTTGCTTGCCAGGTTTTCATGTGGATTCGCAAGCAGTGAGTTTATGTTTCTATTTACCGCTTTATTAAATAAATTGTGTATTTTATTATATAAATGTTTTCATACTGGTTTTCGAATCATTGTAAATCTGGATTGGAATGAGCTACTTGATGGGTATCATAGAGACTGCGTGCACCAGTAAGTACTTTGGGTTTGGCAGACAATCGTCTAGCCTACTTTGGGATTGATGAGGATTTATTCCCGTCTACTTTGGGTTTCAATGTTGATTCGTCACACCTACTTTGGATTTCATTTCAATACTGATTCCATAATGTTATATATATATATATATATATATATATATATATATATATATATATATATATATATATATATATATATATATATATATATATATATATATATATATATATATATATATAAGTATGAGAGGGTTTTATGGTTTTAAAGGTTTTCACTTAATAAATGTAAATAGTAGTGATGGTTCCGGTGATGCTGGATCCGGTCTTGATGTGGTCGGTCTGAGTGTGATCTTCAATCTACACAGAAAAGATAGGTTAGAAGGATTCAAGCCGGTGTTGGCTCGAACACCCTCTGATGCCTAAGTCAGATAGACTGAATTTATAAGAGTTTGGAGTGAAGATAAGTAATTAGAGGTCCTTTACCTGACCTAGGTCCATTAATATATAGTAGATAGTCATTGCATTGTAGTATGAGTCTTGTTACTGATTTGAGTTCATCTTCTTGTTAAGATTAGGTAAAATCCGTCCTAATCCCTTATTTCACGGGATAAGGGCGTTATCTGGTCTTCTGGTAACGCTGCGTACTGAGTCAGTGACTTTGGACTTGTCTCTGAGTCAGTGACTTCGGGCTTGTCTCTGAGTCGGTGACCAACGCCACCTGTGTGGGTCTTATGTACTATTCTAGTGGTGTATCCATCATTAGTCCCTCCCAACAAGAATATTTATATCAAGCATTTATGTTTGTTTCATTGTTTCTGTGGATTATGTCTCTGACCTTTTGTCTTGTATTTTGAAACGTTGCTTTCTTCGCGTTGTGTCTTCTTATCGAGCTTTCCTTAGGCTCGGCCCACTTCATTCTTTGTTTTGTTTTACATGGTACATTTTTGTTTTCTCCTTTATTGCAGAGATGGGTGATGTTTTTCTTGATGACTTGACTCTCTCTTTTGATGATAATGATGATGATGTGATTGACGAGTTTAAACTTGTATTAGCCTCTTTGCCTTCTGAATCTATTATCAAGACGGAGAAATCCTCTGATGGGCCGCCTCCTCTTTATTCCGGGAAGAAAGCTCGGGACCTTTGTGATTGGACAAGGCAAGGATTTGCGAAGCGGTTGAAGAAGAGCATGCTTCTTATGAAGGTGTGTTGCTTTTTCTTTATCTATAAAGAATCAAATTGTTGACTATGTCATGCGTCTGTGTCATAAGTCTGCGACTAGCTTCTACTGGAGACATCAAAAAATGCTAAAGTTTGAAGATTCTCCTGATAAAGAGAAACTCAATGCGTTTAATGTTGTTAGTGCAGAGGAGGGAGCGACCCTTCCAGAGGAGAACATCGTCTAGGATCGTAGCCTTTTTACTCCGTGATTGTGTAGAGTATTCTCCGAGAGAGGAGAAATCGTTTGTTCCCGACACTGTCAGTCCAAAGGTGGGGGCGACCCTTCTAGAGGATGTGTGGTTTAGACCGTGTGTTTGGTCTTCCGTTTTTAGCTAGCTTTTGAATATTCTTTATGCTGCCTCGTGGGACAACACTTCTCTTGTTCTTTCATTTTGGGGCTCTTATGTTGATTAGAACCGGCCTCTTTATTTCAGAACAATTTTCATGTTTTACGGATCAGTTGGTCTACATCCTTCCTCTGGTTTTGTTGGCGCTGTCATGGAGCCTTCTCGTGGAGATGGCGCAGAGAAGAGTCTCAGTCCTCCCGTCGAAGTCCTAGAGAAAGAATACAATACTCAATGTAACGAGGTACTTTTACCTCCTTTGGGACTATTGACTGCGTCTGCCGTACTTCGAGTAAAATGGTTCTTTTAGTGGTGCTGTCATTCTAGTAGAATAGTCCTTTAGGTGGGATGGTTCTTTCAACGGGGTGATCCTTCGAGTGGAAATACCTCTCCGGTGGAAATGTTCTTCTAGTAGAATAATGCTTTGAGTGGGACGGTTCTTTCAATGGAGCAATCCTTCGGGTGGGATGGCTTTCTGGTGGAGTTGTCCTTCTATAAATAGTCCTTCAAGTGGGACGGTTCTTTTGATGGAGCAATCCTTCAATGAATCGGGTATTGTGGTACATTAGTCGTCTGCCTTTGATGTGCTTTGGTTTCGATCTTTGTATGGTGCCTTAAATGGTTCTGCTTGGTTATCTGCCTCTGGTACACTTTGACTCTAACGAATGTCTTTTTTTTAAACTGTCCCAGAACTTGGTTGGGCGAGTTGTGAATTTTGGATTTCTACTTCTATTGCTGCATGTTCGTTAGTATTCTTCTACATAATGTTTCATTTTTAATTGAATGGATAGTCTATATACCTTCAACGTCTTTTACGGCAATGATGTTGTTCTTTCTTTTGCGAGTGGAGATGAAGCCTTTTCTTCGTGTTCAGTTGTTTTGCTTTTGTTTGGCCTACTTCTCGGGCGATTCCACTCTACATTTGAGTCTAGAGTATACCTCGATCAGTTGTTTCCCTAACACCTCTATGTCTGCGTCTAAGATTACTCATCCATCTGTGCCTGCACCTGGGACTACTCGTCCATCTGTATTTGGGACTATTCTTCCATCGATTGTTAATTGTTGTGTATTTTTATATAGGATCGTTATTTTTCTTGTTGTACGTCTTTTTCTTGAATTGTTTGTCCTCCATGTTTTGTCCCAGCAACTCTGCATCTGGGTTGTTCGTCCTCCGGTTGTTGTCCTTCTGCGTCTGGTTTGTTCGTCCTCCAGTTGTTTCCCCATCACCTCTGCATCTAGGACTGTTCGTCCTCCAATTGTTGTCCCAGTACCTCTATGTCTGGGTTGTTCAGCCATTCTGTGTTTGGTTTGTTCATCCTACGATTGTTTCCCCTGCATCTCTGCGTCTGGGACCTGTGTCTATGCCTGGGACTTCGTCAATCTACATCTGTTCGTGGGATTATTTGTCCGTCGGTTCTTTTCATAACATCTCTGTGTCTACGCCTGGGATCTGCGTCTGCGCCTAGGATCTGCATCTATGCTTGGGACTTCGTCCATCTCATCTTCATTTGGGATCATTTGTCCTCCAATTCATTTTATTGGAGCATTTCTTCCTTCTATGACTGGTACAATTGTTTCTCTTCCGAGTGTCACAGTAGTTTCTCTTCTGACTGTCACAGTGGTTTCTCTTCCGACTGTCACAGTAGTTTGTGTTTCACAATGGTTTCTCTTCTGAAATTCCATTAAGCATCATTTCAATCATTGCAAACTTCAGTAAAAATGATTCAACAAGTAAATTTTAACGCCAATATAATAAAGTAATGTTTTTTTTTTATTTCGTTACTTCAATATTTATAATTTAGTAGATCTATAATATCGATACAATTAAACATTATCTTACAAGCATCATAAGATTGCCACTTTGAATACTAGTGATATAAAAGGAAATACTTATATGTTTGTTTTTGTATGTTGCACTGGTGTCTGCGTCTGGTGTACGGTAATTGTTCCTTCTATGACATAGAGAGATGAAGAAGTTTGGATGAACTAAACTTTCTTGATTCGACAGCTTCATATATTACTTTTGATAGCCACTTATGCTCTGATTTGTTGATTTTCACTCGTGACTTCCAATCTTTCTTTATATGGTTGTCTATCACCGAGAACCAAAATTAAATTTATTCAAGAACGAATTATCGTTCCCACAGACGGCGCCAAATGATGGTTCTGGTGATGCTGGATCCAGTCTTGATGTGGCCGGTATAAGTGTGATCTTCAATCTACACATAAAAGATAGGTTAGAAGGATTCGAGCCGATTTTGGCTCGAACACCCTCCGATGCCTAAGTCAGATAGACTGAATTCATAAGAGTTTGGAGTTAAGATAAGTAATTAAAGGTCCTTTACCTAACCTAGGTCCATTAATATATAATAGATAGTCATTGTGTTGTAGTATGAGTCTTATTACTGATTTGAGTTCATCTTCTTGTTAAGATTAGATAAAATCCATCCTTATCACTGATTTCATGGGATAAGGGCGTTATCTGGTCTTCTGGTAACGCTGCGTACTGAGTCAGTGACTTTGGACTTGTCTCTGAGTCAGTGACTTCGGGCTTGTCTCTGACTCGGTGACCAACGCCACCTGTGTGGGTCTTGTGTACTATTCTGGTGCTATATTCATCAAGTAGTATGAACTCATCTATATATATCTGACCCCCGTTGTTTTCCCTATTTTCAGGATTTTATTTTGAGAGTGTCGGTGACCTCCATATTTGTTGATTTCCTCGAAGGTTTATTTTTTTAAAATAAAGATGTCAAACTTGTTTAAAATTCTTAGACCACCATAATATTAGTTATATCTTTATCATTTTAGACAGTTGTTGTCAGATTGGTCTGACTATTGTTTATGCATGTTGGCATGTATTACTTTGGATTTGGATTATATATAAATTGGCATGATGTTGGAGTCCCGGAACTGAGCCGAGCATTTTGGTTATATGTTGTTATATAAACTATTAGATTTAAGGTTGGAGTCTCGGTTACCCCGAGCAATTGTTTCTATGCAGGTTTTGTATGTTTGTATGTTATTCGCGAGGCTAGCTACGGGTTTCGAAACTACCACTCCCATCCCCTAGCACCACTCACGATCTCTGAAATTGGGTCGGGACAGTTATCCAGGTTGTATAAAAGGCATTTCCTAATTGAACTAGGTGGCAACTTTATTATTTCAAAACTTTGTAGAATAGAGGTCAGCCATAAGTCTAGGCGAGCGGCCCCCAAACTCCGCTCTGCTCACACATCCTATAAACATGTTTCTAATGCATATCTATACTAATCATGGCAGAAACGTTAAGAACAGCAGTTATGGAAGTCATGGCAAAAATACTGAAAAATAGATTAAACATGCATCCTAGTTCATGTAACTCAACAATTATGACATATATGAAATAGAAGTGACAAGTAAGGACGAAGACAGTGGGGGGCATGCAATGGCACTTCCCCCCCCCCCCCCCCCCTCCAAGTTAAAATTAGGTCTAATTTTGAGACCTAATTAGTTAAGTTTTATAATTTTTGGTAAAAACTAATAACTTTATTTCAGATATAATTAATGATTTTTGGTAACATGTAATGTAATTTTTATATTAAATTAATTAGTAAATCAAATTTTTATTCATTTATTAAAGAGTTCTATTAGAATAAAATATTTTTTTTTGTCAATCATTAAAATAAAATATTAAAATTGACAAATTTGTAATGTCATTTTATCCACATTGCTTAGAGAGTGGAAAGTGGAATTTTTTTTACCTATAAAATCAAACTCACTCTCTTTTTTTTTAAGCATCTCATTCCACACAAACTAGCATATTAATTTCTAAAAGCTTTTGTTTGATTTTTTTAGTCTATAATTTTTTATAAATATTATTGGAATATTTTGGGCAATGTCCGAAGACATAAGCTGATCTTGACTGAATTCTTGTATTCTCTTTATTGTCTATTTTGGCTAACTACAGTTATCTATACATTAATATATCGAGTTAAATTCTATTTAGGAGGTTGGTATCTAAGTAATTCACTTGTGATCCACCAATTTATTTTTTGTAATGTTTCTGATATAATTATATAGCACATTACGTGATTCGCTAGCATAATTAATTAAAAAAAGATTGAAATTTCGCATCTGACATTTAATTTTTTTATGTTGAATTGGACTCAATTATTTTTATTAGTAAAATTAAATTTAGTCTCCCCTCAAAAAAATCTTGGATTCGTCCCTGATGACAAGAGATGATATTGTGTCCTCATAAGTACCGTTTTGAGTCCTTGACTCAGTTTTTTGTGACCCATATGTGGAATCCATATTTGGATCGGTGTGCAACAGTGCGTAATTGATTGATTAAAGCGTTAGCTTGTTTTTTGGGCTGGAATCGAGCGTTATGTGTGTGTGGTGGTGGTAAGGTTCGGCCAACACATGTATTTTTAGGATTTATTATTCATTTTCTATACGTAATGGTGTCACTCTAGTTAGGTCAATTAAGGGTCACATTTATAGTGGTTAGATTAGGGTTAGGGTTTTTGAAGTCTAAGTTAGATTAGGAATGTACAAGTTAGGTTTTTAGATAGGTTTTAAATACATATTAGATCATTATTACATTTAAATTCATATTTAATTATGTGTGCTATGCAAAAGGGGGTTAAAAGACTGATTTGGTTCTTAAAAGTATTGAAAAGGATGTTTAAGACCCTATGGGTTTGGATATTGTCAATTTGGCCAATTAACCTTGCAAATTGGCTCATAAACTACTAAGACATTGTAGTAATTAGTCTTATTTCTTAGACTTAGATCACAATCTCTTTAGATTTTATAGGCTTTTCACGGATAATTACGTTTTAATCCTTCAATTTTGTAATTGCTCGCTGATCCACACTGCTTGAATTCAAACAAACAGATCGATAGCTTGTCACTTGGACGAATTTCTTTGAAAATCATCATTGGACGCTTCAGTCCCTTATCACTTTTTAACTGTCCGAAGATTAGATGTCTACAACGCCCTTCTTCATCTTCATTTCCACCTGCGCCGCTGCAAACACCTCTCCTCCGCCTCGCTCTACAAATCTTCCTCTTCAACTTCATCTTACCAGATTCTTCAAAACCTCACCTAATATGAAGAATTCAAACACCTAACCATGAGATGGCCGAGTGAAACAAGAGCAGTTCTTTACGACTCGAAGAACTGATTGAGAAAAGAGAAGTATGCAAGCCATGTGAAGGAGCAGAAAGGTGTAGTTATAGTTTAATTTGTTTTGTTTTATTTATGAGAGGGGGAGGTTTAAAACCACGTGTATTGGTTATAAGTTATAATATTCTCACCACTTAAGCTAATTAAGTCCCATAATCCAGATGTTATGTGTATATCAGAAACTAAATCAGAATCAACTGCTACTTTGAAGTATGTTACTCAGCTAGGGTTTGATCATCTTTTTGTAGTAGAACCACTTGGTACTGTCGGTGGTTTCATGGTATTCTGGAGGTCCCATGTACAGTTAAATATCCATTACTATACCACTTTTTTGGTTGCCTGTACAATAGAACAGCCTACTAGTGATAGGTTTGATGTTCTTTTTTGTCATTTGCATAATATCCCTAGTATTTTATGTAATCAATTTCAATCTTTGTTGTCTTTAACAAGGCTTTTACTGCCTTCGTATGTACTTATGGGGGATTTTAATGCAATACTCCATCCTTCCGAAAAGGAAGGCAGACTTCCTTATTTGTCTCGTTCATTTACCTTATTTTCCCAGTTTGTTTCATCACTCGGATTACGTGATATGGGATTCTTATGTTTACCCTTTACATGGAGTAACAAACATAAATATCCTTTTTTAATTAGGGAACGCTTGGATCGGGTTTTAGTTTAAGCAAATTGGTCATCTATTTACGGTAATGCTTCTGTTTTGCATCTTCCACCCATTGGTTTCGACCATGCACTTATCTTGCTCTCAACATGCAATATTTCATCTCATAAGCAACATCGATTCTACTTTGACAAGCGATGGACATCTTCGGATGAGGTTCAAAATATCATTAAATTTGTTTCGGATTCAGCACATACAGGAACGTTGTTGTATCAGATTTTTTCAAAGCTCAAATGTGTGCGCAGCCAGTTAATTTTTTGGCGTTCAAAGGCTGGTTCAAATTCTCAAAAACGTATAATGTTCCTTAGGGATCGGCTGTCTAAGGCTCACCAACAATTAGCAGCAAATGTTCAATGGCCTTCTATTAAGAGTTTGGAATCTGAGTTATTGAAGGCCCAAATTCAAGAGGAGACTTACTGGGGACAGAAATCTCGAATCGATTGGCTTACATATGGTGATCAAAATACTACCTTTTTCCACGAGCACACTAAAACTCGACGACAGAGGAATCACATTACGGCCTTACAAGACTCTATTGGTAACTAGCATACTCAAGATCAAGACATTACAGCTATTATTAATGCTTACTTTGAAGACATTTATCAAACTACTCAACCTACATCTATAGCTCAGGTACTCTTTAATTTTCCTTCTCGAGTTACCCCAGATATAAATACTTCCTTACTCATACCTGTTACACCAACTGAAATTAAAACTGCAGTGTTTGATCTTTATCCTTCTAAATCGCCTGGGTCCGATTGGTTTACTGCAGTATTTTTTCAGACATATTGGGATATCATTGGGTCCTCTATTGTGTTAGCAGTGCAAGAGATTTTCCATTATGGTTGCCTCTTGAAAGGATTCAACCACACACTTATTTCTCTTATTCCCAAAGTTGCATCACCCACAAAAATTTCTGATCTTCGACCGATTAGTTTATGTACCGTTTTCATCATTCCCAAGGTTCTTACTTGCAGGTTACAGCGATTTTTACCTGCTATACTCCCGGATTCACAGAATACCTTTATTAAAGGCATGTCTATCTCGGATAATGTTTTAATTGTTCACGAGTTAGTTCATTTTATGAGCCATCAGAAGACAAAGGTTAATCCTTATATGGCTATAAAACTTGACATAAGTAAGGCATACGACTGACTGGAATGGAATTATCTAAAGCATATTTTGCACAGTTGGGGTTTTGCTGATCGCTTTATCACCTGGATAATGGCATGCGTTACTACTGTTTCATATTCTTTTCAGTTAAATGGATCTGTTTACGGCTACATTATCCCAACTCGTGGACTTCGACAAGGCGACCCCTTATCACCTTTGTTATTTGTTCTTTGTGCCCAGGGACATTCTCATATGATAAACACTTCAGTGGCTCAAAATCATATGCAGGGTGTACAGGTAAACAGACACTGCCCTTCCATATCTCATCTGTTTTTTGCTGATGATGCAATTATTTTCGTTCGTGCTTCAATCCAATCAGCTACTACTGTTTTAACAATTTTGAGTGATTATGCTGCAGCCAGGGATCAGCTAATTAAACACGATAAATCTTCAGTTTATTTTGGTGCAAATGTTTCTGCATTGCTTATTTCTTCGATACTTTCAGCCCTTCATATGACCATAATGGATACCACAAAACCTTATCTAGGTTTACCCCATATACTCTTGAGCTCCAAATCTCAATCTTTTGCTTACATCCTTTTCAAAATAAAAAACAAACTTCTTGGTTGGAAGGAACAATTTTTATCGTTGAGTGGTAAAGAAATTTTATTGAAGGCAGTGGTTTTTGCTATACCGATTTACACTATGATGTGTTTTCGTTTACCACTTTTCCTTTGTAAGTAAATTAACCGTCTTGTAGCTAATTTTTGGTGGGGTTTTCATAATAAGGAGCCTAAACTTCATTAGTTATCATGGGGGATATTAAACTCCCTGGATCACTAGACTTTGGCCAGATTACAAAAAGGTCACTAAACGAACTTTTGTTACAAAAGTGTCACCAAAGTTAGCAATTTATTACAACGGGATGTCACCCGCGTGAAACTCAACCGTTTTTGAAGACATGTCTTACCGGATTTGTCCAACAAAGCACTTTCTTCCCATATCATCCATGTTTCATTAGCCACGTTAGACGATATTTAATTGATAAAAGCTTAAAAATCAAATTAATTCATAAGTAAAAAATTAGGGATCTAACTTCATTTTATCCAATGTTCTTAAACATAATTAACCTTAAATCTAATTTACCTTAATTTTTCTCATTTTCTTCATCTTCCTTCGGCGTCAGCTTCTTCTTCTCCTCCATTCCCCACCATTGTCTGCCATCACCTCCAAAAGAGACCCATTAAACTTCGCTTTACCCAAACTCTTCAACACCTGACACAACTCAATTCCCTCACTAAAAAAAACTCATTGTGGACATACCCAGAAACCATAACATAATAACTTATTAACTTATTAAAATTTCCTAACATAATAACTTATTAACTTATTAAAATTTCCATTTTGAAACTTTTCCTAGAAGAACTGCATATTTAACATTTCAATTTCTTGAATTATATATACAGTAAAAGTTTAGCAAGAAGTTTTCCTTCAACCGATTCAACTTCACCTCACTATCATACGCCGCATCTACCAACCCCTTCTTAACCGCTGCATCTCCCTTAACCTCCACATCTCGCAACAACACATCTCTTCGAGCATCCACGTCGTAAATCTTGTCTCTAAATGTTGCGGAGAAATAATCCGGTAACGGAAGCTTATGTCAACCTCACTTATACACAACACGCCTTGATCACTCCTCATGTACACATAATCATAACACAGAGCATACAAAGTTCCGGCGGCGGCGGTGGCGTGTCCTTGTACGAAGGCGGTAGTCGGAATAGGTAGAGATATCATCTGTGCAGTTACTGGTTTGAAAGACGCCATCTTCTCGCGAAGATCGTCCATGGCGGATCTACCGTTTTCGGCGGCATTAATTTAGCCCATCCGAGATCAAAACCGTTGGAGAAGAATTTTTCTTGTGATGTAAAAATCAATCATCAGTACACTTTCCGGCACCAATATGGAACAAGAATTTGTTAGGCTAGCTGATGGCTGTAAAAGTCTTTTATGGTTTTGCCTGATTTCTTTTAGGCGTTGGGGAAGAAGATGGAAAATTAAAGAGTTTAAAATGATCCCAAAATTTCTCAAAAAAAAATGATCCCTAAAATTTCATTAAATTAATATTTAATTAGAGATTTAAATATTGGCGTGGTATATGGGATATGCATGTCGTGGACAAATCCGGCAAGACATGTCATCAAAAACAGTGAGTTTTACACGGGTGACATCCCGTTGTAACAAATTGCTAACTTCAGTGATACTTTTGTAACAAAAGTCCGTTTAGTGACCTTTCTGTAATCTGGCCAGAGTTTAGTGATCTAGGGAGTTTAATATCCTTATCATGGGATGTTCTTACTTTCAGTAAATGGAGTGGTGGCCTTGGTTTTAAGGAGCTGCATTTATTTAATCAATCACTTTTGGAAAAACAAATATGGCGCCTTGTTCAATCACCTTCCTCAGTTTTATTTCAGCTTCTTAAGGGTCATTATTTTCCTGCAAAATCAGTCTTGCAAGCAACAACTAGGCGAAATGCTTCTTGGGGTTGGCGCAGCTTGCTGTTTGGCTTAAATCTACTTAAACGTGGATTAATTTGGCAAGTCAATTCAGGTACTGCTTTACTTACGGTTCACTCTCCTTGGGTCCCTAATGCTGTTTCTTGTATACCAACAATGTATCCAGGTATTACAGCTAATGATGTCATATTAAATGTTGCTGGTTTATTATCTACTTCAGCGTGTGATTGGAATGCAGCACTCATTTATCGTCTTTTTATTTATCAACATGTTGTCAGTATTTTATCATTACCTATCCCTCTTTTTAATTGCCCGGATATCCAGGTTTGGAAACATACTTCATCTGGTCAGTTCTCAGCAAAATCAGGATACTATCAAGCAACATTACATAGAGAAACTCCAATGAGCTTCAATCAAATTCAGTTTTCCAAAGCTGATTGGCAGCGTCTTTGGCATCTTCAGATATCACCCAGGATCAAATATTTTGTATGGTGTTATGTTCATGGTATCATCCCAACGGGTGCAGCTTTATCTCACCGTCATTGTGCTATTTCATTGCAATGTGTTCATTGTGGCGATGAGGAATCGATAGAACACTTATTGATCTTTTGTCCATTTGTGCAGCGAATTTGGTTTGGTTCCACCCTCCATATGAGGTCTGCCTTTTTACCTTTGTTACCTTTTCATCTTCTTTAGAAATTTATTATGAATCAACTGATATCTTTGCCTAACTCAAAGTATATGATGGGTCTATTTTGCTATATCTGTTGGTTTATATGGAAGTGTCGCAACACTATTTTGTTTGAGAATGTTTTCCAATCTGAATTAGAAGTGCTGAATAAAGCAGTTGATGCCTACTCCGAGTCTATATCATTGCCATCTATTTCAGTATTTCATCCTTCTCAGGTTCGAATGGTCAACGAGCAGGTTACTTGGTTATCTCCACCTGCATGTTTTATTAAAATTAGCATTGATGCTGCAACTTCTGTTTTGCATCACTGTGGTTCCATTGCATCGGTGGCTCGGGAATCAAATGGTATTATTATCAAACGCTTTCATGCTTATTACCGTTGTAATAACCCGTAAAAAATTTTAATTTTTCTTATGGGTTTCCGGTAATAAGTTGGGTCGCTTGCGGTTTTCGTGGTTTGATTTGAGGTTCGGGTTGAGTTTGGGGCTGGGTTCGGGTTGTGGTTCAACCAAAATTTGGTTGAACCAAACCATGGTTCAACGTTCGGGTTGAACCAGGTCTCGTTTGGACCGTTGGTCTCGTTCGAGACCAACAGGTCTCGATCGAGGCCTGACTCGCAGCAGTTAGGCTGCGTTTACTTCCCTACTTTTCAATCGTTTTTGGCATACGTCCTTCCTATAAATCCCTAATATTTCAACCCTAATATTTTTCCACACTTCAAGCAAACCTTAGCCGCCCTTTCTCCTCCAAAATCTCTGAAATTTATTGAGCTAATCATCCTCCAAACTCTAGTGTTCATTCGGTACGTTTTGTTCTTAAATTTCAGTTTTAGTTTAATCGACACTTTCATATTCTTAATTGTTCTCTTTCGTTTTTGTAATACCCCATACTCCTATGACGTTAATTGTTGACGTATGACGTGTGAATTGTCAGTATCTTTTCATGACACGTGTGATATATAAAGAGTTAAGTGAAATCAAAGTTATATGGATTACGGATTTAATAATTTGATGGAAATGGAAGGGTTATATGTTAAGCAAAGCAATGAAACGAAATGTGAGAACATGTCACTCAACGATTTGATCACGGATAGAATGGAATTCTGTAAATTCTTAAGGTGAGATGAATACCTATGAATCATATATGAAGTGACATAGTGAGTGTTCAAATTGGAGTTAATTCGAAATCATTTCGATGAAGTTTCAAGGAGTTTTCAGGACAATGCGCAGGTGCTGCCTGCACACTGACACTGTTTAGTAAAACGACGATCTCTCCCAATTGAACCGTTGGATCAAGATGAAATTTGACATAGGCGTTCCTAAGAGGCAAATCTATAAACTGACTGTTGGATTTTTGAATCTGGCAAATTTTGAGTAGTGTGCGAACGCACACCCTAAAATTTAAGGAGTGTGCGAACGCACACTTACTAGGTCAGAAGCAGGGGTATAAATAGCCCCAATTTCGTGAAAATCAGATCAGTTCATCATTTTGCTCGACCTAAACATATAAAACTTAAGGTTTCTTCATTTCTTCACCAAAGTCAACGATTCTTTCTCCTATATTTCACAAATTTGATCCTCTATCATCTAAGAGCTTCAAATCAAGGTGAGAAATCTGATTTTGGGTTGGATTTATTATGTTCATGGGATGTTTTGTGTAAATTAGTTAAGTTCGAACCGATCTAGTCGGAACTAAGTTAGTTTTGACGTTTATGATGTAATTTGGATTGATATGCATGTTAAAACCATTCCGATAGCGGAATTGGACGTTGTAGTAGGACGGTTTTGGACCGAGAGGAGGATTTAGGGCTGTACGCTGCACAGACAATCTGTGCGAGCGCACAGCCACTGTGCGCGAACGCACAGTCTCCCTTGTGAGGACTGTGCGAACGCACACGAGGTCTGTGCGAACGCACACGAGGTCTGTGCGAACGCACAGTCTCCTGAAAAGAGACTGTGCCAACGCACAAGCAGACCGTGCAAGCGCACAGTCTGTTATATCGCCCTATAAGTATTTTGTTAGCAACAACTTAACGTTCTCTACCCGTAGTGGCATCGTACACTTGAGGGTGATTTGAGTGGATTAAAAAGGATAATTAAAGATGTCTTGGATTAAGAATAATTAGGGTTTTAAATCCCGAGAGTGTATAAAATCCTTAAAGCAAAGTGTAACAAGAAAACATAATTTTGGTTTAGTCCTAGACCTAGGGTTTCATAGTAAGATTTCGTTTATGAATTAAACCCATTCTGATACTATGATGTAACAGTGGATTCGATTAACTACGAGATTGACGAGTTCAAGTATTCAGGGGAAATCAATCGACATATTTATATATAGCTGCGGTGGATAGCGTTTACTGTTAGTATACTTTATTACTCGTATATATTCATAGAGCCAAGTATTTCATATACTAAAGGCTATATGAATAATATATATTATATTTAGGTCGTATGTTAGTTGTTTGATTGAAAAAGTATTATGCTAATTATGTTTTGGAATGTTTGTTTACCAAAAATATGTCATTTTAAGAATACAATAATTATATGATAGATAATTCAAGTATTAAAAGTACGGGGAAAGGCGAAGTAAATATAATAAACAAATATCGAACAATATACAAATAAAGAAGTATAGTTCATTCCTATATGTACTATTAGTCATAATAAATACTCTATGTGTGCATGTATTATAGGAGTATGTTATTTGCTGTGATGTGCATGTCATGGTCCAATAATGGATCAATACAACATAACGAAGAATATAGAATTAATTAATAAACGTAGAACGAGAATTGTACTATGGTACATCCAAATATAAGAACTGAGATATGAGGTTGAACTTGGTAGAATTATCCCGAAACCTGTATCTCACCCATTCTCGATAATAGTCCTCGGGACTCATATGAAGATAAAATCAAGTATAATATATCGGGAATAAACGTGAGATAAGAGCAATAATTAAGATATGATATAAGACACATCGGTTGGCGTGGCTATCGATGTCAGGTGATTAAAAACAAATCGATTGGCTTTGCTATCGATGTCAGATATGTGAAACACATCGGTTGGTTTTGCTATCAATGTCAGATATGTAGAACACATCGGTTGGCTTTGCTATCGATGTCAGATAGATGAAACACATCGGTTGGCTTTGCTATCGATGTCAGAAAGACTAAGTCAGAGTAACTTAAGAAGAAGAACAAAGACAATAAAAAATTATAACAGTAAACAAAACATGTCAAGTATGTACGTAGTGTAAACGTACATGAGATATAAGAATGAGGCAAGGAAATCAAGTACGTCTATAACATAAACGCTTAGTTTATGACACGTACATGACCTATAAAAGTATTAATGAACATACGAAGTATGTTTGGAAGTAAGATCGTATGGAGTATGATCCAAAATGAATATTTTCTACATAAAGAGGTTTTCAAATGTTTTCACCCTTTATGTAATATTTACTTATATTTTGTATTCACTCAGTTTTATACTGACCCCGTTGTTCCTCCAAAATTTTTTCAGGTTTAGTAAGTTATGATCTGAAGAAGTAAGCTTCTGAAGTTTTCATTCCTCGGGAGTCACTTTATGCGAGATTTAAAATAAAGATCCTCGTTCTAGAAGTCCGCAGTAGACTAGAGTTTCTTTGACCATGTAATTATATATAAGCGTTTTAACTCTGATGTTTTTATAAATGGGGTCACATGTATTATGAAATTATTTTATGAATAAAAATATATTTTGAAAAGCAACAAATTTATTGTAGTTTTAGGCTTGCTACGGGTTTTGGAGCTACCACTCCCATTCCCTAGCGTCGGTCGCGGCTCAATAATTTGGGTCGTGACAAAGTTGGTATCAGAGCAATGGTTTAGTGTTCCTAGGCCATTGTTCTTTTGTGATTGGAGTATATGAATAAGAATCGATCAATACCTAGGAACTACTGCGGATTATAGGGATTTCCAGTCATGTCTTTTGAACGTTATCATCTTTTTCATCGATATTTTAAACATTTTACAAAGACGTCCTCTCCTATATGTGCTATTAGGAGTCGAGTTAGAGGTATGCATGAGCACCATATATGTTCTGTGTCTACTCGAGTATGCAATACGCTTTCGAGTATCTATAGTCTACGAAGAGTTGTATACCCTCGACTCATATTATGTAAGAATATCGTTACGGACTATGATTAAATTGATTGATTGGATAGTATATGATTGATGAGATATGCGATGCGCTGCAAAACGCGATCACTCAGGAGAGTGATATGCTCACAGGTATGTATGCCTGTGATAATATATACGATATGTGTAATGTGTGTTTGTGATTGGTTGTTGTGGATAGAACTTGCGTTTATTGATTAGATGTTGCTTAATTTTGCTAAGTCTACAGTGAGCGGAATGCTCGCAGGACTTAAAATACGCGATGTTACTGAGGAAAAATCTAGGGAATACTGATTTTTCTTTGGATTCGGTCAACATAGATGCTTATAGCCACGATAGTGATACGCGTATATACGACGTGATTTCACATATTTTATGTGTTGCTGAGTCTATGATGAGTGGGATGCTCACGAGATTTATAGAGCGTAAGTAACCGTAGAAGGCCTAAAGGAATAAAACATTCATAAGGTTCAACTCGTGTATATGGTGATTAATTATGATGATTTGTGTGTGCTATATTTTAAGGAAATCATTGGGATTCCTTTATATATAGTATGGCGAAACGAATAACTATTAGAAGGCGTGCTGTGCATAGCAAGCAAGTACGTGAAGTCCGAGAAGAGACTAGAAGTAGCAAAGGCGAACGCAACCCAGTCCATTTGGCCAGTAGAGACCAGGAACGAGATAAAAGTCAATGGGAACCTAGCACAGACAAAGTGGGAATGTACAGGCACCGGGAGTGCCGCAACAACCCAACCTCAATAGAAATCAGTTAGCAGTAGAAGTAACTGATATAAGGAATTGTATGCCGATAATAGAACGATGGATACAAATATAGTATCAATATGTAGAGAGGAACACATATAGAGGTTCGATATTGGCATACATAAGTTACTAAAGAAGTGGAAGAAACTTCTTGTGAATTCCAAGCAGACGAAGGACAAACGTTGAAAATAAGTGGGAAGTAAGATATTATCGATAAGCTTAACCCAAGGGTTAATGCTATAGTTAATAATAACCTAAAGGACAAATTCGCTTTGTTATGAATAGTGAGGATACTGTGAGAAGAAAAGCAAAGTCCAAAGGGGACTGTTGCAAATAAGTTATAAGATGCCAATAGAGCAAAGACAGGTCAAACACGATAGTGATCACAAGGATTAGATTATCTTACAAGTCGTTAGGGATGATAACAAGTGCCATAGGAGTTGGCAAAGCTCTCCAAAAGGACATGGAGATAGACAAGAACAAATAGAAGAGAATTGTTTAATATACTCGATAATCGATAGGGGATAAGCGGGATAAGTAATAGAGATGGAAGTGATGACACTGCTGAAGGCAGTATATGATAAAAAAAGGTTGAATGAGTCAAGAAAACTCATCGGGAATGAGTAAATGAAGTTTATAGACTGGGAGATACGAGGAATAAGAACACAGAGAGAATAGTAACAAAGGATCGAGGAGTATAAAAACAAAAGTAAGGCAATCGAAGGGCGATATGATAAGACTCATAAGAAAGATAGACAAGGAAAGTAGTCAAGAAGACTAGAACCATTGGTTTGCAATTGGAACAAGAAAGTTCCAACTTTGCAAGTTCCATGCTTTCGCAATGCGATGGGGGATGCTCGAGTAGCTATCAAGCTAAGATAGATGTATGTTGCCAGTAAGGAGAACAAAGTCAATACGCGAGGGAATGCAACATCTCATGTGATAGGATACCACGGGTGGCACGAACCAACCATTTCCTTAAATACGGAGTTTGTCGCGGCGACTTCTGGTTAGACACAACCAAATAGAACGATGTAATCAAAACAAACATCATGAAGCCCGAACACTAGAAGCTCGTGTAAACGCGAAAGTTTAGGATGTGTCTTTCGAACGACGTCTGAACCAGGCGAATAGAGTTACATCTTTACATGTGTAAACAATGTAAATAGTTGCAAACGATAGGCAGATAATTAATAGATAGTGCAGAGTCTTATGTCGAAAGAAACTTACGTAAAACCCGTTTTGTGAAAAGAAAAGTATTTGATTGAAATGAAATGTTTTGAAAAGACATAGTTGTGCCCGGACACGAAGCATAAAGACATCGCATTGACACGAGTAGAATTGCATCACTACATCCATATTACATTCATTAGTAGGACATGCATCATATACATTGTATGTCTGAAATGAAAAAGAGGAGTGTCATTGCAACTCTTGTGATGAGAGAAGTCATCGCCCCGGTGCACAATTATGACATGAATTGAGAAAGAAAAAGTATCGTGATTTTTTTTAACGGATGAGTTTTTAAACGTAAGTAAGCTTAGACAGTTTGTACATAGAGGCATAGAGCAAGACTGATCATCTTGATAGGCCTATATATATTCATATAAATAAATATATGCGTATATAGAGAACGACGAGTAATGTAACGCGATACGAAACGTTTTGAGACTTGAATTGATAAGTCTCTAAAGAAATCTTGTATAGATTCTGAATACAAGAACAACGTCACTTTACAAACGCGTAAAGCCATCACGATAATGTTTAAGGTACGAAAAAAATTACTCTTCAGAGTAAAGAACGCGAGGATAAGAATTAGTTATGCAATATAGTACAAACATTGCATGACAGGTGATATTTTGCTATACCATTGGATTGAAGAGAAAATCAATTCATAAAGACAATGGATTGAATAAAGGAAGTCTATAACTAAAGACCATCTATATGAGGAGTTACTCGTTAAGTATGACGAGGTAATTTTACTCAAGATATGTGTGAAGTAAGAAGCATTTAAACTTAAATGGTAGAGTTCACGATTAATAAGTGATTAATCGGAGTATTACAACGAAAACGTGAAGAGGAATGATTGATAAGAAGTGATTAGAATTATGTGTATGATGGAGAAAAAGGTAGCAGATTGTAAGTCGTATATCATAAAATGAAATCAACGGACATACAAAGCGATTTGTAAAGGTTTGAAGTATGCCTACGAGGTAACGAGAAAAGAAAGAAGTAAAGAAGAGTTTTACAACACAGACTATTCAAATAAGGTTTTATGAGACTAAAAGTGAAGATATTAAAAGTTTGGTGATCAATGGATTAGACAAGTAAGCAACTATAAAGAAAATACGATAGTATCAGAAATGATTGATGTCGTGTTGATGTCGTAGAAGGATACCTCTATAAGAAAGGAGGAAGAAGAAGTATAAGTCACATTAAATTATGGCAATTAAAAGAAATAGTAGTTATGCCGATTGCAAACAGTAATCTCAATTGTTTAAGTTATATCACTGTTTATGAAAATTCGAGGATGAATTTTTATAAGGGGGGAAGAATGTAATACCCCATACTCATATGACGTTAATTGTTGACGTATGACGTGTGAATTGTCAGTATCTTTTCATGACACGTGTGATATATAAAGAGTTAAGTGAAATCAAAGTTATATGGATTACGGATTTAATAATTTGATGGAAATGGAAAGGTTATATGTTAAGAAAAGCAATGAAACGAAATGTGAGAACATGTAACTCAATGATTTGATCACGGATAGAATGGAATTCCGTAAATTCTTAAGGTGAGATGAATACGTATGAATCATATATGAAGTGACATAGTGAATGTTCAAATTGGAGTTAATTCGAAATCATTTCGATGAAGTTTCAAGGAGTTTTCAGGACAATGCGCATGTGCTGCCTGCACACTAACACTGTTTAGTAAAACGACGATCTCTCCCAATTGAACCGTTGGATCAAGATGAAATTTGACAGAGGCGTTCCTAAGAGGCAAATCTATAAACTGACCGTTGGATTTTTGAATCTGGCAAATTTTGAGTAGTGTGCGAACGCACACCCTAAAATTTAAGGAGTGTGCGAACGCACACTCAATGTGTGCGAACGCACACTTACTAGGTCGGCAGCAGGGGTATAAATAGCCCCAATTTCGTGAAAATCATATCAGTTCATCATTTTGCTCGACCTAAACGTATAAAATTTAGGGTTTCTTCATTTCTTCACCAAAGTCAACGATTCTTTCTCCTATCTTTCACAAATTTGATCCTCTATCATCTAAGAGCTTCAAATCAAGGTGAGAAATCTGATTTTGGGTTGGATTTATTATGTTAATGGGCTGTTTTGTGTAAATTAGTTAAGTTCGAACCGATATAGTCGGAACTAAGTTAGTTTTGACGTTTATGATGTAATTTGGATTGATATGCATGTTAAAACCATTCCGATAGCGGAATTGGACGTTGTAGTAGGACGGTTTTGGAGCGAGAGGAGGATTTAGGGCTGTACGCTACACAGACAATCTGTGCGCGCACAGCCACTGTGCGCGAACGCACAGTCTCCCTTGTGAGGACTGTGCGAACGCACACGAGGTCTGTGCGAACGCACAGTCTCCTGAAAAGAGACTGTGCCAACGCACAAGCAGACCGTGCAAGCGCACCGTCTGTTATGTCGTCATATAAGTATTTTGTTTAGCAACGACTTAACGTTCTTGACCCTCAGTGGCATAACGTCCTTGACCCTCAGTGGCGTAAACGTAAATGAGATATAAGAATGAGGCAAGGAAATCAAGTACGTCTATAACATAAATGCTTAGTTTATGACACGTACATGACCTATAAAAGTATGAATGAACATACGAAGTATGTTTGGAAGTAAGATCGTATGGAGTATGATCCAAAACGAATATTTTCTACATAAAGAGGTTTTCAAATGTTTTCACCCTTTATGTAATATTTACTTGTAATATATTTTACTGATTCAGTTTTTTACTGACCCCGTTGTTCCTCCAAATTTTTTTCAGGTTTAGCAAGTTATGATCTGAAGAAGTAAGCTTCTGAAGTTTTCATTCCTCGGGAGTCACTTTATGCGAGATTAAAATAAAGATCCTCGTTCTAGAAGTCCGCATGTATTATGAAATTATTTTATGAATAAAAATATATTTTGAAAAGCGATAAATTTATTATAGTTTTAGGCTTGCTACGGGTTTTGGAGCTACCACTCTCATTCCCTAGCGCCGGTCGCAGCTCAATAATTTGGGTCGTGACAAAGTTGGTATCGGAGCAATGGTTTAGTGTTCCTAGGCCATTGTTCTTTTGTGATTGGAGTATATGAATAAGAATCGATCAATACCTAGGAATTGTTTTCGACATTGTGGATTTGAATTGGAACGGACTACTCGATGGGCATCATCGAGACTACATGCGCACCGATATGATCATATAGTTATTGAAGTAGGTTAGAGATACGTTGTCACGACCCAATCTCAGGGCCGAGACCGGGCGCTAGGGAATGGGAGTGGTTGCTCCGAAACCCGTAGCAAGCCTAAAAACGTAAAATAATTTTTCGCGAAACATATACGTCATGCATGATATACATAGACACGTGTCATGCAGAAGCACACAGGCCAGGCACACATATCCTCTGCCAATCACAAATATCACAACGCAGCTGGCGTAAAACATATATATTTTAAAACATTAAAGTTATATCTACAGAAAACTATATATTACATCTGACTTACAAAACACTTATCTACTGCAGCTCTAAGAGTAAAGTACTGTTTCTTTACATACTCAAAAATACAGACTTCTAGAAGTAGGATAGAAGTTCGTTGCTTCAAAGCGTCTTTATCCTGAAAGGAAATCTGTGAGGGGTCAGTATATTGGGATATACTGAGTGAGTTCATACATTTACTAATAAGTATTCAAATAAAATCATAAACGATATTCAATCGTATGCAGCCAAGTACAAGATCCGAATGAAACCTTAATCCTCAAACATACTAATAATCGATCGCTCAACCAAATCATAAATATCAATTGCGAGTCCAACTCGCTGGTGGCCCCGCCACTAGATACGGGGACTCCAGACTACACCGTAGCCGAGTACTCTCTCGTATCAAAATCATAAACCCAATTGTAAATTTCATATTCATCATCAGCTCCCAGCTGAGTCATATCAAAACTGGTGATCAAACAGTCATATTCTCGCCCAATAGGTAGCACGTTCCATCGGATCAATACTGGTTTCAAATCAAGCATATGCAATTCGTATAAAAAGAATTCGCATCGTAACTATGCAAAATAACCATAAAGCAATATAAAATATTTTCATGAATAAATACTTTAAAAGCAAATCGTATAAACTCACTGAAAACGCTTATCCAAAAATACGTCGGGGCTTTAGAACGTCAAGCTTCCCGAACTACTGGTCCAGCTGCTTCTTGCCTCGCCGGATCTAAAACAATTTTTAAAACATTTGACTTGAATTAGAATCCTATTCTAAGATAGACTCTAGACTCGAGACTCGACACGTTTTACTTTCATTAATCGTCGTGTTTCTCGCGTATACTCCGATAAACGGTATCAACCTCGTTTACGGATCGTATATCATTTCTAATACAATTCGCATTTAACCCCGTTAGGTTAACTATTTACGTTAATCGATCATTTACTATTTGATTTTCAATTCTCGGTATGCGCGTATGACAAACGGGTGTCCAACTAATTCAATCGGGTACGAAGATCGGGGAGGTGCACGTTCGTGTCTGGGGGGGTACACGATCGTGCACCTTGATGGTACACGTTCGTGTACCTTCGTACACGGTCGTGTAACATGTATTGGTACACGTTCGTGTACCATTGATGGTACACGTTTGTGTACCACAAGTGCACGCATGCACGATCCCCCGGAATCGATTTCTGGGGTTTCCGACCTTCTATATACGTAAAAACTCTCCAAATTCAACCAAAACGCGTATTCTAAGCTTAAAACGCTATACATCAATCCTATAATCGATAAAACGATAAAATCGTTTCGTGGCCTAAAACTTTGAATTGATATAACACAAAATATATCCGTTTAAACGATAAAACGTCAAGCTTACCGTGATTCGCCTCGTGAATACGATCGTTTGGAGTTATAGAACGTCGGAAATGGGCGAGAAACGGAATCGAGCGACGGAACCGTAAGATATCGTCGTTGAAGCTAAGAAAGGGAAAAGGAATAGGAGATGAAGGATTCGGGATCCTTCATCAGATAAAGATTATATATATATATCGGCTAACTTACACTTTGGTCCTTGAAACTTTTCAAAAGTTTACATTTAATCCAAAACCTATTCAATTAATCTTTATATTAATTCATATACGTATTATTTATATCCGAATAAATAATACTAACTCAATATATATATATCCATCGAAAATCCTCAAATTTCAATTTTCGAGGCTCAATTGGCTAATCTGCACTTTAGCCCCTAAACTTTTCATAAACTACAATTTAGCCCCAAAATGCCTCCACATCCAAATTTTCAATATTAACTCCTTAAATCCCGCTAATTGACTTATTAAATTTTATCCTGAATTTCCGATATAAATTAAATTAAATTCTTTTTAATCTAAATTATCGAAATCCTAACACGTGGCACGACTTAAATATCTTAAATTATTTTGGGGTATTACATTCACCCCCCCCTTAAAATAAATTCGTCCTCGAATTTAAAACTAGCTACGTACCTTGAGTGAAAAGGTAAGGGTATTTCTGCTTCATATCCTCTTCTGTCTCCCACGTGCATTCTTCTACGGATTGACTCCTCCATAGAACTTTTACCATCGGAATCCTCTTCATTCCCAATTGTCGTATCTGCGTGTCGACAATTTGCACTAGCCGTTCTTCATAAGTGAGTTCCTCGCTCACATCCACCACTTGCGGTTGAATTATTCGAGAAGGGTTTAGTACATATTTCCGGAGCATGGAAATATGGAAGACAGGATGAACTTGCGACATCTCCGGTGGCAGGTCTAGCTTATAGGCAACTGAGCCTATGCGCTCCACTATCTGGTATGGTCCGACATATCTTGGAGCCAACTTGCCCTTCTTTTCGAAACAAATAACTCCCTTCATCGGTGACACTTTGAGAAACACGTAGTCTCCGATCTGAAATTCGATATCTTTTCTTTTGGGGTCCGCGTAACTCTTCTGTCGACTAGAAGCAGTATTCAAACGCTGCTTTATCAATGGTACTTTTTTTGACGTAATCTGGATGATCTCTGTTCCAGTGAGCTTCCGTTCGCCGACTTCATCCCAACAAATAGGGGATCGACATTTACGCCCGTATAACGCTTCATATGGAGCCATCTCGAGTGGTAGCTGTTGTTGTAGGCGAATTCGACTAAAGGCAGGTACATGTCCCAACTACCTCCAAAGTCTAATACGCATAGTCGAAGCATGTCTTCTAATGTTTGAATCGTCCGCTCAGACTGACCGTCTGTCTGAGGATGAAACGCAGTGCCGAAATTCAATCGCGTTCCTAACGCATCTTGTAAACTCTTTCAGAAATGAGAGGTAAATATGGAACCTCTGTCTGAAACGATTGACACGGGAACTCCGTGTAGGCTCACGATCTTATCGATGTAAATCTCTGCCAACTTTGCTGCAGAATACGTCGTCTTGATAGGTATGAAGTGCGCTGACTTCGTCAAGCGATCCACAATTACCCAAATGGAATCAAAACCTTTTTGCGTCTTGGGCAATCCAACTACGAAATCCATCGTGATTTGCTCCCACTTCCACTCCGGGATGGGTAACGGCTGAAGAAATCCGTAAGGTCGCTGATGTTCCAATTTGACTTGCTGACAAGTCGGACATTTCGCCACGAACTCTGCAATGTCCTTCTTCATTCCGCTCCACCAGTACGTTGTCTTGATGTCATGGTACATCTTCGTGGAACCAGGATGAATGCTATAGATCGTTCCATGAGTCTCTTCCATGATCTTCTGTCTCAAGTCTTCCACGTCTGGAACGCACATTCGATTGCCGTATTTCAGCATTCCGTTGACGATACTGAAATCTTGACTCTTTCCTTGTTGAACTTCCTCAATTAGATGCTTTAATTGAGGGTCGTCCGCTTGCAACTCTTTGATCTGATCTATCAACGTCGATCGTATCGTTAGCTGAGCCATTAGGTTTCCGAGAGATAAAATTTCGAACTCCACTCCTTGGCTAAACATCGTATGAATCTCGTTGATTAATGGCCTCCGTCATGTCGTCGTAACATGCGCGAGACTTCCTGCTGATTTCCTACTTAATGCATCCGCCACTACGTTGGCCTTGCCTGGATGGTACTGTATCGTGCAGTCATAATCCTTTAGTAACTCCATCCACCTTCGTTGTCTGAGGTTCAACTCTCGTTGATCGAAAATGTACTTCAAGCTTTTATGATTTGTAAAGATCTCGCACGTAGCGCCGTATAAATAATGTCTCCAGATCTTCAACGCAAATATTACCGCTGCTAATTCCAGATCATGCGTCGGGTAGTTTGTTTCGTGCTTCTTGAGCTGTCGCGAAGCGTATGCAATTACTCTACCGTGTTGCATAAGGACACATCCTAATCCGACTCTTGATGCATCACAGTATATTGTGAATCCTTCCGTTCCTTCTGGTAATGCTAATACTGGTGCCGTCGTCAGATACTTTTTCAGTTTCAGAAAACTGAGTTCACACTGGTCCGTCCAGTTGAATTTTGCGTTTTTCTGAGTTAGCTTCGTCAAAGGTACAGCGATCTTCGAAAAGTCCTGTACAAATCGTCTGTAGTATCCCGCCAAGCCGAGGAAACTTCTAACTTCCGTAACTGATTCGGGCCGCTTCCATTCTATCACAGCTTCAATCTTCTTTGGATCAACCTTAATGCCGCTTTGTGAAACCACGTGACCTAAGAAAGCCACTTCCGTTAGCCAAAATTCACATTTAGAGAATTTGGCGCAAAGCTGATGCTCTCTTAGCGTCTGTAGTACTATCCGCAGATGTTGAGCATGCTCTTCTTCTGAACGTGAATAGATCAAAATATCGTCGATAAACACGATCACGAACTGATCCAAGTACGGTTTGAATATCCTATTCATCAAATCCATGAAGGCTGATGGGGCGTTCGTCAATCAGAATGACATAATGAGAAATTCGTAATGTCCGTATCGAGTTCGAAAAGCAGTCTTCTGAACATCATCATCACGAATCTTCAGCTGATGATAGCCTGATGTCAATCTTGGAGAAGTACTTCGCTCCTTGTAACTGATCGAATAGGTCGTCGATTCTAGGTAACGGATACTTATTCTTGATCGTTACCTTGTTCAGCTGTCGATAATCGATGCATAATCGAAGTGATACATCCTTCTTTTTCACGAATAGTACTGGTGCACCCCATGGGGATACACTCGGTCTAATAAAACCGCAATCAAACAATTCTTCTAGCTGATCCTTAAGTTCCTTGAGTTCTATTGGCGCCATACGATAAGGAGGTATTGATATTGGGTTCGTGTCGGGAGCCAATTCGATACAAAACTCAATCTCACAATCTGGGGGTAATCCATGTAATTCTTCTGGAAAAACGTCTGGATACTCTGATACAACTGACACATCACTTAAATTTACACTTTTCTTTTCCACATCCCTCACTATCGCTAAGAATCCTTGACATCCTTTCCTTAACATGCGACAAGCTTTAATAGTTGAGATAATACTCGTAGAAGATTCCATCTTGTCACCCTGAATTGAAACAGCTTCAATTCCAGGCGTGTTAAATGTCACCGTCTTCCTCCGGCAATCCACATTGGCGTAGTGCTGAGCTAGCCAATCCATTCCTAGTATGACGTCAAAAGCTAATACCTCGAGTAAAATCAAGTCAACTAACAAATCTCGTCCTTGAACTCTTACAGGACAAGACGGATAAACGATACTAACTTCCACACTTTCTCCAACTGGAGTAGCTACTGACAAGGGATTCCTAAGATATGCTGGTTGCACTCCTAACTTACTAGCGAAACTAGGCGAAACAAACAAATGCGTAGCGCCCGGATCAAATAAAATTAATGCGTCTTGAGAAGCGATAGGAAAGGTACCTTGCACCACAGCATTGGAAGCCTGAGCCTCCTGAGAATTCAGTGCAAAGACCCTAGCCTGACTTCCGCCAGCCTGCGAAGTCTGACCAGTACCGCGTCCTCCGCCATTTCTTCCTCCACAATTTCCATAGCCACGGCCTCTCTGGCCAATGAAGGTACTCCCTGTCTGATCATATCCTGACGCTGCCTGATGAGCAGTCCTCTGCTGCTAATAAGAAGGTTGTACTACAGTAGTCATCGAGCCTTGGGGCATCTGCCTCGGACAGTCTCTAGCAAAATGGCCCCGTTGACCACAGTTAAAACATGCTCCAGTAGCAATATAGCACGCGCCGTAGTGCCTCTTATTACAGTTCAGACATATAGGAACTCCGCCTCCCATATCACTCATCGATCTGGCACTAAATCCGGTGCCTGAAGTACTGACTTTAGTTCCATACCGAGCTTTCTTATTTCTCTGCTGACGTGATGGGGGTCGAGAATAACTTCTAACATATGATTGGGTAGGTGCGCTCTGTACGCTGTGAAACACATCACTCCTCACAGGCGCAACATTGGAAGGATCGGGAATCTTCCCAAAACGGATCAGAGAAACTTCCATTTGCCTAGCGCTATCGATCAGTTGCACTAGGGTTCTTCCGATATCAGATGGCAGACTCACAAATTCAGCTCCTAAACCCTCTATAAACCTTGAGTTCACCCTGACTGGGTCTATAGTCAGGTCTGGTGCAAACCTACTAACTCTGGTAAACTCTGTCACAAACTCTTGCACAGACCGATTGCCTCTACTCAAGGTCAACCACTGACTACGATAAATTTCCGTCACCGCATATGGTAAGAAGTATTCTCTAAAGTGGTTTGCGAATTCAGCCCAGGTCATAGTGTCCATGGTTGACTGAATATGCTGCTGAAACCAATCTTTCGCAGGTCCTTTCATTGACATTTCCACCATAATGATGGTCTGTCTCTCATTAGCTTGCAGGCGTCGAGCGTTACGTTCTACTTCTTCAAGGAAATCGAGAGCATCGTCTGTACTGTCAAACTTAGTTGGCTTGGGCGCATATAAGCCAAGACGATATCTCGGTCAGTGAAAGCAACATTGCGTAGCTGTTGCTGTTGAAGTTGTTCACGATGCATATTCTGCACCTCAGCCTGATTAGCTTGCATAGCCGCAATTCCCGTAAGAAACTGATTCAGATCAAAACCCACAACATTAGGTTGCTGGGCTTGCGCTTGCACTCCAGGTGCCTGCGCCTGGGCCTCTTGGCCACCACCTCCTCCACCCTGAACAGAAGACTCATCTTGAGCTTCTGGATGGACGTCATGCGCCCCTTCTATAACGTTACGTGCTGCAGCGGCAGCTCGCTCTACTTCTTGTCGTTGGTCAGACATCCTGACCAAGACGAACAGCGTTACTTAGCCACATAATCGCATATTACCGCAAACGCATACCGACTTAAACGCGCATCTCATCACATGCGAACACACACATATGACAGACTCACATCCTAGAGGAAAGCTGAAAGTTTGAAAATCAAATTAATACGTAACAAAGACAAGACTCAAGTCCTATATGCTGCAGTAGATTCCTAGGAAAATCAATCACTCTTCTGACATAAGCAATGGTAACTGGACCATGCTCTGATACCAACATTGTCACGACCCAATCTCAGGGCTGAGACCGGCGCTAGGGAATGGGAGTGGTTGCTCCGAAACCCGTAGCAAGCCTAAAAACGTAAAATAATTTTTCGCGAAACATATACGTCATGCATGACATACATAGACACGTGTCATGCAGAAGCACACATGCCAGGCACACATACCCTCTGGCAATCACAAATATCACAACGCAGCGGGCGTAAAACATATATATTTTAAAACATTAAAGTTATATCTACAGAAAACTATATATTACAGCTGACTTACAAAACACTTATCTACTGCAGCTCTAAGAGTAAAGTACTGTTTCTTTACATACTCAAAAATACAGACTTCTAGAAGTAGGATAGAAGTCTGTTGCTTCAAAGCGTCTTTATCCTGAAAGGAAATCTGTGAGGGGTCAGTATATTGGGATATACTGAGTGAGTTCATACATTTACTAATAAGTATTCAAATAAAATCATAAACGATATTCAATCGTATGCAACCAAGTACAGGATCCTAATGAAACCTTAATCCTCAAACATACTAATAATCGATCGATCAACCAAATCATAAATATCAATTGCGAGTCCAACTCGCTGGTGACCCCGCCACTAGATACGGGGACTCCAGACTACACCGTAGCCGAGTACTCTCTCGTATCAAAATCATAAACTCAATCGTAAATTTCATATTCATCATCAGCTCCCAGCTGAGTCATATCAAAACTGGTGATCAAACAGTCCTATTCTCGCCCAATAGGTAGCACGTTCCATCGGATCAATACTGGTTTCAAATCAAGCATATGCAATTCGTATAAAAAGAATTCGCATCGTAATTATGCAAAATAACCATAAAGCAATATAAAATATTTTCATGAATAAATACTTTAAAAGCAAATCGTATAAACTCACTGAAAACGCTTATCCAAAAATACGTCGGGGCTTTAGAACGTCAAGCTTCCCGAACTACTGGTCCAGCTGCTTCTTGCCTCGCCGGATCTAAAACAATTTTTAAAACATTTGACTTGAATTAGAATCCTATTCTAAGATAGACTCTAGACTCGAGACTCGACACGTTTTACTTTCATTAATCGTCGTGCTTCTCACGTATACTCCGATAAACGGTATCAACCTCGTTTACGGATCGTATATCATTTCTAATACAATTCGCATTTAACCCCGTTAGGTTAACTATTTACGTTAATCGATCATTTACTATTTGATTTTCAATTCTCGGTATGCGCGTATGACAAACGGGTGTCCAACTAATTCAATCGGGTACGAAGATCGGGGAGGTGCACGTTCGTGTCTGGGGGGTACACGATCGTGCACCTTGATGGTACACGGTCGTGTACCATGTATTGGTACACGTTCGTGTACTTTGGTACACGTTCATGTACCATTGATGGTAAACGTTCGTGTACCACAAGTGCACGTGCACGATCCCCCGGAATCGATTTCCGGGGTTTTCGACCTGCTATATACGTAAAAACGCTCCAAATTCAACCAAAACGCGTATTCTAAGCTTAAAACGCTATACATCAATCCTATAATCGATAAAACGATAAAATCGTTTCGTGGCCTAAAACTTTGAATCGATATAACTCAAAATATATCCGTTTAAACGATAAAACGTCAAGCTTACCGTGATTCGCCTCGTGAATACGATCGTTTGGAGTTATAGAACGTCGGAAATGGGCGAGAAACGGAATCGAGCGACGGAACCGTAAGATATCGTCGTTGAAGCTAAGAAAGGGAAAAGGAATAGGAGATGAAGGATTCTGGATCCTTCATCAGATAAAGATTATATATATATCGGCTAACTTACACTTTGGTCCTTGAAACTTTTCAAAAGTTTCAATTTAGTCCAAAACCTATTCAATTAATCTTTCTATTAATTCATATACGTATTATTTATATCCGAATAAATAATACTAACTCAAAATATATATATATATCCATCGAAAATCCTCAAATTTCAATTTTCGAGGCTCAATTGGCTAATTTGCACTTTAGCCCCTAAACTTTTCATAAACTACAATTTAGCCCCAAAATGCCTCCACATCCAAATTTTCAAAATTAACTCCTTAAATCCCGCTAATTGACTTATTAAATTTTATCCTGAATTTCCGATATAAATTAAATTAAATTCTTTTTAATCTAATTTATCGGAATCCTAACACGTGGCACGACTTAAATATCTTAAATTATTTTGGGGTATTACATACGTCTCACCTAGTGAGGTCGCCGGTGGAAGATACGTCTCCTGGGACTCATATATTTTATTTTAGTGACAGTCGGGGATCGGTTTTGGAGATATGTCTCACCGACACGACAACTGGATTATATATTTGTGGTTTAGGGTTTCAATGCTTATCCATAATGGTAAAATGCTTTACAAATGTTTTAAGGTTTTAAAGGTTTCACTTAATAAATGTAAATAGTTGTATGAATTCATCTCAGTATATCTGACCCTGTTGTTTTCCCAAATTTTTCAGGGATATGATTTGAGCGAGTCAGCTGGTCTCCGATTCTCTATTTCCTCGGAGGTTTATTTCATTTTTATTAAAACTGTTAAACTGATTTTATTCTTAGACCGCAATGGTAATTAGAAGTCATACTTATCTTATACGTGTTATCATATTTATACAATTGATTTATATGTTGTTTATATAAACTACTAAACTAGATTTGAGTCTCGGTTGCCCCCGAGCAGTGGTTTTCTTGCAGGTTTATATGTTGAGTGGTTATCCGCAAGGCTAGCTACGGGTTTTGTTATAACCATACCCATACCCTAACGCCGGTCGCGATCTATGAAAATGGGTCGTGACAGACGTCATGTTTGGGATCCCAGTATTTTGGAGTTTTTGGCTTTGCGTGAGTCATTAGTATGAGTTGTTTGTTGCCGTTGGAATCTTATAATTATGGAGGGAGACGCTCTATAGGTTTCACAGGTTGTTAATTCGGGAACTGTTACGGATTACAGAAGTTGGGGAATTTGTCAAGAAATTTGTCGTCTCCGTGGATAGTTTTCACATTGTTCGATTCAGCATGTTAATAGACGTTTTAATTGTTTAGCACATGATTTAGCTAAGTCAGTTAAAGGTTTAGTTTTACGGAATTTGTATAAACTGTTGTAAACTTTCTCTCTAGATATCTATTTGCTATTACGGTCAAAAAGAAAACTCATTGGTTATAATAGAAAAAACTGGAATTGCTGGATATTTGAGCAAAAAATACCGATTTTCAATTATTGTGTAATTTTTCTCAAAGGTTTGAGTTTTATTTTGGTCTATAAACTTATTTTTGAGAGAAATGTAAATAAAATTTTAAATTATGAAATTTAATACTTTAATAAATTTAATTTTTATAATTTTTACTTTTCTTATTTTTAACTTTTTAATATTCTTACTTCATATATTTTTAAAAATAAAAAATCTAAAAAATTAAAATATTAGAAAAAAATATTTACTATTTTTGGTGTATTTGTAGTGATTTTATAATATATACACGTTATAGTGTATTTTTGGTATATTTATATGTATTTTTGGTGTGTTTCGGGATATTTATATTTTTTGGTGTATTTCTACCGTTTTTTTAGTATATCTATGGTGCATTTGCTGTGTTTATGGTGTATTTGACACTATAAAATGCCATAAATATACTATATTACACTATAAAATACCATAAATACGCTATATATACACTATTGTTACACTATCAAAAGTAAAAGGCTTAATTACTTAAAAACCACCCACCTTGCAACTTTTTTCCATTTTATACCATGACCTAGGAAAAAGTTTAATTATACCCTATTTTTGATTTTTATGTTTCATTTGTACCCTAGAATTAAAAAATCTGACAATTTAATTAATCTAAGGATCAAAACATTAAAAATAACTAAATACAAGGGTTATGTTATATTTTTTCTATTCGAAAAAATACAAATAAATTCTTTAACTTTAAAAATGTTTAAATAAATCCTAACAACTAATGAATTTTTAAAATTTTATTAATAAACTAATAATTTTAAAAAAAACATATAATGTTCTTCAAGGAAGAACAAGATATGTTCTTCAAGGGAAGAACAGACCCGTATGTTTGTTCTTCCCTTGAAGAACAAACCCACCAATGGGTCTGTTCTTCAAGGGAAGAACAGACCCGTATGATTTGTGGTCTTTTTACTTTTAGTTCAGAAACCCTTTTACATAATGTGATTATTAAAGCCAAATCTCACTTAGGACTTTCATCAAACATCTTATATACACCAACTTCACCTTTGCCTTCTCCTTTAAATCCTATGTCAAGACCCGGACTTTCTCGCACCCTTTTTCTAGCCGGACCTCTTTGCCATCTCCTCGAGTTGGGGGCTCTCCTTTTGTTGATTTTGGTAGAAGTTCATCTACACATGCATGGCCTGCTCTTGGTTTGGATAATAACAATAGTGGGATTAGTTCTCTTAGTCCAAAGTCTAGTCCTTTTTTATCTTATGATAATATAAGGTCTGGGCTTTTAATATCTAATTCTGTAAGTGATAATGGGAGTGGTGATTTTAGCCGTAACCCTTAACTGTAGTGATTTACTTAACGAGTATCAGTTGGCAGAGTTTTTTTTTCTTGAGGACTTCCCTTCAAAAGGTGAAGACTTTAGTGATCCAAGGGTTTTTTTTTATTATTTGTTTTTTATCAAAGGTTAAAATTTTCATTAATAATAACAAAAATTACATAAATGAACGGTTTTTCAACAAATTGAAAAAACTGTTCCAAGATATTGATGAGTGTTGTAAATACAGCTGTACATACAGTCATCGATAAAGGCTTTTCAAACCACCAAATAGGTCACCCAATACATTCATGGTTTAAATATTGAAATATGATCCTGAAACCGCTCTATGCTTGAAACTTCAAATTCTTCAAGTCTCATCTTTAATTATAAACCCAAAAATTAGATCTAATAAAAAAATAAAACACAACAACAAAGAACATCTTCCAAATTTTAGATCTACAAGAACATGGATCTAAAGCTTCGAGAAAAGCTATAGAATCTTGAGCGATCTAAAACTTTGGATTAAAGAGTTGCGAAAGATCTTAAAAATTTATTCAACCAACTAAAATCCAAACAAACACCTTAAATAAGATTTATTGAAAAAAGAGAGGTAGATCTATAAATAATAGTGTTATGGGCGGAGAGAAGATGATTTTCCGGTTAACCGAAAAATCATCTTCTCCCACCCCTGAAGAAAAAACTCTTTTGTTTTTAGAAGGGAGAACTTTTATTTTTCGAGAGAGAGTGGTTGTTCTTAGGATCCAAGGGTTCAATTGGGTGGTTTTGATGTGAATAATGTGTGAAAGACCCTTTGGGGTATGAGGCAAACCGATTGATAAGTTGTAAAACGAAAATTAAAAATTCTTTAAGGCGGAAAAGCGAATTTAAAGGACGAGAGATTTTAGAGTGGTTCGGATCACAAAACGATCCTACTCCACTACTCAATCTAAGATTGAGATTTTAGAATCCACTAAATGGGATTGTGCTTTATAGATAAGCACCAACTTTACAAAGAGATTTCTTAGAGATAATCTCAAACTCACAATTGATTTTTCAAGGATAATCAAGAACCTAAAAGGGTTGAGTTTTCTCAAAACTAAACTCTAACTTACACTTGATTTTTCAAGGCTAATCAAGAACCCACAATGAAAACAATAAAATGCTTTAACTAACTAGAACAACAAGCAATCAATATGAAGAATTGATGCACAATATATTTGAGAGAGTTTTTGGTAGTTGAGAGCCTTTAAGACTTGCAATAATTGTTCTAACAAAGCTCAAGGAGTTAGAACAAGTATATAGAGGCTTCTTGATGATGTGTCAAAGTCCCATTGGTCCAAGCCATTTTCTTCCCGTTATTTTCTCTTGAAAATCTTCAATAATGAAGTGCCAGATCATTCTAAACGATCGTTCGAAAGAGTGTACGATCGTTTACTTATAACGGTCAAAAAGATTTGAAAATATCACTAGTGAACGATCGTTTAAACATTAAAAACGATCGTTCGTTTGTTTTAAACGATCGTTTATCGATCGTTTATACGATCATTCCCTAGTCTGTCTTGAAAACGAAGAACCAAAGCTGAGCGAAATATTTTGAACGATAGTTTAAAAATAAACGACCGTTTAAAATATAAACTTCACAAAACGCTTAGAGAACGTTGCACAATGCTTGAAACGAGTTAGACTTAAATAAATGTCAATTGCTTGAATATATGAAAAGAAGGTTAAATGACACATGGTCCAACAATCTCCCCCTTTTTGATATAGACAAGCAATTGGCCTAAAAACGAATTATGAAAAATAATGAAAGAACTCCCCCTTAAGGTGATAACAACTTAGAAGTTTCTAAATAGATTTTAATTCATTTTTAGACAATATTTAATAAGTTAAACGTTTAAATGTTCTCCCCCGATTGGCTATATGCAAAAAGGAAAGATATATAACCGTGCAACAAGAATAAATACATGTTTAAAATATAGACAAAGAAGCTAATTGAAAGAGATTTTGAAATCAAATCGAAATAAATCTAAGTTTCTCCTTCAATTGAGGCGCTTAGACATTAATTTGATATGCATCAAGTCTAAAAACTCAATTGATTGAACTAATTTGATTTAAATGATCAAAAATAGGCAATAATTCCTTAATTGAATTATACCAAGGCAAAGTCCAATCATTACAAAAAGTTTTAAAGCATTTTAAAACTTTTTTAGGAGAATAAAATTTGAAAGATTGATTCTCCCCCTCAAAACAACATTTTTGGAAAGCATGGCATAGAGATTGATACAATTTTACCTATGTTGCCATTTTCCAAAAGCTTCCTTTGATGCTCATAGAATGCATCCTTCCTCCTTGATTATCCACCATATGATATTGAATTTGGATTAGTGGACATCAAGTATACCTACAAAGCAAATCACTTAGGTACCCAAGCAACTTTGGGTCCTTGAAAGTTAATGCTTGAATAATTCAAAGGGATTAACCTTAATTGAACTTTTCTCACATAGCATTGAACATTTGTGTGACCATATTTCATACAATAAAAGCATTGAATTCTATGGTTCACATTTGATTGCATTTGAGGTGGCTTGGCTTTATAGGTCTCATAAGAACAATCACAAGTATGAGAACAAGATTGGACTTTTGAAAATGCATGAACATGTGTTTTCTTTCTAGTCTTCTTGTTCCACTTATGACTATATTGAGAATCATAGCCATGTCTAAAGAGTTTTGTACCCTTGTTACTCTTAGCCTTTTGATCCAAGAATGGCTTAGGCCTAGGAGCTTGAGCATGTACCTTCTTTGCCTCAATTGGTTTGACCAATTTAGGAGGAGCTTTTATAGAAGAATTTTGAGACAAAGTGGACTTCACAAATTTAGTCCCATTGGAACTAGAAGCATTTTGATCATAGCCAAGTCCAAATTTTATGGTTGGACATATTTGAGATACAAGAATTGTATCCAAAGTTACCTTCCCTTTTTGAAATCTTGAAAGTGCATCTTTTAATTCAAGAATTTCATTCTTTAGTTGATCATTTTCCTTAAACAAGTTATCAACATTCAAACCTTGCTTAGGGATAGATTTTAAAGATGACTTAAGAGCTTCATTAGACAATTTAAGCTCATGAAATTCTTTTGTTAAAACAAGCATTTCATTTTTAGCTTTTTGAAGCTTCATTTTTAGAAAATAGCATCTTGACTTTATAATCACCACATTTAATTACTAGTTCATCAAGCATGCTATAAACATCATCATCATCATGAGCATCATTATTAATAATATCATCAACAAAATCATTTTTAACATTTAAGCATGCATCATGTGATTCAATACCAATACCATCCCAAGATAGAAAAGGTTGGGGGTTTACCTCTAGTGTTGGTTCCTCCTTAAAAGACATGAGGCACAAGTTAGCATCATGGTGGCTATCACCATCCGATTGAGAATCACCATCCCAAAAAGTCTTGGAACCCCCCCCCCCCCCCTGAGCTCTTCCTTGAAGAGGAGGGTCTACCATGATTGTCATTTCCCTTCATCTTGAGCTCTTTGACTCTCTTTGTGAGCCTCAAGAGTTCTTCCTCATTGCTTTCCTTCTTGTTCTCTTCTTCAAGAGCACTTGTTGAAGCCTTGAAAGCAATACTTTTCTCCTTTGCCATTTCGGCCTCAATGAGCTTGATGTAAGACATCTCATGGAGAAGAAGTTTCTATATCCTCAAGGTGGACAAATCATGAGTTTCAATGATGGCGATAGTCTTAGGTTGCCATAAAAGAATAGGAAGGGATCTTAAGATTTTACCATTGATTTCATTGAGCTTGAAGAATTTCCCAAGTTGCTCAAGACTATGAACAATCTTAAGAAGCCTTGATGTCATCATACCCACATCTTCAATTGGCAAGCCCTTAAAGCCTTCATACTCTCCAAGAAGCAACTCAAGCTTCTTACCCTTGACTTGTTGTGTAGCTTCATAGTAGCTCTCAAGAGTCTCCCACATTTGCTTAGCACAATTCAAGTGTTGAATTCTACCTTGTTCTTCTCTAGAGATTGAGGAGAGGAGAGTAGTAATGGCTTTTCTATTCATGCCATTCTCCTTGACTTGCTCTATAGACCATTCCCCTCTCTTCAAAAGAACTCCATTCTTGTCACATGGAGGTGTCCATCCCCTTAAGAAAACACTCCATAGATCAACCCCTTGCATATCAAGATAATTTTCCATCATATATTTCCAAACTTTGTAATTTGACCCATCAAGAAAAGGTTTGAGAGTGATGAAAAAAATTTTGGTTGCCATTTTTAGATCGAAAACTCTAGCAATTAAGCGAAAAGAAGAGCACCTTGCTCTGATACCAATTGAAAGACCCTTTGGGGTATGAGGCAAACCGATTGATAAGTTGTAAAATGAAAATTAAAAATTCTTTAAGGCGGAAAAGCGAATTTAAAGGACGAGAGATTTTAGAGTGGTTCGGATCACAAAACGATCCTACTCCACTATTCAATCTAAGATTGAGATTTTAGAATCCACTAAATGGGATTGTGCTTTATAGATAAGCACCAACTTTACAAAGAGATTTCTTAGAGATAATCTCAAACTCAAAATTAATTTTTCAGGGATAATCAAGAACCTACAAGGGTTGAGTTTTCTCAAAACTAAACTCTAACTTACACTTGATTTTTCAAGGCTAATCAAGAACCCACAATGAAAACAATAAAATGCTCTAACTAACTAAAACAACAAGCAATCAATATGAAGAATTGATGCACAATATATTTGAGAGAGTTTTTGGTAGTTGAGAGCCTTTAAGATTTGCAATAATTGTTCTAACAAAGCTCAAGGAGTTAGAACAAGTATATAGAGGCTTCTTGATGATGTGTCAAAGTCCCATTGGTTCAAGCCATTTTCTTCCCGTTATTTTCTCTTGAAAATCTTCAATAATGAAGTGCCAGATCATTCTAAACGATCGTTCGAAAGAGTGTACGATCGTTTACTTATAACGGTCAAAAAGATTTGAAAAATATCACTAGTGAATGATCGTTTAAACATTAAAAACGATCGTTCGTTTGTTTTAAACGATCGTTCCCTAGTCTGTCTTGAAAACGAAGAACCAAAGCTGAGTGAAATATTTTGAACGATAGTTTAAAAATAAACGATCGTTTAAAAATGAATGACCGTTTAAAATATAAAATTCACAAAACGCTTAGAGAACGCTGCACAATGCTTGAAACGAGTTAGACTTAAATAAATGCCAATTGCTTGATTATATGAAAAGAAGGTTAAATGACACATGGTCCAACAATGTGGAATTTGTTTGAGGAAAAAGAAGGTGTTTTTGTATAATTAATAACTTTAATATTTAACTAGTTTCGCATTACGTGCTATGCACGTGGCTCGTAACGTAACTCGTCAAAGAATATATTAGTAAATTTTTTATAATTATATCAATTTTTTATTTATAATTAATATTAAATTAGTTAAGAATTTTTATAAAAGTAAATATAATATATTCGGTTATTAAATTTTTTTCCATACTGAATTTATTCTTCTTTTAGTCTTATAATAACCATAATTAAATAATTAACTTAATTTTATTAATAATATCTTTAAAAATAATAAGATAGAAATTTCAATAATAATATATTAATCAAATATAATATTTTAATTTTGTAGTTCAATCAAACTAAAAGATAGGTATTCCTACTATTTGGAGACAATTTAGTTATTTTTTACATACTAAAGACTAAATTTGAGATAATTTAGCTACCTATTCTAATTAGGACTTTAATTACCATAGTGATTAATTAAATAACTAATTAGTTAATGACTATAAAACCTTTATTTAATAGTAAACTAAAAAGGATTATTCAGTAAACTTGCCTGTCCCCCCCACCCCACCCATCCGTGCTTTTATATATAATATAGATTAGAATATAAAACAAAAAATAAAGGATTATTTTAAAAAAAATTCAGATAAAAAATGGTCAAACTAACTTTTTAGGATATAAATGAAACATAAAAATCAAAAATAGGGTACAATTGAACTTTTTCCTAGGTCATGGTATAAATGAAAAAAAAAATTGCAAGGTGGGTGGTTTTTAAGTAATTATGCCAAAATAAAAACACCATAATTATATCAAAAAATGCAATAAATACACTATAATATTTATAGTTACACTAAAAACACGATAAAAAGGTAAAAAAAGAACCAAAAAAATACCAGAAAAAAGATCTATAAAAAAAGAGTAAATTATCAAAAAGTGAAAAAAGTATTTGTGAAATTAAAAAAAAATCGTGAATAAAAAATCAAAAAAGAAAAGTCAAAAACTGGCAAGTAAAGTCATAAATAAGTTAGTGAATAGTGTATTATAGAAAATTATCACACGTTGTTAGTCATTAAATATCATAATAATATAATTTATATATAAGAATTTAAACTTAAAGATTATTTATTTTTTAACTTTGTCCTTTAACTATTGAGGGAGACACCATATTATTTAGGCAGGAGATACAAAAAAACCCTCAACTTTTTTTCAAAAGTACAAATCAGCCTTTTTATTTTTTTTTGTCACAATTAAACCCTCGTGTTTTTAAAATTGAATAATTAAACCCTTATTGTTTTAAAATCGAACAAATAAACCCTTTTAGTTTATTTTTGGGTCACTTACCCCCTCAAATTTTCAGTAAATATTTTAAACGTTAAAATTATTTTTGAACTTTTTTCCTATATGATCATGAGAGAACAGCCATTAACGAGTGTTTCTAATGATGCTGGATGAAAGGGGTTTTTTCGATTTGAAAACAAAGAGGGCTTAATTATACCCTAAAAGAGTAAAAGGGCTGATTTCTACTTTTGTAAAAACTACAAGGGGTTTTTTTTTTGTACCTTTGGCCTATTATTTACTTTACAAACATGAAGGACAAAAACGTAAAGTAGACCTTAGAGTAATTTGGTGTAGATTTAATTAGTGAATTTGGGTATTTCCGTTGTAATTAAATAGTGGGAGTCTTTTGATTCATCATCAACAAATTGGTGTTCCAGAAAAATCTTGTGTTTTTGTTGCAAATTATTGATCTGATCGAAACTATTTAGTTGAAAGTAAAAAATGTTTAACGGAATGATGGATCCTGAATTGATGAGACTTGCCCAGGAACAGATGAGTCGCATGTCGCCCACCGAATTAGCCAATATCCAGCAACAGGTTTATTAATTCATTCTTTGATTTCATGATCTTCATTATTTTCCTGTTTCAATTTAATAAGAAATTGCTTTGATCCAGTTTAATGCTTCAATTTTGACTCTAACTTTGGAATATTTATCATAAAAAGAACTTAGTTTAACATGCTAGGTTTAATCCTTAGGGTGTATTCGGTTTAAATGAATTCCACATTTTTCATGGAATTCAACTGAACGAATTCATTTAGAAATGAAATGAATTCCACCTTAGAATTTAACCAGGCAATACTTATTTTTATGATTACATTGGAAGTATAAGTTTTGTTGGGATTGCAGATGATGGCTAATCCAGAGTTGATGAGAATGGCCTCCGAAAGCATGCAAAACATGAGACCTGAAGATTTGAGACAGGCTGCCCAACAGTTGAAGCATACTCGTTCTGAGGATATGGCTGAGATAGGTGAGAAAATGGCCAATGCTTCACCTGAAGAGATTGCTGCCATGCGTGCCCGTGTTGATGCCCAGATCAAATATGAAATTAGTGCAGCTCAGATGCTCAAGAAGCAGGTATTTGTTCTATACTTACCCCATTCCATAAGTCATAATAACTACTTTTAATGTCCTTATCCCTTTAACTGTGCTTCAACTATACTCTTTGTCAGGGTAATGAACTTCATAGCCAGGGAAAGTTCAAAGACGCCTTGGAGAAATATTTACTTGTAAGGGAAGCTCTTCATAGTCTCTTTTTGCAAAAATCAATGCTTATAGTTGACCTGCTTTTAAACTGATGAAATTTGTTGTTGTTCTCGTACCATTTTTAGGCAAAGAAAAACCTAATGGGAATTCCATCCTCTCAAGGAAAATCACTCTTACTAGCATGCTCTCTCAACCTGATGTCTTGTTACCTTAAAACAAGACAGTTTGATGAATGCACAAAAGAGGGGTCAGAGGTACACATCCTACATGATTTAATTGTTTTATCCACATGTGCCTATTCCGTGTTTTATTCTTGCTATCTAACGACAAATCTTCATGTCATAAGCAAGAAAACTCTGCAAAATAACAAGCCTTCTACTTTCATTTGGTATACTAATTACTTCGTACTTCTATGAGTCTCTTAGATTGTTTATTTATACAATTTTAGGTGTTGGGATATGATGCTAAGAATCTCAAAGCTCTCTATCGGAGGGGTCAAGCTTTTAAAGAATTGGGCCGCCTGGAAGTAAGTTATTTTTGTATCCATTTTCAAATTGCCTTTTGTGGTTGCTTAGCCGTGCTGCTAAACTTTAATAAATTTCTGCAGTTAAGTGTTAATCTTCTCATTTAAGCATCATTTATTTTCATTATATAATGTGACAGGATGCTGTCTCTGATTTAAGCAAAGCGTATGAAGTTTCCCAAGATGATGAAACTATTGCAGATGTATTAAGGTATAAATTAATCTATACGCCATATGATAAAAGTTGCATTTATAAAATTTTCCTAAGAGCTGTTAGATGTTTTCTTCTGACTCTCAATTGCTTCTCAAACAGTATAATGTTTACTTTCTTAGGTTCACACTTTTAACTTCTTGTTTTTTCCTTCCTTTTATTCTGTCTGCTAGATGTTTTTATTGCTTTTCAGCTAGTGTTTATTGGTTAAGTTACGGCTACACTTCTTTTTAATCTGAATTTGGCTCTGTTGTGTCAGATATAGTTTGAAGTTGAACTTAATATACCGAGGTTGAAGGGTTATGGATATTGAGGAAATTTAGATGGTGTTGTTGAAGTTAGAGGAAACTTTTCTTTGGTATATAAATTTGATAAACATGTGTGTGAATGAGCAGTTTGCTGGGTCAGATTAGTGCTGACATACTTATTCTTATTATGCTTTCTGCACACCAATGTCTGCCAGGTCTTTCTTTATTATTGGATATACTGATTATATAGAAGATGATACTTTATAGCACAGGCAGATTCTGATTTTGGAGTACAAAATGCATGAAAAAACAGGGTAAGCCATAAGAGTTATGAATGGATATCTTAGGGTTGTAGGTTTTAGTTTAAGCTATAGAAAATTATCCGGATGCATTGCAACATTAGCAAGTCTAGGATATAGAAGGATTGGAGTTGTACTGATTTAATTATTTGGTGTCTCATTACAATTGTTTTGATATTTGAGCACTACCGTAACAAAGGATGCGGGCATTATTGATGTCGCATGTAAAATTAAGTGCATTTGAAATTTAGAAGCATGATTCTAGAGTTATGCTATCGTAAGCTTTGATAAAGTTTCTTTTTTTTATTTTGAGTTTGAGAAATTTCAAAATTCTATAAACTTGTACAAAACGTTTTAGGCCGTTTCGGTAAATAATAAAAACTAAACATCCATTTTCTTTTTAAAAAAAAAAAGAAAACTTAAAAAATTAGTCACAAATAAAAAGAATACAATCAATCACCCACAAATTTTATTATTCACACCATCATAAATCTTATTTTCTTATTTTTGTTGGATTATATTATATTTTTATTATATTTGTAAAACTTTAAAAATTTAATCGCAATTTCAATTATAAAATTTGTAGATAATCTTATTTTGTTATGAACTTAAATTTTAGGTATATATAAAATGTTTATTTTATTAATATTCATACATGTATAAATAAAATTTGACATATAAAATTTTATAATTTTTAACGTTTATTATATCCAGATTAAAATGTACACGTTTCTCGCATGTTTTGTGTCCTTTGTTTCGAAAAATGCCGTTTTTTGGTGCCTTTTCCGTTTTCGTGTTACTTAAATCATAAGTTCCTGTTAGTCTGATTTTAAAATCTAAGATTGTCAGCCATATTAAGTGATAGTGAGTGTTGGATGGTGTTGAAATAGCATGGGAAAAGAGCAAGGATCAAGTCTGATTATAAAATATAAAATTGTCAACCATATTATATAGTGAGTGTTGTATGATGTTGAAATAGCATGTGAAAAGAGCAAGGATCAATTAATAGATCTACATCTGTACGAAGGTGAAGTGTGTCTCTTGTAGGATACTTACATTACGTTATTAAAAATAGTTAGATCATGTTCATTTGCGACCTAAGGATTGCAGGTGACTAAAGTCAACTGATAGTGGCAAAGAAAATAGAGTTTGATCAATAATAAGTGGTTGAAACTTGAAAGCACACAAAAACGTTTTCATTGTATATATATCTCTGAAAGTTTGGCTCTAAATAGAACAATAAGATAACTGGTTTGGATTAAGAATTAATTGAGCTGTATAGAGTATAATTTCCCTTTGGATTTCCTCTTAAGAGCCTAACTTCGCTTGAGTTAAGTTTTTGTTAATGAATCTCAAAAGTGAAGATATATAATTTATATTAGGATTTATAACTGAAAATATAAAGAAAAGTAGCCTGATAGTATAACATGTTTGTTTACAATGTTAATTTGCTGACTTGATGCAGGGATGCAAAGGAAAGATTGGCTCAGGAAGGTGGTAATCATAGACAAAGTGGTATATTATTCTCCCTTTCCTCTATATCTGCGTCTATGTTATTCTATTCTCTTCCTTTTTTTTGTAATCCATTTATCTGTTATATAATATCTTTGAGATGTCCGCCTCTCGTCGTTCACAACTGCTCTGTACTTGTTCATCAGGACTGGTTATTGAAGAATTAACGGGAGAAGATGATGTTACTACATCTTCTCAAACATCAGGGTCATCCAGAGAAACTTCAGTGTTGCAACCACGAGAGAGTGTTGATGCACATAGCTTTCAGAGTAGGGCTAATAGCAATGGTTTGAAAACGAATGCAGAATCCCTGCAGGCTTTAAAGGATGACCCTGAAGCTATAAGGTATTTTTGTTTATCTAAGTATGTTATAAATTATACACTTATTTGCTTGTCTTTTTTATTTTAGAGAAAAACTTGTATCCTGGGATCTACTTCTAAATTTTTTTTTATAGCCTGGTAGAATGTCAGCTTTTATAATTTTTCTTTTTTATTTGTGTTAACTAAGGATTGATTTTGTTCATAGACTTCTCTTTCGTGGATTCTATGTTTGAGATGGCATTTTATGGGATGTAATTAAGCATTTGTCTGATATCCTCTGGGTGCAGAACATTCCAGAATTTCATTTCAAATGCTGATCCCGAAACTCTGTCTGCTTTAAGTGGAGCGAAAGCTGGAGAATTATCTCCTGAGATGTTTAGGAGTGCTTCAAATATGATGAGCAAGATTTCACCTGAAGAGCTGCAGAAAATGCTTAAAATGGCCTCCTCATTTGCTACTAGTAATTCTTCACATAGTAACAGCTTCCAACCTGGCCCAAATGTGACACCAGACATGCTGAAAACAGCTAGTGAAATGATGAGCAAAATGCCCCCAGAAGAGCTTCAGAAGATGTTTGAAACGGCGTCCTCTTTGCATGGAAAAGATAGAGCTCCAGCATCAGCAGCTTTGGAAACTAATGTACAAGATAGAGGAAATTTTGCAGTTGATGGGAATAGTGTGAATGCTAGTTCATCTAGTGGTTTGTTTTCAAGTTCGAGAAATGCTTCTCATCCAAGCTTTCCTAGCTCGACTGCTGATATGCAGGAACAAGTGAGAAACCAAATGAAAGATCCAGCTATGCGACAGGTATGTTTCCATGTTTTGAGAAAATATATACTTGTGTAACGGGTAATTTCTCCCAAGCAACTAGAGGACTGGTTTACGTGTATGTAGCAAGTGAATTGAATAAGAAGTAATTGTCTTTCTTAAATGTAAATGGCAGATGTTTACATCAATGATGAAGAATATGAGTCCAGAAATGATGGCTAATATGAGTGAACAATTTGGAGTAAAACTTTCTTCAGAAGATGCAGCAAAAGCACAACAAGCCATGTCTTCTTTATCACCAGAAGACTTGGACAGAATGGTACAATTTTTATTATTAGAGTAGCGCAGCTATAATGATACTGATTTCTTGCAATTCGGTGATGATAATTGTGCCCGTAATTTTGTAACAGATGCGATGGGCAGATAAGATCCAAAGAGGAACCCAAGGTGCAAAGAAAGCGAAGAATTGGTTACTTGGGAAACCTGGAATGGTTCTGGCCATATGTATGCTCATCTTTGCAATCCTCCTTCATTGGCTAGGCTACATTGGGAAGTAACTCCAAAATGATTGTAATTTTCTTAATTTGTAAACTTAGTTTAGGGATGAGATAAGAATTTTTGAAGTTATGGAACTAACTTTATGTATTGATGTAGCATATTAGGCACTGAAACAAAAGTAAGTAGATACATTCTTTGCAATTTCAAGTTCCAAAGGAGTTTTAATAATATAGCAAATGTCATTACATTTGCCTTACAATATCAAATTGAAAAGTATTACCACTTGATGGAGTTGTTGGAGAGCTGCTGCTTTGCACTAAAGCGACTTTCCATCTCTTCCTGCCAAAATTAAGTAAACAAAATTATTCATTAGATGGTATTCCTATCCTAAACAAACAGACTAACCAGTAGGAACCTACCTTGCAAGATTTGAGAAGAGGTTTCAAGAAAGATGATCTGAAATAGTTGATTGATAATCCGAGCGACGTTCTTTCTACTTCTGCCCTCAAACACAAACCTAAATTTATCAGCATTTTCACTTTATACAACAATTCTTAAATGCATGACTTATCTTACCATTACCCTTCTCATCGTTTTCCCTCGCTCCTCCCGCGTTAACTTCTTCCAAAAGCTGCAAATCCAATTTAATCAATCATGTTGAAGATTAAGCATCCCAATACCAAAAATGCTAACATTGTGCATTATGCATAACAACATTTGTAAAACTCCAACGTTTCCAAGACAAGAAAAACATGCTCAGACCACCTAAATACTTGTACTTTGGTTGTTCGTCGCCCATAAACCGACTCCATTTTAAGACAAGTTACAGTTACCAGTGCTAAGTGCTAGGGAAAATTCAAGAGAAAAATCAAACAAGTCAACCAACCGACAGGCATCAATAAGAACAGTAGAAAACTTTCAACTGATTCAGGATTTAACCCCATATGTATTTTAGTAACATCTTTTTATAGGCCAGTTGAAACCAGTTCAAGAATTTTTGTCATGGGAAACTGGCTGTGCTGAGAATTACACTAACATACAAAATTTATCACGCGTATAAAAGTAAAATTAAACACCTGAGAAATTGTCGGCACAGAAGTAGGATCAAATTCATCACAATATTTTGGGTCGATAGGCACACAGACACGTCCTGGAACAAATAGAATAATTTAGTACAAGAATAGAAGGACCACAGCAGACAAAAAGCCACAAGGATAACAGCAAACAACCTGTTTTTGGATGAATACAGAATGGTGCCTTCAGCAAATGGTTCATATGTTTTGAGACCTAAAAATAGAAAGTTCCAAAGAAAACAGTTGGTAATTAATCTTTGACAGTGTAGGCATTTCTTTGTGAAAGTATATATCATCTACACGAGAAGGTTTCAAATTGCAAAAAGTTGCAAAAGTTGCCAAAGTACAGAAAATGATAACTAACCTCTGTATCAAGCCTGGGATAAGTAAAGGAAAATACAATCTCTTCCACACATCTACGGAGCCCTTGCGCCTGCAAGGGAGCCAAAAACAATGCAGTAAAAGATGTATGAACAAATCTTATCAAGGCATTTGTTACAAAAAATAAACAATTGGTAAAGCATGAGATGTTCATGTTAAAGTGGGAAATCCCACATTGGTTGTGTGTGTGAATGGACATGTGTTTATATATTGGTTGGTCACCTCCACTTATACACCAATTGGTTTTAAGATGGAATCTAACATGGTATCAGAGCCTTGTCCATTCACACAATTTGAGTTGGCCCGGCCCACGTGAGATTTACGTGAGGGGGGACTTTGTTGCTCGGCCCGTACACGCTACGCGTGAGGGGGAGTGTTAAAGTGGGAAATCTCACATTGGTTGTGTGTGAATGGACATGTGTTTATATATTAGTTGGGCACCTCCACTTAACACCAATTGGTTTTAAGATGGAATCTAACAGTTCAGCAACTGTAATCGGTGCGTGTCATCTACAATTCTAATAAGATAAAAAGAGGAACATGTCAAGTTCCAATTGACTTTTAGTCCTTTGCCAAAGCCATTTAAGTTTGTCACAGAAAATTGCTCTTTAGCCTGTTTCTGCATCTTGTCACCACAGCTAAAATTTGAAATAATGAAATGATTTATGAAAACCAGAGAAACAATTCAACACAATTAGATTTGTCAGGCCATCCAAACGACAATATCCCTCAGTGATTGTTTCAGACATCAACAATCATTAAAATACTCAATTATTGTAATTTTTGTGGTTCGCAAATTAAACCAGTTATGAATGACTCAGCAAAGTTCACCAATTTGTATAAGCATATATTATGTCTAAATTACTAAATTTGTTCCAGCAATTATTTCATGCCTAGGAGCATAAAGAAACAAACTAGCCAAGAAATGCAAGACACGCATCTGTCGAGAGAGACTGATTTATTAGTCCCAAAACAACACAAAAAACAATCCTCAAATGGGATCCAGAGTGTAGTGAATTGAGTTGAGTTTATTTGAGTTTCCTGATTGCATTGACAAAAATCACAAATTCCTCTACATAAAAAAAAAGAGAAACACATCAACAATAATGTGCAATAAACACTGAGTTAAAATCACTAGCCCAAATACATCTCTCGAATATAATGGATTATCCACAAATGTTGAAATGATTCCTACCTTCCTTTGTCCAGATTGTAATGTACGCTTTAGCTGTTCCCATCGAACAAGATTAATGTCCTCCTTGGAACTGGAGTGTTGCTTACTATTCTGCCACTTTCCTCGAAGCTCAGAAGCAACAGCTACAAAGAAGAAGTATTAATTGCAGAATGAAGAAATGGATAAAACCATATAAAGCCGGGAAATAAAGATGACCCATACATTCATCAGGAATCATCTCTAAGATCTTCTCATATCTCTCTTCAGTCGAAAATATTTCCTGACTGTAAAGCAATTTCGTCTCAAAGAAGTCCTTGAGCACTTCGACATATGATCTCCTGCAAGGAATGTGTCTCCGGCAAATAAATTAGAAATTCACAACAGAAGATGGATGGGAAAAGGATGGACATAAAAATTCTGAACAGCATGTCATGACTCACACAAGAAAAGGATGCAGAACAGGACCGGTCAAAGAAACCTTTCTATTACTACTCTCATTTCCCTGAAAAGATTAAGGAATATGTCACTTGCATTGAATCAATCCCATGCAGAAATTCATTAATTATTCGTGTATTGTTCACCACCTTGTATACTCGGAAATAATCAACAATAGCTGCCCTCTGCTCATTGGTGAGCCTGCACATATTGTGGAAGGAAATTTAAACCATTGTACCATAGAACAAGTAAAGAAATATAAGTGATTACAAAATAGCTTATATGCTGCACTACCTTCTTGCTGTCCCATCACATACCCAGCAATGGACACCTCGTCTACCACTATAAACCCAGAGAATGTGACTGAAACCAAAGTCATCTGCATTACAAAAATCAAGTAAGTTATGAATGCAAATGGAAAGCATTATGCAGGTGTTAAATTGGAGATTTAATAGTATACTTTGTTAGGCTATTAAATAGATGACTTTTAGGTGAAGATATTGAGAACCCAATGCAAAGTATCCATACCTCTGAGTGCAGTATCAATCACTTTAATAGCAATCGTCATTAGTGGCCAGCACTTCAAGCAAACATCAGCTCCTGAGCAGCAATATCTAACATCATCGTAATCTGACATATCCTGTATGAATTTGGACAATCAAGATGTTATTAATCAAATTACAAAAAGAATACTTGTAGAATTAATCTGATAAATTTGCTATTGCGGAATATGAAGAACTCACAATATCAAAAATTAGCTCCCTCTCCACAGGAGCAAACACATTACCCCCACTTTGGCTATAGGCATGCCTCTTGGCAGGCTGATACATGTGAAATTGAAAAAACAAAGGATCCATAAGTGATTGTCTGAAATGCTTTTAGTCAGGATAACATTGAAAGCAACTTAAAAATACTAGAGAAGACACTCTAACAACCAATTTATAAAACGTGTTCTTGAAAATGTTTGGAAACATAATTGATTCCAAAACTACAGTTGATCCAGTTATCAAGCTAGTCCCCTTAAAAGGTGAAAAAAAATAGAAATCATTTTTTTTGGGTAACGAGGACTCACTCCCCCAACCCGGAGCCTAGGATCACCGTCAAATCCCATGATGTGGACCACTTGTAAGCCCACATACTTGGCAAATCCGGCCTATAATAGCCAGCAGCTCAGTCCCAACCACTCCATTTATTTGAGAGGTAGTAGCTGGGTTTGAACCCTCGACCATGACACCCATATGGCTGAACCTAAGACGAAACCCCGTGCAGGCAAGATATCGTATTTAAGACGCATTAAATCATGTTAATGTTTCCCAATCCAATTAACAAGCTCCGGGATTATGATGTTAAAGTGACTCATCACAGCAATCAGCAATAATAAGAAAACCCAACTTACATCGACACTGTAAACAGGGCCGATATCTATCTTAAACGGGCATTTCTCTTTAATAGATCTTTCGAGTTGAGATTCGCTGTTGAAAGACTGAAAGCGGAGATAAATATCGTTATCCAATGTGAACGAAAACTCTCTTCGTCCAAAGTAGGAATTATCGCAGGCTGGATGCTTCCCATCTACAGATAAAGCATTCAAAATGTCAAACTAGTTAAGCAGTGATTGCATATGCACATAATATAATGAAATTAAGATTACCATTTGCATAGGACATCCATTTAAAAATATCAGCATGAGGGAAAAGCTTGCCTGCCATCAGCAAAATTCAATTAAATCATAAATATTAAAAACAATCAGATACCTCAACACAATTCTATAATACAATACCATAGTAAAGCTTAAGATAGTTAGCGTTGAGGCCATCCTTCCCATTATCAATATCCATCATCTGAAAACAGTAATCATCGTTATTAATTGAATATTTTTTTATTAAGATAATTGAGAGAGAAGAAGACCCTAATGAACTGACCAAAAATGAAGAACTGGGAGATCGGCGCGGTTGCAAAAAATTGGGTGATTTGATTGTAATTGGCGGTGGCGACGGCTGTAAGTGATTTTATTTTATTTTGGAGGGAAACTTAGTCTATTTATGGAGGGAAATATGGCTTCAAGCGTCTCTACATATATTGGTTTTTTCTAATAAATCTAACATATTTCACAATCTCGTATGTAAATTAATATTTAAATTAAAAACGGTGGCGCTACTGCCATAATACTTAATATATTTTGGTAAAATTATTCTCCTTTAATTTGTAACTATTTTTTCCTGAGTGTTTAACCCACGCAACGGATGTGCCTCGTCATTTTTACAACAAGCCAATAAAAATTTGCGATAGGGAATCTTTATTTATTACTTATTTTTTTATCATTAAATATTTGTACATGGCTAACGCCTCATTGGTTTGTTGCATGAATGACGTGGCGCAACCGTTGCATTGTATAATTATTCTTTTTTCCTTATTAATAATAAAGGAAATTTTATCAAAATAAAAAATAGGAAAGATTTATACTTTATACACCAATAAAGTAAAATATTCACAAGCATAATATCATATCTTTCTATTTATAAAAATATATTTTATATTTTTAAAAATATTATCTTATCTCTTTTATTAACAAAAATATCATTTTCCTCTTTTTCTTCATCTTCTCCATCCAAACCTTAATTTTATTTTCTCTCTTATTCCATTAACATCCACCACATCAACCTTCACCTTAAAAATCACACCGCCAACATTAGCTCACTACCGCCATCAACCTTCACCCGCACTGCCTTTGTCTTATGTTCGTTGCTCTGCCGCCTGTCAGATCCTCCATGCTGCCGCCGCTGCCAATCCTCCACGAGACTGCCGCCGCCGCCGCCGATCTTCCACGGGACTGCCGCCACTTGACATTTCTTCATGTTGCCACCGCTCGTTAGTCTCCACAACGCCACCGTTTGTCAAATCTGAAATATCAGATTTGATATTTTCATATCTGAATTTTTTTAAATTGTATACAATCTGTATTATATACGGATTACATACAAATTAAAAAATTATATACGGATAATATACAGACTATATGCGTATTATATACCAAACAAATACAAAAACTGGAAAATTTGAAATTTTTATATATTTTAAAAAAATTTCTATTTTTGTAATTATCTTTGTATTTTTATTCTAAAAAAATGCATGTAGTATCTTTGTAAATATTTTTATTTTTCCCGGTATTTGTGTAAAACCTCTATAAAATATTGTTATGTCTTTGTCAATTGTTACTCCTGCAATAGCATCACTCATGATTTAAAAAAGAAAGTCTTTTGTTAAATTCTTTATGAGTGATCTATCAAAATGCTCAACGGTTTTCATTAAGTCTTCTACTCTGTTTGATCGCAAATAAAGGATCAACTCACCCCCTCAATTTGGCACAAAATATCAAATAGGCTCAAATTCGCAAAACTGGATCAATTCAATTCAATGCACAACTATGCAAACTGGATAAAACACCTCCTCCATAACTCGCATCCCAGTTTGACAAACTTGGATCTATTTAATATTTTTGTGCCAAGTTGAGGGGGTGAATTAATTCTTTGTTCGTTTGATTGATTACAGTTTTGCAAATTCAAAATTACATACCTCCCAAAGTCATTACAATAGTAGTGTCATCTATATAATTATATTTGACGAAATGAATTCATTGATGTTTAATGTAATAAATTATAAAAAAACAAATGCTTAAAAAATTTAATGCAATCCATTTTGAAAAATAATTGAAAGATAAAAAAAGATATTAGTGGACATGACTCAGTATTGTTTGGCGACTAATCACCATGATAAACATCCCTTTGCTTCTATGGATCGCTCTTTTGTGATTTATTTTGAGAATTTCCCTTTCTCTTTGAGGTTTTCAGATTTGAGAAAGCGTTTATAAAGTGTGGAGTTTTGGGTCGTGTCACTATTGCTAAAAAGTTGAATAACATGAGATGTTTCTTTGGTTTCTTACGTCCGGATTCTAGTCTCAACTTTGATTGGGGTTTGAAACAATTGAATATAGTAGGTTTAATCTTCGTGCCTTCCCATCGAGATTTCTTGACATATTAAAGAATTTTCCAAAATTCAATTTGCGAACTGTATTGCATAAACAGTCGTAACCCAGGTCTATTGTGGCACCTGCTATTCACGATTCAAGGATTTATGCAAAAGTTGCTTCAAACTTGAATTATGCGGACAACATAAGTTCTCTAGCTGCCCAAGGTCATTGGTTTTCTTGTTTTATCGTTGCAATGTTTTTCTCGATTGAATCAATTCTGCATTCTAAGAGTTTTCTAGTTAGTAAGAGCATTGAATTTATTAATGTGGTTTTTCTTGAAGGGAATAAAATTGTGATTAATTTCACTTCAACAGAGGTTGTCACTTATTTTTGAACTCTCAAATTGAGGGTTTAATGGATTTCTTTTAGGAATTTTTTCCGACTGCCAATTATTGTCGAACCCTTTCTCATTTGACTTGGGTTCATATTTCGGACGTGCCTCTTCATATTTAGTCGAAAGAACTCTTCATGGGAATTGGAAATTCATTGGGGGAGTCAATTCTAATTCATTCCTCAACTATTTTGCAAGACCAATTGGGTTCGGGATTAATTCTTATTTCAACTACATGTAATCACATAGGCCATTCGCTTAACATTAAGTTGAAATAGGAATTGTATTTTCTTTTTTGTTGCGGAGGTGATAAGCCGGTGTTATTTACTGATGATGTGTTTGTGGTTGGTGACTGTATTAAGTCTTTGGAAGTTGTTCAAGTTTCTATAGAACTTATTAATTATTCTACCAAGTATTTACCTACTGAATACGTATCAAATCAGTCTCATACTCAAGCTACATCAACTACTTTATTGTTATGATTCTTTTTCTACCTGCTGAAGATTCTCCATTTAATTCTGCAAATACGATTGTAGCAGCTACTGATTCTTTAGTTGTTGAAGTACATGTTGTTGCTATCGTTACTGCCAAGGATGTTACAAGCCCAGTTTTTCCTAGTTCTATGTCGTTCGTGACTACTAGAAAATCAAGTGCAGCAAAATTCAAAAAAAATAGCTATGCTTCTATCCTTTCTTATGCTTTTATACAATATAGTTCTAAATCAAAATTTATATTTTTTTAAATATGAATAGAAGTATTACTAGTATGTAGGAATTATCTGAACTATTAAAAGAAGCTTTAGCTTTTTGGGAGGTGGTGCATTCAATTGGTATTTTTTTTCTTTGAATGATAAACTGAAAATTGTTGAACAGTTAACTCAAAACATTAGCAAGGATAAGGAGCTGTAAAGAACTTGATTTGAAGTCTATATCAAGGTATTTTTCTGTTTGATTATGTTTAAGCTGTTAAATTTTATATCATGGAATTGTCTAGGTGGTCTCTCTATAATTCGAAATCAACATTTTTTTATTCGTGATTTGGTTTCGACAAATAATCTTTCCTTTTGGGGTTGTTGTAGTCGGAAAAAGAGCAGGTTGATCCGTTTTTTATTCGTAAAGGATTCCTTCTGTTGGAGGTCTGGGTGGTCTTAGTATATTTGGAATACTGTTTTGATTTAGACTGTGTTGATTATTAAGGGCTCTAGATGGATTTTTTTAGATTTATCCTTTCGTACTTTTTATATCTGTCATATTCTATCTATTGCTAGCAACGTGGCGGCAGAGAGGATTTTTGTTTGGGAATAGATTAAGCCTCTAACGGCTTTCAGGGGTATTGTTTTCATTGATGGAGATTTTAATGAAATATTGGATCTGATAGATCGCTTAAACTGTATAGGATTTTCGGCTTCCATGACTGCTCTTCGGGAATTTCTTAATGAATCAGAGGTGGTGGATGTTTTCTTGCAAGGTAAACCTTATACTTGGTAGAATTCACAATCAATGTCTCGTATTGACAGATGCTTCATTTTAGCAACTGCTGCCTCAGAGTAGTAGAATGATTCCCTATCTACATTACCAAGAGGGCAGTCTGATCATACTCTGATTCCTTTTAAATTACAAAATTATTTTGACTGGGGCCCGAAATCTTTTCACTCTTTGTATGCCTGGTGGGACAATGATGATTTTGGTCACTTTATTTCTAGCCCTTGACAATCTATTTCGAACTCTCGTCCGCATTTCAATCTTGTTCATAAATTAAAAGAGCTTCGTTATTTAACTAAAGGCTAGAACTTAAATATTTTGGTGATCAAAATAAAAGAGTAGAATAGTTGTCTCACGATATCTCTATTCTTGACATTTCAACTGAGTCTCGTAGTCTCTCGAAGTTAGAGAAGGAGATGCTAATGGTTTTAAAATCTGATTAATGGGTTTTTGAAAAACGTTTGGAATGTATGTGGGTTCATAAATCGAAGTTAAATTGGAATCTCAAAGGTGAATTTTCATGGGTTATCTGTTCAAATATGTGTTAGTCCTTCAAGTTTGTCGTTGTACGTTCAAAATTCTATTTTCAACACTCTTTATGTTATGACATGAATAAAAGATGGAAAGAACCAGTCCTCTTGAATTTTATTAAGCGGATCACTAGCTCGTCACCTTGACGGATGTCGCTGAAAATTACCACTGGACGCTCCAATTCCTTATCGCTTTTATAGTTGTCCAAAAAATAGTGTCTACAATGTCATTCAATCTAATCAAAACGAACCTCATTTTGAATCAAATAAAGAGATGACAAAACCAAACCTCTCTTTATATAAAATACAAACACTTTGCTTTGTAAATTTATTGTCTAACTAAAAATAACACGTCAACATATCTCAGTAAATATGTTGATACATCATTGATGGGGTTGGCTTGTTGCAAAAATTCTATTTATATTTAAAAATGTCCATAATTGATACAACATATATGAATCAGGCTAAATATGACGATCCTGAAAGTATTGGCTAGAATTGATCTCACCCGTAAAGTATTGGTATTTTTAAGGTATTAAGCCTATTTTTTCTCTGACGAATTTAACCCCGCCTCTGCATTTCCTTTTGAAGAGGGCTCGTCCTTTTCTTTTTGTCACGACCCAAATTATTGAGCCGAGACCGGCGCTAGGGAATGGGAGTGGTAGATCCAAAACCCGTAGCAAGCCTAAAATAATTATAAATTTTTCATTTAAAAGTATAATATTGTATATAAAATATTTTTGGAAAACTCTTTTAATTACTACATTTATATATATATATATATTAAAATATTATATTAAAGATTACAATACAAAATACTGTTTGAAATCAAAGCGTCTATCTAATACTGACACCTACTGACTACTGCAGCTCTAGAAACTCATACTCTGTGCAAGTCAATCGACTTCTGGCACAATGAAGATGGTTTGTCTGATCCGACTCTGTCTACCTGAAAAACATCAGAGTGAGGGGGTCAGTATTTTGGGAAATACCGAGTGAGTTTGCAAATTATTAACGGTATTATTAAAATTATAACATCGCATACTCAAAATATAATTTATGATTTTTCATTTCATAACTATTATACTTAACCTCATCCACCTGACATCGATAGCGAAGCCAACCGATGTATCCTACATGCCTGATATCGATAGCGAAGCCAACCGATGTAATTGATATGCCTGACATCGATAGCGAAGCCAACCGATGTGTCCCATATGCCTGACATCGATAGTGAAGCCAACCGATGTAACTGATACGCCTGACATCGATAGCGAAGCCAACCGATGTGTCTAATACGTCTGACATCGATAGCAAAGCCAACCGATGTATATAATTCGAATCGCACGAACTAATCTCTCATATCTCATGCAGACCATAGACATTACCACAAAGTTGATATATCAAAGCAATCAAACATAACAACATCCCATACAAACAAATCATAATAATGCGATGTATTTGACAGAAATACTTATCATATATGAAATTATCTTTTATAAATAATACGCGAAAGTAAGATGCAACTCACAGTGACCGCTATTCCTTATATCCGAACGTAAGCTCTAGAAGACTGGTCCGTCAATCCTCGTCGAGCTTCTTGGTTCATCCTACTCGTAGCTCGATAGTCCGTCACATCTATCATAGGATTCTATCGTCAAAACATATACTTAGAGAATCCTATTTTTAACAACTGCACTAGATACCTAACACGACAAAAGCACGAAACATAACCGTCGTGCTCTAAATGTATCTTTCTCTAAGATCTCTATTCATATCTTGATCACTCATCATGCTAATATTTATTGCTATAATGTCTTATTAATATTCATTTTAAGACATTTGTCAAAGTTCTACACCCATATTATGTCATTGGAAGCCAATTTTCTCTCCCGAAAGTCCCCCGGAGGTCACGATCGAAGTAGGGCATGTCGTGCTAGCTTGGAACGTCGTGCCCCTCATTTTTCATGAAGGGCACGTCGTGCCCTTCCTTGTGCACGTCGTGCACCCCTAGTGGTGCACGTCGAGCACGACGTGTTGAAGTGCAGCACGTCGTGCCCCCTTCGGGTACGACTCCAAAAACGTTTCCCGACCATTTCCGAAGTCTTAAAACACTCAAAACTCATCCTAACACATACCCAAATCATCTTAACACAAAACCCATCAAGAATCCTAACAAAAACGATGAAAACGACTTGATTTCCGACGTATCGATTCAAACGTAACTTCTTACACAAAACAGCCTATAAAAACATCATTGCACCACCAATTACTGAAGTATTACCTTGATATGATGCTTAAGATCAGTAGAGCATTCAATTCCGGAGAGATCGCCGCAAAAATCGTCCAAAACGGACGCCGAACGGAGAAACCGTGAAGGAACGACGGTGAGAAACGATGAGATGAACGTAGCCTCTGGAATCTTCTCCTTTCATCTGATTTCATATCATTCATATCTCATTCTTTATATAATATGGCTAAAGTTCCACTTAAATCCTTGTTTTCTTTATTTGTTACAATTTTATCCTTTGAACTTTTCTTTTGTTCAATTTAGTCCATCGCTTAATCAATTAACACTTTAGTCATAACGTATACGTATTATTTATATCCAAATAAATAATACTAATCCAAAATTATTATTTTCCGACAATAATATTTTAATTGCTATCCTCGAGACTAAATTGGCCAATTTACACTTTAGTCCTTAAACCTTGCAAAAATTGCAATTTAGCCCAAAATACATCCGCGTCCAAATTTTAAAAGGTCTCCGATTGACCCGAAACCTTTACCACATATACTATAAAACATTTCGCGGACCTTGGCGAAACAATTCCCCTTTTCGGGACTTAACTGGTTAAATTACCACTTTAGTCCCTGAACTCTAGTTTGGGACTTTCCTTGACATTTTTCCTTTTAATTTAAAACTTTAAAATTGGAATATGATATTAGATTCCGCATAATTACTTTCCCAAGACCGACCTACTAAAGACTTATTTACTTTAATTTCTTGGAAATTATTCCCGATATCGCCACCCTGGCGAATCAGAACTGAACACTTGGTCCAATTAAATACTTAAATATTTTGGGGTATTACATTCTTCCCCCCTTATAAAAATTTGTCCTCGAATTTCATATTCTTTTCTTACTTTAGTCCCCTTTACATCTAGAATATTTTATTTATAGTAGGGATACCGTGTTCATCGTTATTCCAATTTCTATACTTCTTGCACTTTGATGTCAGTTATCACTGACAACCTTACTTTTGATTTCTTCTCTTTGAACTTTCAGTTCCTTACTAATATCTAGTGGTAGTTCGTCTTAATGACGTCTTATCATCAAAGATGACGAAACTAGTAGTACTCATATGTACTTACTATTCTCTGTCCTTGATTCTTTACTTTTGTTCAATACGTCTAATCCCATTATCATTCCTTGTTGAGTAATGTGAATACTCCATTAGCTCATGCTGCTTTATTTGTGTAGTCTCTTCATATGGCCGCCATCACGGTCTGATCTTTATTTATCATCGTACTGGGATTTTCATCCCATTATCCGTTATCCTCTTTGGTCTCGTTACTTCACTTTTCGTAAGAAATTTCCTTTGTTATCGCTGCTTATCATGATTATCCATGAGGTGAATCCTCATGACGTATCCTTATAAGGTCTTTGTTTACTTTCCTTGTAGGGCTTATTTACTTTTCTTCTTGTGTCAATATATCTCGTATGTTTATTGACCTACTTCCTTTTCTTTAGCGTAACACACTATTCTTGAAACTCCTTGTCCCTTCTTACTTCAGGTCGATCTGCCTCGTCAATCTGGTTTTCAACCATATAGGATTTTCATATTGGTCGCTGACTTCTTATTTTAATAAGACAGCGTGTGACCTATGCTCAAGTAAGCTTTCTTTGCTTATAATCCTTAAATGAGGATCGTAATCCTCTTCCAATTATATACTTACATCAGAATGTCCTCTGATGACGTCGTAACTTACTTCATGTTTAATCTTTTTATTCATTATCCTGTCTTATTTCCTTTGTCATCTTCTTGGCATTGATCATCTTTTGACTTTCAAAAATGCTTTTAGCATTTATCATCATAATCCAACTCTTTCTTATCTATTTTTTTTTCCAATTCTCAATCTTAGTTGTCTCTTAGCTCCAAATCATTTCTCTTTACTATCATGTAGCGATAGGCTTACTTCTCATTACTATCTATGATCTTGTTACTTCGCTTGTTATTCCTACTTTTGTTTATATCGTAGATGTACTTCTTTGTAATTTTTCTTTGACTTCTTGTCCTTAGTCAACCAATAGGAATAATAGTCAAACGCTATGATCCTATGGTATTCTTCTTGCGTTCCTTATTCACGCTCTTATCGTGTTTCTTGATCATCTTCTATTGTATTCTTTGCTTTCCTCTTGATCGTATCTTATATATCACTTATTACTTGCTTTTAATATTTACAACATCGATCATTAACAAAGGGTCGTGGCCTTCTTTGTCTGAATTTCTCGATGTAATACGTTCTCATTTGTATATGTATCATCTTATCGTATTTATACTGTCATCATGGCCGTCTATAAAGCCGATCATATACTTGTCACGACCTAAAATATTTGAGCCGTAACCGGCGCTAGGGAACGGGAGTGGTATTCGTTATATTCGTTACGTCTTTCCTTCGTTTATAGCAGTTCTACTGCTGCTGTTCTATTCTGACAATCCTTTCGACGTATTTCTAGAACTTTCACTTGTCTAATCACCTTACTAAATTTTGAGGGTATCTGAATTTCATCCTTACACTTTTCTTCACATCATCCACCATTCATACATTTACTGATACGTATGTCTATACGTGTGCCTTTCTTCTTTCTGTTAACGTAACTTACAATTCTTAAGGTTGATATTAGTAACTTTACTTAATATCAGTCATATAGCACTACTATCTCTCTTGATCTATCTAATTTAAACTTTCATATCTTGCAAAATCGTATGCTTCGTCATTTCGTATCCTTTCTCTTTCTACTTCTGTATTCTTAAACACTGATATTGATAACGTTATATCTCCTTTAAATATCACTTGATATTCATCATTCGTATTACCATCTCTTTTGTCCTTCATACTTTTAATTTTTTTTTCCTCTTCAATTACGATTTTCAATTGCTACTTCGTTTATCTCAATTATAAGAATGCTCATACATCATCCTTATGTATATGTTACGTTTCTTTCGTCTTGCACGACTCCTTGTCGTTCCATCCTTTACTCTTGTATAAAGATAATTACTGTATCCCTAAATATTGCCAGTGCATCGCAGCTTATCTGCGTATGCTTCTCGATGATCACTCCTTTAGCTTCATTAGCCGAATTACAATAATTATTAACATGGCTTTATTTTTTTATTGGAGTTTCTTTCACAATTCTTATTTTTATTTATTAAGAATCTTTTATTATTTGTCGCAGGGCTTTATATCCGAGTTTACTTACTAAACAACACGATTTTAAAACTTCTTTTGGCTGCGCAGCTCTTTCTAAACCACTTTTCATAAATCATTTAAAATCGTTAGTACAATTGTTGCTCAGAGTGATGACATCTCTCATCACCAAGGAGTTGCTCAAAATCGCAGTTTTTTTTTCTATTACGAAGATATGATGCATGATCTAAAATTTTGAAAATCATTCTTTTATGCATTTCTATCGTGGTTATGCAATGTCACATGCGATGCCTGAGCACAATCGTACCTTGAAAAATCATAAAAACTTTCAAAATCTTCATAAAATCGTAAGTCTTACTCTGGATTATACGCTCTGCGACTATTAACGGCTTTCTTTATACTTATTGAGTATATTTTAGATTTTTGTACTGCTGTCAAATTTTTGTATTGCTGTCATTTTCTGTCATTTACAGACTGTTCGTCTGTCACATCACTTCTTCATATATCTGATTACTCAATTAAGTTCAAAATTTTCTATTGCTGTAATCATCATATCCACTTCTGCAACATTCTATTCTACGTCATATACGGACGCAGATACAGATGTTTCACATCAACTTCCTGTAAGCAATCCATTTCTTTCTTCAAGTTCTAAAACGTAATATAGGAATTACGTTTGCGATAATTATATGTTGTGATGTTTATTGTATTATTGTTTTTGTGTATGATGTTTATATGTTCTTTTATTAAGCGTGTGTTTAACTACAACGCTTCCTATTGGTTCTCGCTTTCTAAGGTATTATCCTAAAAGCATAATCTATTACTGACATTCTACTATGCAATGCAGCAATTATATAATCACAATAATGCAAACACATAAACACAATTACTCAAAGCATATAAATTACTAATACCTGGAGGTGCCTGACGCGGAACGTTAGGTTCCCTAATAACTATGCCTGTATGTCGGCCCCTAACTGTTCTACCAGAGTTTCTTCCACCTCTTTGGACAAAATAAGGGTTGGTTGTAGTTCTGGAGGACGTACTGACGTAATCTGGGTGGTACTCACGTCTAAAGTAATAGGGTCGTATCGGATCACCCGCCCACTCATGCTCTGTTTCAATCCTACGGGCCATTGTAGTAAGCGTGCTGAAATGTTCGTCCACGTGCTCATACAGCTCATCAAACTGAGGTCCTAAGCCCCTGACATATCTACGATTAATGGTCCTATTGCTTTCGTTCAGATTAGGGACTCCTTCAGCCATCCGCAGAAAGTCAGTAGAATACGCTCCTATAGTCAGCATCCCTCTAGAAAAAGAACGCATCTGCCTTCTAACTTGATTTAAAGTTATTTGCGCCTGACCGTTAGCTATGTCTGCATCTTCCCTCAAATTGCGGTATCTCCGCAAACTTGACCAGAAATAGTCACCTCTGTATTCCTCGACGTCTAACTCATCTAACTCTTCTTCTTCATACTCTTCTTCCTGAGGATTTTCCTCTTCTGCTTCTTCTTCTAATTCCTCTTCTGGATCCTCCTCAGGATCCTCCTCAGGGTCTTCTTCAGGATCTTCTTCAGGATCCTCTTCCGGATCTTCCTCCGGTTCCTCTTCCTCTTCTTCGCTGTATTCTATCTCCGGTGAATGCATTCTAACTCGGTTTCTAGAAGAACTACCTATCTCCAATACAGACATATAGCCATTTTGATATATTTCTGGCGATGCTCCATGATTTGCGTGGAATCCATTCTGATGGACCCCAGATGGTTCGCCCACTTCATTATGAAACCCGTTTTGAAATATAGGAGGCGCTTCCTCCCGTTCTTCCTCAGCATGCGACTGAGCTCCGTTTTGCCCAGACATGCTAAAAAGAAACGAATTCCAACATGAGCGACCATCTGAGTTCCTTTCTACACGCAATTCCTGTATCAACTTATATAATGCTGTAAACATTTAGCATTTAATCCAACTGCACGTAATTCGCAAGCAGATAATCACTTAACAATCTCAGCGCGAGTAACAAATACTTAACCCTCTCAATCGATCATAATTTGCAAACATGTAACCACCTTCTATATCTTAGCACAAGCAACACATACTTAATTGCCTTAGTCGTCTGTATAAACAGATACTATTCACTTACTAACTTAATAGTCATGGTCCGCGCGCGTAATACCACGTACTACTAATGCACACATAACACAATTACAGACAACCACGGTCTGACTCTTGCTGCAGTAGTTCCTAGGTATACTTACTGACAAATACTCCCAGTCAAACAAGCAATCTGACAACTTTAGCAGTGGTATCTGGACCAAACTGCTCTCAATCAAGCATTGAAACAAACTTGCAGTGGTAACTGGACCAAACTGCTCTGATACCAATATTGTCACGACCCAAAATATTTGAGCCGTAACCGGCGCTAGGGAACGGGAGTGGTAGCTCCGGAACCCGTAGCAAGCCTAAAATCACAATTTATTTTTCGCAAATATAATATAAACAAATAACAACAAACAACGGAAGCAAATATACATATATATAACATATAACCAAATATATACACTAACTGTTTCAAAACCTCGCGGGCTCTAGTTACCGTACCCTGTACGAACTGGCCTCGCGGTACTATATACATCAGTTAGTATTTCAAACATCTCACTGGCATCTGGGGCCGTGGATTATATACAACGTACGTAGCCTATCAAAAAGCATATAAGCAAAGACAGCAGTTGATATATACAATTAAAATAAACTGCTGACTAGGCTACTATTCTGTTGACACAGGACCACTACTGCAGCACTCACAGAAGTCAGAAACTAACATATACAGCTGACTTCTGGACTTCAAAATTGGCCTCTAGCTAAGTCCACAAACTAAGCACCTGAAAGACATCAAAGGTGAGGGGTCAGTATTTGGGGAAATACTGAGTGAGTTGACATTTACTAACAGTATTAATATAAAAACATAGCATCGCATGTCAAGAAAATATTAATATAAAAGATATAAACATGTACTTGATCCGTGTGAAACTAATATCCTAGCATGCGACACATCTCTCGAATAATCATATATCATTCAACCCAATCGTAAATATCAATTGCGAGTCCAACTCGCTGGTGGCCCAGCCACTAGATACGGGGACTTCCAGGCTACACCGTAGCCGAGTTCACTCTCGTATCGAAATCATATACCCAATCGTAAATTTCATATTCATTAACAGCTCCCAGCTGTGTCAAGTCATTTCTCAATGCAAACATACTAGACTGACTCGATACTGGTGATCACACAGCCTATTGACACCCAATAGGTAGCTAGTTTCTTCGGATCGCATACTAGTTCTCGCATATAGAAATTAAATAAACATATAACATCCAATCAATTGTATATAATGCGATGCGTGAAAACAATATATATAATTTCATAAAATAATTTCAATATATATAATACATGAAAGTAAAATTACAACTCACAGTGACCGCAATCCAAGAAATGATATGATCGATCTGATAGTACGCTCTCGCTAGTCCGCCTCTACTGACTCCACTACTCGCTGACACGTCTGATAAATCGTTAATAGTTAGACGTGATTCTCGCATTCTTATACGTATAATACTTTTAAGTTTTATGATTTAGTTTCATTTTATACTTGTTTACGTATTCAACAACTTTAGTCGTATAAACGATTTAGCGAATACTATTTCTCATAATCGAGAATTGCTTAACGTCCTTGACGTTTTCCATTATTGTTATTTATCTAAAACGTCGAGCTAATCTCAAGATTAATGATTCTCAAAGTCCGAAACCCGTCTTTTAGAGTCAAATTACTCAAAACGTCAAACACCTAGGTCAATTACAGTTTGTATGCGCGTGGGGGCGAGTTGGGGTGCACGGGTGTGCGTTTTGGTGGGTGCACGATCGTGCAACCAAGTACACGTTCGTGCACCTCAGGGGTACACGTTCGTGTACTTATTGTACACGTTCGTGTACCATGAGAAGTACACGTTCGTGTACTTCAGTACACGATCGTGTACCTTGCTAGGTGCACGTTCGTGTACATCAGTACACGTTCGTGCACCCGTGGTACACGGTCGTGTACCACGTGCACAGCCCCGGAAATCAGATTTTCCGGGGTTTCGCCACAATCCCGACGTGCTAAACATACCCACGCTCAATACCCATATCTCGGTTTCTTTAAAAATGCCATAATAAACCCAAAAACGTCAAATTCAACCCAAAATCATACTCCTATCCAAATCAGCCAACAAATCACGTTTTTGAACCAATTCTCGAGATATTTACCTTGCTTTGATTCCCAAAGATGATAGAGTTTTCAATTCCGAAGAAATCGCCGCTTGAATCGCTCGAATCGGACGTCGAACGGAGAAACGGCGGCGAAACGACGGAAATCGGCAATGGCTTCTGTTTTCTCTCGATCCTTCTCTGATCCTCTTCCTTTGAATTTGGTTTCTTATATTTCTTGGTTAAAGGTTCACTTTGGTCCTTGTTCTTTTTGTTTCTTATCATTTATCTTTTAAACTTTTCAATCGTACGATTTAGTCCATAGCTAAATCGTTAAACTCTTTTATTACGACTTATACGTATTATTTATATCCTATAAATAATACAAAACTCGATATAACACTTTTCCGTCAAAATCCAATATTTCTATTTTCGACACAAAGTGGCTAAATTACCAATTTGGTCCCTATACCTTATTTTAGACTTTTCTCATCACTTTTCCATTAAATTCCAATTCCAACTTTAGAATTGAAATATAATATAAATTTTCTCCGTAATAACCTTTTCTAAAACCGACCTGCTAAAACTTATTTATCGGAAAACTTTCCGATATCGTCACTTCTGCGACTCAAAACTGGACACGTGGTCCAATTAGCTAATTAATTATTTTGGGGTATTACAATACTGGTATCATCTCTATCGTATCTCGTATTTCTGATATTTCTTATTTCAGTATTCTGAACGTCGATCACTAATTAAATAATGGGTTGTAGTTCGTTTGCCTGAATTATCGACGTAGTGCGCTCTCGATTACTTACATCTTGTACTATTGTACCTTTACTGACATCTTAACTGTCAGTGGATCTGATCCTATGTCTCTGTCACCTTTATCCTTTTCCATTTCCATGTGTTTACAACCATATAGAATTTGATCCATTTGATCCTCTTATCATCATTGCACGCGACGTTTTCTTCTTCGTTTCTCGATCACTTTTATCAAGTCTCTTGCGACATACGCAAGTTGTTCGGACTTTCTCAGCTCTTATTATTTTAACCAATTTCATAGTGTTCTTAATCCGTATTAGAATTCTTATACTTTATCGTTCACGCCATATCCCTTTTGCGTATCTTACTTTCATCTTCTATCCTCTGTCTCGATTTATCTGATATCACTTTCTTTAGTATGGTTCAATTCTGATATTGAGTCTCTTCTTCGCATTCTTTCATGTATCTCAATGCACGAACTTTAATCACATATTAAGTATATTCGATACTATATAGCGCATCTTAATCCTCCATACATGTATCTATGTTCTTCCTTTGAAGGTCATTACTAACCTTCCATAACAATCGCGTTACGCTTTGACTCTTTGTTAATCAAATCTAAAAATTAAGGTTCGCCACTTCATAATCATTTACTACATGTATACTTTTCACATTTCACTTATTCCATTTCATAATTGAAATATTGTGGTGGAAATTTTAACTCTTTATCCACTTATTGCAGTACTTGTTGTTTATCTCTCGATCTTTCTCGATTATCTTTAATCGGAGCTAATGATAGAAAGAATTACTTAAGTCGGGTCACAAACTTAGTTCATATTATTTGACCTATCACTGCTCTAATTGCTTGTCGAAACTAATCATGGGTTGAACCTTTCATCGACATCTTGATCAACAATACTATTTGTCCTTTATCCGCTCGATATGTACGAGCATCTTACTTTACTTTTCCTAGAGGGTCTAGCATACCGCTTGATCCATTAAACTCTTTTAGTCTTGACTTATGTATACAAATATCAAACTTCTACAGGTGTCCCCTTTCTTCATGTTGATATTGTCTCTGTATCCATCGTCCTATTATTGGCATACAATTCCTTATATCAGTTACTTTTACTGCTAACTAATTCATATTGACGTTGGGTTGTTGTGACACCCCCGATGCCTGTACATTTTTTTACTTCGTCTTACTAGGTTCCCATTGGCCTTCATCTCTTTTCAGGCCATTACCGGCCAAATGAACTGGGTTACATTTGCTTTTGTTACTTCGATTTTCTTCTCGCGCCTCATACACTTTCCGTATAACGGCACGTGTTCACGCAGTTCTTTGTTCATAGTATAGCGATTATATAAAGGAATCCTGATGAATTCCTTATAATATAACACCTACTAGTCATCACATCTAACTTTTGTCCACGTAAGTTGGACTTTAGGAACGTCTCCTTCCCGTAGGCTTTTCTAGGATTACGTCTCTTATTGCAAGTCTTATAAGTGTTCTGACTCATTATAGACTGGCAAATTATCAAAACATATACTCGCGTTGTATATGTTATACGCATATTACTATCGTAGCTATAAGCATCTATGTTGACCGAATTCAAGAAAATCAGTGTCCCCTAGATTTCCTTGATTACGTATCGTAACTTAAGTCTTGCGAGCATTCCGCTCACATGGACTTAATCAAACATCAAGAGTACATAACATACATGTTCTATACGTTGTTAATCGGATATGCTTTACTATTCGAACATAGCTACTATTCTAGTCGTATACTAGTTTGTTTAATAAAGGCTAAGTTCATTAGCTAGAGGCACAAATCCTATGTTCTCACAATTATACGTATTTATTCGCCTCGTAGCTTTGATCGCAGCTTGCTCGCGAGCACTTCACTTCCGTCACAGAGTTCTGGTCTAGGTATACTTACATAAAGACAAAACTCCTTGAATTTTTTTTCTTCAAATAAAACGTCTCGTTTCGAAATTCAAATTAAAATTCCATTTAAATTTTAGCAAAATTGTGCACTAGGGTGATGACGTCTCTCATCCCCAAAGAGTTGTCACAACTCACCTTTTCGTCTGAGCATAATGCATATGATGCATGTACTATTAATGCATGTCTTCATTTATTATTCTCTTCATTAATTATGTATGTAGTGATGCATTTCTATCAATGTCGTGGCAATCACACATTTCTATATCGGGTCTAAGCACAATTATGCTTTCAAAATCGTTTAAACAAAACAACTTGTAGAAGTTGTAAACTTTGAGTTTTGTAAGTTCTCTAAACCTTTGAACTCTGTATCCGGCAAGTTTTCCCACTTCTATAGTTTCGTTCTTCTTCCTCATACACATTTGACGTCTCGATCGATTGACTTCAATAGCATCTCTCGCGTTATTCGATGCTAACCACGTACGCATTACTATCAAATCATAGCAATATCAACTATATTCTATTCATAGGAGGCATTACATCTCTTAAAGGATTCATCTAAATAAGCATATCACGCAAGCACATCTTATCGAAAACAAGCTATACGTATATATCACGTATATACGTGTCACAAGAAGCAAACAAGCATTTCGCAAATCAATTTATCATACTTATCACAAAACAACAATGCAAAGTACTTGGATCAGACAGAACTCAACTCTAAAGCTGCAGTAGTTCCTAGGTCACTTAACTAACAAAAAACATATTAGCAGAGGTAACTGGACCAACTGCTCTGATACCACAATTGTCACGACCCAAATTATTGAGTCGAGACCGGCGCTAGGGAATGGGAGTGGTAGCTCCAAAATCCGTAGCAAGCCTAAAATAACTATAAATTTTTCATTTAAAAGTATAATATTGTATATAAAACATTTTTGGAAAACTCTTTTAATTACTACATTTATATATATATATTAAAATATTATATTAAAGATTACAATACAAAATACTGTTTGAAATCAAAGCGTCTATCTAATACTGACACCTACTGACTACTGCAGCTCTAGAAACTCATACTCTGTGCAAGTCAATCGACTTCTGGCACAATGAAGATGGTTTGTCTGATCCGACTCTGTCTACCTGAAAAACATCAGAGTGAGGGGGTCAGTATTTTGGGAAATACTGAGTGAGTTTGCAAATTATTAACGGTATTATTAAAATTATAACATCGCATACTCAAAATATAATTTATGATTTTTCATTTCATAACTATTATACTTAACCTCATCCACCTGACATCGATAGCGAAGCCAACCGATGTATCCTACATGCCTAACATCGATAGCGAAGCCAACCGATGTAAGTGATACGCCTGACATCGATAGCGAAGCCAACCGATGTGTCCCATATGCCTGACATCGATAGCGAAGCCAACCGATGTAACTGATACGCTTGACATCGATAGCGAAGCCAACCGATGTGTCTAATACGTCTGACATCGATAGCAAAGCCAACCGATGTATATAATTCGAATCGCACGAACTAATCTCTCATATCTCATGCAGACCATAGACATTACCACAAAGTTGATATATCAAATCAATCAAACATAACAACATCCCATACAAACAAATCATAATAATGCGATGTATTTGACAGAAATACTTATCATATATGAAATTATCTTTTATAAATAATACGCGAAAGTAAGATGCAACTCACAGTGACCGTTATTCCTTATATCCGAACGTAAGCTCTAGAAGACTGGTCCGTCAATCCTCGTCGAGCTTCTTGGTTCGTCCTACTCGTAGCTCGATAGTCCGTCACATCTATCATAGGATTCTATCGTCAAAACATAAACTTAGAGAATCCTATTCTTAAAAACTGCACTAGATACCTAACACGACAAAAGCACGAAACATAACCGTCGTGCTCTAAATGTATCTTTCTCTAAGATCTCTATTCATATTTTGATCACTCATCATGCTAATGTTCATTGCTATAATGTCTTATTAATATTCATTTTAAGACATTTGTCAGAGTTCTACACCCATATTATGCCATCGGAAGCCAATTTTCTCTCCCGGAAGTCCCCCGGAGGTCACGATCGAAGTAGGGCACGTCGTGCTAGCTTGGCACATCGTGCCCTTCCTTGTGCACGTCGTGCACCCCTAGTGGTGCACGTCGTTCACCCCTAGTGGTGCACGTCGTGCCCTCTGGTGGTGCGGTCGTGCACCAGCACGATGTGCTGAAGTGCAGCACGTCGTGCCCCCTTCGTGTACGACTCCAAAAACGTTTCCGAACCATTTCTGAAGTCTTAAAACACTCAAAACTCATCCTAACACATACCCAAATCATCTTAACACAAAACCCATCAAGAATCCTAACAAAAACGATGAAAACGACTTGATTTCCGACGTATCGATTCAAACGTAACTTCTTACACAAAACAGCCTATAAAAACATCATTGCACCACCAATTACTGAAGTATTACCTTGATATGATGCTTAAGATCAGTAGAGCATTCAATTCCGGAGAGATCGCCGCAAAAATCGTCCGAAACGGACGCCGAACGGAGAAACCTTGAAGGAACGACGGTGAGAAACGATGAGATGAACGTAGCCTCTGGAATCTTCTCCTTTCATCTGATTTCATATCATTCATATCTCATTCTTTATATAATATGGCTAAAGTTCCACTTAAATCCTTGTTTTCTTTATTTATTACAATTTTATCCTTTGAACTTTTCTTTTGTTCAATTTAGTCCATCGCTTAATCAATTAACACTTTAGTCATAACGTATACGTATTATTTATATCCAAATAAATAATACTAATCCAAAATTATTATTTTTCGACAATAATCTTTTAATTGCTATTCTCGAGACTAAATTGGCCAATTTACACTTTAGTCCTTAAACTTTGCAAAAATTGCAATTTAGCCCAAAACACATCCGCGTCCAAATTTTAAAAGGTCTCCGATTGACCCGAAACCTTTACCACATATACTATAAAACATTTCGCGGACCTTGGCGAAACAATTCCCCTTTTCGGGACTTAACTGGTTAAATTACCACTTTAGTCCCTGAACTCTAGTTTGGGACTTTCCTTGACATTTTTCCTTTTAATTTAAATTCCAACTTTAAAATTGGAATATGATATTAGATTCCGCATAATTACTTTCCCAAGACCGACCTACTAAAGACTTATTTACTTTAATTTCTTGGAAATTATTCCCGATATCGCCACCCTGGCGAATCAGAACTGAACACTTGGTCCAATTAAATACTTAAATATTTTGGGGTATTACACTTTTAATATAAATAAAGTTAACTCCGCCTGTTTTATACCTTTTTGAAGGAAAATATGTTTAGCTGTCAAAGTTCAATTTTATTCTAAACAATCGAATCAGATTATTTAACAATGTTAATGGTATAAGGTAGCAAGGGTATGTTCGATCATACGTTTAAAATATATATTAAAGTCAAGCGGAACTATAAAATTATGAACTAATATTATAAAATTTTAACACTCTATTATATTTTATTTTAAAATCTCTTTTCCTAATTGAAAAAAGTGTTCAAATTTATATTACCCACTCTAGCTCATCCGGACAGTCCGATTTTTCGTCTACGGCAATAAGGAGTAAAAGATTATTTTAAAAAGACTTAATGTCCCAAAAAAAAGCCGACCTTTTAGCCCCTTTTTAATTTCACTCCGACGTTGTAAAATCGCCAATTGTATCCAAATTCATACCGTTGGGTTTTAATTGTGCCCAATTTTTTAAATTGAACTTTTTTCCATTAGAAAGAATTTCCAAAAAAACTCTTATAAATGACTTATTTGAACTCTTTTCTATTTGAAAAATTTAAAATAATGACTTATTTGAACCTTTTTCAATGGTAAAAAGGTCAATTAAGTACTAACGGGTATAACTGAAAGTGAAAAGTGTGGATTTGGGTACAATTGGTGATTTTACAACGTTATGGTGAAATTGAAAAGGGGTTAAAAGGTCGAGATTTTTTGGAATATTAAGCCTTTTTTAAAAATAATAAACTATTATAACATTTTGCTATTTTTGTTTTAAATTGATTGTTTTTACATTTAAGAGGAAGGATGAAATCTTTTTTAAAAATTAGATTTCACATAGATTTAAAGGATTTTTTTAAAAAAACTATATGAATTTTTTTTATAAAAATATTGAAAAAATAAACAAAAAACACTAAAAAACCACTTAAAATACACCTAAAAAATAATTAAAAAACACTCATTCAACAAAAGCCAATAAAAATCAACGGTATATTGGTCAATATTGAATAATGAATATAATACATGTTGACCTTGCGCTGACCGGAAATTTTTCCGGCCAAAATGCGGCGGCCGCTCATCAAACTCCCGGGCGTTGCTACGATGTTTCATGTATTTCTTTTAAATGTAGCACTTCTATAAATAACAATTAAAATAAAGCAAAAAAAATACTAAATTAGTAAAATATGAGTGTAATTAAGAATTTTCACAGTAATTTTGTAAATAAATTTTAAAAAATACTAAATAATATATTTTTCTCTGATTTTAAATTCATGAATATTTCTAAAAATATACTAAAAATGCCTAAAAGAGCTAAAAAAACATAATCTGAATGTTGGTAAAATATGATGAATCCCACATTATGTTCTCTAATCTACTAATAGTCCCCCTCTATAAAAGACAGCAGAAACAGAAGAAGTAATTCTAGTATTTGATTTGTATTTTCAATTTTGCTTAAATTAGTGTGTTATGTGATTGGCCAAATAAAAGAAAAACTAGAAGAAAACAGATGTTAATTTCCATCATATACATAAAACGCGTATGACAAATTTAAAACAAACAGCACCCAAGAATTCGATTTTATCGGCTTTTAAATCGCTTTAAAAAAATCCCATTGTTCCCCAACTCCTTTCTTTTTCTTTCAACCCAATCACCCATGACTCCTCGCTTTTCAATCCGATTCCCCTCTTCAAAGCCCAAGCCGCAGTCGCCGGGCGAATCATCTCCGGACAAAGCGAGGGGCGACAAAACGAAGCGGTTAGGGGAGGTTGCCGGAGGGACAGCGGCGGGGTGCGCGGCGGTTTGCTGCTGCTGCCCCTTTACGTTGATGAATTTCTTGGTGCTGGCGGTGTTCAAGGTGCCGGCGTGTCTGTGCAAGAAAGCCAAGAGACGACGGCGTTTGAAGAAGAAGAAGAAAATGCAGGCTCTGCTGTCGCCCGGACCCAGTTGTAGTAGGAATGATCTGTGTATAGAGACGCTGGAGAGGAAAGTTCGCGGCGGCGATGGGCGGGATGATGCGGGAATTGAGGCCGTTGATTTGGAAAAAGAGATGTGGGACCGGTTTTTTGCTACTGGGTTTTGGAGAAGCCCTTCTCAAAGCAGTAGAGTTTGATTTTGTTGTTATATGGAAACTCAGTGGCACTGTCTAATTGGATTCAATTTCACAATTTGGCTTTTGTTTTGATTAACATAACTAGTTCTGTGTTGATTGCTGATGATACTTGTGAATGTGATGTTCTACTTTCATCTAATTTTTAACTTGAGATACTAAAAAGATCAAAAAAAATTCTTTTACGTACTTTAGCGTTTTAAATTCCGTATCTTTTTTTTTTTCCAAAGATAATAATATATAGGCCTAATGTCTTAAAAAACCCCGACCTTTTAGCCCCTTTTCAATCATACCCTGACGTTGCAAATTTGTCAATTTTACCCTATTTTGCATTTTTCTGTTTCAATTGTACCCTGAAAAATTAAATTAACGTCTTTTGCGTTTGAAAATTTGTTTAAAACATTCTACATGTCTCGCATATATTAATTGTATATTTTTAAAATTTATTTAAATTTAGTTAAATTAATTAAGAATTTAAATTAGTGTTAATTTGATTATGGTTTTTAGTTAGTTTTTAAAAATAAAGGACTTATTTGTACTTTTTTGAATAAAAAAGAATTTAATTTCATGTTTAGACTTAATTAATTGAATGATTTCATCATTTAAGTAAAAAAATTAACAAAAATTAAAATATTCGGGTACAATTGAAAACGGAAAATTCAAAAGTGGGTAAAATTGACAAATTTTCAACGTCGGGGTGGAATTGAAAAAAAGTTTAAAGGTGAGGGGTTTTTGAGTGATTAGGCCTAATATATATATATAAAAAAGGGTCATTTCTTGAAGATGATGAACTATTCTTAAACAACAGAATTAAAATGGACTTAGCGGCTACTAATTGAGCTATCTAATTGAAGCCCCTCTTGCTTAAGTAATATTATAAAAATACTTTCCACATGTGATATAAACACCCATGAAAGGGGAAATAAACACCCAACTGGGGATGAATAAACACAACAAACTACCAAAAGCAACTTGATAAGAATTGGCAATGATATAAAATAACCAGTTAAGACAAATTATGTATCTAAAAGTTGATAACTAATGACCTAACCTTTATAATTTTTGGCGAATTCTCTCAAAACATTTTTCTGTAACCTAGTTGTCGGTGTGCCTTACCGAAACAAAAGTTATAAGCCACACGTCGTATAATGTGTTGAAAAACATCAAAAGATTATATCGTTTTCTTCTTCACAAAAACGATATTGTTTTAATGTTAGGAAATGAAAATGACCGATTTGATTCCTCTCCCTATCTTCTTTTCTTCACAAAAATTGTGATTTCCACATTAGTAATAATCATGTGTAAATATAGACACCAAGTGAGGAGTGTAGTTTCTAAATTCTAAAATTTTTTGCAGGTCCAAGTCATCGTTTCTAAATTCTAAATTCCCTATAACGATTCACAAATTCAGCCCAAGTCATCGTATCCATCGTTGGCTGAATATGGTGCTGAAACCAATCCTTTGCAGGTCCTCGCATTTACATTTCCACCATAATGATGGATTGTCTATCGTTAGCTTGCAGACGTCGAGCGTTACGTTCCACCTCTTCCAGGAAGTCCAGAGCATCTTCAGAACCGTTAAACTTAGTTGGCTTAAGGCCAATATAAGCCAAAATGCTATCCCGATCGGTATAAGCAACGTTACGTTGCTGTTGCTGTTGTAGTTGTTCACGATGCATATTCTGTACCTCAGCCTGATTAGCTTGCATAGCCACAACTCCCGTACGAAACTAATTTAGGTCGAAACCTAGAACGTTAGGTTGTTGAGCTTGCACTTGCACCCCTGGTGCCTGAGCATGGGCCTCTTAGCCTTCACCTCCTCCGTGAACAGAAGACTCATCTTGAGCTTCTAGAAGTACATCATGTGCTCCTTCTGCAACATTTCGCGCTGCAGCGGCAGCTCGTTCTTCTTCTTGTCATTGGTCAGACATCCTGACCAAGACAAACATCGTTACATAGCCACACAAACGCATATCATCGTAAACGTAAATCGTATATAACGCGCATCTCATCACATGCGAATAAGCAAACATTAACAGACTCACATCCACGAGGGAAAGCTGAAAGTTTGAAAACCAAACGAATATGTAACAAAGACAAGACTCGAATCCTATGTGCTGCAGTAGAATCCTAGGAATTCAATCACTTAACACATAACCGATATGAGCAATGGTATCTGGACCATGCTCTGATACCAACTTTGTCACGACCCAAATCTCATGGGCCGAGACCGGCGCTAGGGAATGGGAGTGGTAGCTCCGAAACCCGTAGCAAGCCTAAAAACATAAATAATTTTTTCGCAAATAACACATGTCATGCATGACAGACAGAAACACATGTCATGCTATAAACATGCTAGGCCATACATCATCATATGGCAGCCACAAACGATAATAATGCAGCAAGCATAATACATACATAAGTTTAAAATATCAGAGTTATATTTACAGAAAATCGTTTGGTACAAAATAAAACACAAAACCTATCTACTGCAGCTCTAGAAGTAAAGTACTGTTTCTTTACATACTTTCAAAATATCAGACTTCTGAAACAAGGATAGAAGTCCGTCACTTTAAAAGTTCTTTTCACCTGAGAGGAAAAACTGTGAGGGGTCAGTATACGGGAATATACTGAGTGAGTTCATACTATTTACTAATAAGCATTCATATAAAACATAAAACAATGCAATAAACATTTAAATCACGTGTAGCCGAGTAAAAGATCCGATTGAAACCATAATCTTTGAACATGCCAAACGTGCATAATCCAATCAAACTGATCCAAGTGGCCCGGTCCCGAGATAATTCAACCGCGGCCCGTCTCTTAATCCCAAGTTGTGGTCCCGAGATAATTCGACCGAGTTCAACCCCGTATCTATCTTTCACATATCCAACTTTCGTATTCATATTCATAATCATAAACAAAGCTGTGATTAATCGAAACTGGTGATCACGCAGCCCTATTACCGCCCAATAGGAAGGCACTTTCCATCGGATCAATACTGGTTTCAAATCAAACATGTATGTATTTCATATAAAACATTTGCATTGAAAACATTCGATTCAAACGTGGAGCAATATAAAATATTTGCTTGTGTAAATACTTTAATAGTAAATATATATAAACTCATTGAAATTGCTATCTCAAAATACTACGGTGCTAAAAAAACCGTCAAGCTTCCCGAGCTCCTGGTCCAGCTGCTGCTTGCCTCACCGGATCTAAACGATTTCACATCAATAGCTCAAATCAGAATCCTATTCTAGGATTGACTCTAGACTCAAGACACGAAACGTTTAACTTATCGACCATCGTGCTTCTCACGTATTCTATCTTGATTAATGGTTTCTAACTCGTTTCGGTTTGAATTACTCTTCTGAGTTGATTATCGATTAATCTCGTTAGGTCAAACAATTCAAATTAATCGATAACTAATCTATCTCGATCACGACATGTAAATACGGAATGAAATTTGAAACTAAACTGTCGGGTAGCATGCTGTGCGAGCGCACGTCTCACTATGCGTTTGCACATCAGATTGTGTGTTAGCACAGTTGACTGTGCGTTCGCACATTCTGTCTCAGACTGTGCGATCGCACAATCCCGCTGTGCGTACGCACAACACCTTTGCGAACGTATAGTGTGCTGTGCTACGCACTGTTCGGGTTTTTCAATCCCTGGCTCGATTCCGACGTGCTTTACACCTAATTCTGCATACTCTACATTCAAACAACCCTCAACATCGTCAATAACGTGAAATCCAAACTTTAAAACACTAAAATCAATCTTAAATCGGTAAAACGATAAAACCGCTCGATTACCCTAAACTTTAACTCGATATTCCATCACATCCATCCAAATAAACGGTAAAAAGATGTGCTTACCATTATTCGCCACTCAAATACGATCGATTCGAGCTATAGAACGTCGAAAACAGACGAGAAGCAGAGATCGAGCGAGAGAAACGATGAATTCGACAATGAAATGAAGAAGCTAAGGTTTTGGGTTCTGGAACCTTCATTTCATATTCTTAATCTTATATATAATTGGCTAACTTACATTTTGGCCCTTGAACTTGTCAAAAGTTACAATTTAGTCCATAACTTAACCGCGTCCAAATTTTAAATGATCTCTGATCGACACGAAACTTTAATCGTAAATATTATAAAATATTTCGCGGACTTTGGCGAAATAATTATTAAATCAGGATTTATATTTTATTTTATATTAATTTTCCAAGTGTTTCCTTAAATCCCCCTAATTCGCTTACTAAAAATTATTCAAAATTTCCAATATTATTAAATTAAATCCATTTTAATTTAATTTATCGGAATTTACAACAAGTGGCACCATTTAATTGTTTTAAAATATTCAGGGTATTACAAATTTTTTTTTGGCAACGCGAGAATGTTTAGGAGTTTATTTCAATATCTCCTTGCTATGGACTCGAAGGATAACTTAACCAGGGAATTATATGGTACTGTGCGTTTGAAAGTCATGGTGGATGTCTCTAAGCCCTTTCGAATAGGCTTATTCTCTAGGGACTCTGATGGTAATCGTAACTTTGTTCGCTTTATTTATGAACGAATGCCAGATGTGTGCTTTAAGTTTGGAATGCTAGGGCACTATACTTCTGAGTGCAAGGAGGCAGTCCATGAGATTAGTGAGAAAGGAGTCCCGAAATACGGTATGTGGATGAGGATGGGGTTCTCAGCAAAGACTGACAAACCAGGGTATTATGGCCACAAAACCAGCTCTTCCACGGTGGTTGTTGCTGACATCCTTGCTGCTACCAAACTTTTGGAAACCCACAAAGCTGCCCAACTTGTGATTAAAAACCTAGCTTCTTACAAACCACTACCGTTGGATCCTAACATCTCTACTGAATTTCCTGAGCTTTCTATTGGTCATCCAAGAGGAATTTTATCTAATACTTAAAACCCTTAAGGAATTGGGTATGCTGCATGTGTTCATAAAGAACTCTAAGAAGATTGCGGAAACCTTTCCTGTGGAAACTCCACCAGTGCAGTATCGAGACCCAAGTAAGTATACTTCTAATGCATCTCCTCCCTTCCTCTTTACTTCACTTCAGTCAGCACACAGTTCCTTGTTGATACATATCCAACGTAACAAAGCTACTCAGCTGCCCCAAGATTTATCCCAAATTATGTGGTAAGAAATATGCTACCAGTAATTACTACAAGCAACCCTCAAAGTGCTGCTGCTCATGAGGGCCAGAGGCTTCCCTTCACATCACCTCTTTGGAAGCTGTGTAGGAAAGCAACTGCGAGAGAGGCCTGACCCGTTACTAACCAAGATGGGAGTGAGCTTGTACACAGGAGGAACTCAGTGGTCAGACAAGAAGAAGTTTCATGTGATAACTTTTCCAAGAGGGGACGAGAGGAGGAACCATCTGAGATGATAAAGAAATCACGTTTTATCCCAGAATCCAATGTGGTGGAGGGTACCAGCCTTAATGGACCCCATAGGGATATATGAAAGTTTTGTGTTGGAATTGTCAAGTTGTGGGGAATCCCTTGACACTCTATAACTTCAAAGAGATCGTTAAATTCCATTCTCCCGACTTGGTTTTCCTTTCCAAAACCAAAAATAAAGACCTGGTGGTACAAAAGTTTTTGCGTAGGGCTGGTTTCAGAAACTACACGTTGTAGGAACCAATTGGTAGCTCAGGGGATTTGGCTTTGTCTTGGAATACTAGTTGTAATCCTATCATTATTAGTCTAGATGCCTTTTACATTCACTGTACTGTTGTTAATGTAGTTGATGGTTGTATATGGAATTTTATTGGAGTGTATCTTTCTGTTTCATATTCTGAACGTATCTAGCAGCTTAATTTCCTTCAACATTATTACTTGAATTTGGCGGGTCACTTGATTTTAGGTGGTGACTTTAAATGTATAAGCAATAGTAGGGAAAAGAGGGGTGGTAGACCTCCTAATTGTGGTAGTATGGAGGTTTGTAGAATTTTTAACTTGGAACTAATACTCTTGATTTAGGTTTCAAAGGTTTTCCCTTCACATGGAATAATAGACGGGTTGGGTCGGAAAACATCCTTTTACGGCTGGACAGAATTCTTGTTTCTCCAGATTGTTTTACCACTTACCCTAAGGGGTGCGTTACTCATCTTGAGGAGTTAGGATCGGATCATCGACTGATTCTCCTCGATTCTAATCCAGTGGTAAGGCGAAGTAGGCGACACTTTTATTATGATCAACGGTGGAAGGGTAATGGTGAAGCTCAGCATATTATTAACACAACTTGGAGCAGAGATGATAATGAAGGAATGAACCACTTGTCCAGAATGCAACACAAGCTGAAAAAATTGCAAACAAGAATTGTTCACCTGGGCTCGGGGGAAAAAGTTTAACGCCCAAAGAAACATAAAATCCCTTATTCAAATCTCTACTCTACATCAGCAAGGATTTGAAAACCATTAGCTCAGATTGAGGAGCTTGAAGATGTTCTAGCGGTGGAGTGTAAATGTGAAGAGCAGTTTTGGGAACAAAAGGCGAAAGTGGATTGGTTGAAGTGGGGAGATCGTAATACCGCTTTCTTTCATTCTAAGGTTGTTCAGATAAGGAAAAGAAATGATATCTCTCAACATTATAATGACAGAGGGGAGCTAAGCATAAGTGAAACACAGGTGGTGAATATTGCCTTGGACCATTTTCAAAACATCTATACCTCATCAAATCCTTCTAACAGTGTTGCTGCATTATCGGGTATGGAAAGAAAGGTCACAACTGCTATGAATCTAAGTCTTATTCGGCCTTGTTCGGACGATGAAATTCGCAAGGCATTCTTTGCTATCCATCCTCATAAAGCCCCGGGACAAGAAGGTTTAACCGGTTTATTCTTTCAAAATAACTGGGACACGATTAAGGGTGATACGTGTGCGAAAGTGCGCGACTTTTTTTGCTGGGAACAGATTACCCTGCAGCTTAAATCACACTACTATTACGCTCATTCTGAAAGTGAATTCTCCGGCTTTGATGTCCAATCTTAGTCTAATCAGTTTATGTCCGGTTTTCTACAAAATTATTTCAAAGATTTTAACTAATCGGTTACAACCCTTCATGCCTCAGATTATTGGCGAAAATCAAAGCGCGTTTGTCAAAGGTCGGAATATTTCGGACAACATTTTGCTTGCTCACGAATGGACACATCCTTTAAAAACTAGAAGAGGTTCTTTGAAGTTTGAGTTGGCACTTAAGCTAGACATGAGTAAAGCTTACGAAAGAGTTGAATGGGTTTTAATTAAGAGAGTATTGAGGAAGTTGGATTTCCACCATTCGTGGATTCGGTGGACAATGAGCTACATCTCGTCGGTTACATACTCGCTAAATTTAAATGGGACATCGCACGGGTTCATTGTTCCATCGAGAGGTATTCGAAAAGGCCATCCGCTATCGCCTTTCCTTTTTTTGCTTTGCGCAAAAGGTTTCTCTTCTTTACTATCTCAGGCAGAAACTCAAAGACACATCACAGGCGTCCAAATATCTAGGAGAAGTCCAAGCATCTCCCATTTGATGTTTGCTGATGATGCTTTACTCTTCTTTGAAGCTTCCTAGGCTCAAGCTAGACGGGTTAATGATATTTTGCAGCTATACTCCTCGGCGTCTGGGCAAGAGGTTAATCTAGAAAAATCTTCGTTATTATTTAGTCGCAATGCACTTCAAGACATTCGGGTACATCTCACTGAGCTTATAAATGTGACCAAAATGGGTGGCCAAGATAAATACCTCGGATTGCCGGCACTAGTTACTAAATCTAAAACTGAAACTTTTAGAGAAATTTGCTCGAGGGTACATAACCAAGTTGAAAATTGGAAAGGTTGCTTATTATCGTTTGGAGGTCGTGAGGGTTTAATTAAAAGTGTTGTTACGACGATTCTAGTGTATTCCATGTCATGCTTTTTTCTTCCGAAAACTATTCACAAAGAAATCAATAAAATAATTTCCAACTTTGGGGTAAGCGGAATGACGAAAGACGTATGCACTGGATTTCCTGGCGTAAAATGTGTTTATCAAAAGAAGTAGGAGGCTTAGGTTTTCGGGATTTAGAGAATTTCAACTTGGCTCTTCTCGCCAAACAAGGGTGGCGGATCATCACTCAACTGGAATCCCTCATTTCTAGAGTGCTTAAAGGTAAGCACTTCCCATATAATTCATTTGTGGAAGCAGGGAACCACTCAAATAGTTCGTGGGCATGGCGAAGCTTGTTACAAGGAAGAAAATTTCTTTAATTAGGTGTTCGCTGGAAAAGTGAGATCCGGAAATTATGTTTCCATCCATAATTCGTCTTGGCTGCCTACCAAGTCTCCCTTCACACCTTCTACTTCAACTGTATTACCTAGACATGTTTTGAGAGTAGTAGATATGTTCACGGCAAATAGAAGACTTTGGAATGTTGATTTAGTCGAGGCTTGTTTTGAGCAGTCCGACGCACAAATCATCTTGAACATTCCTATAAGTATAACAGTGCAAGAAGATCGTGTCATCTGGAATTGGTCTAAGCATGGGCGTTTTACTGTGAATTCTGCTTATCATCTCTCCTTTGAAGCATCGTTAGGCAGATCTTCTATTCAAGACCGGTCTGGATAGTGGCAAGCTTTTTGGAAACTACATCTGCCTCCAAATGTGAAATGTTTCATCTGGAAATGTTTGCGAAATGGACTTGCCTGCAATGAGAATATCCATAACCGTCTTCCGGAAAAATATGGTCTTTGTCCGAGATGTAATCATTCAGAGTCCTTAGAGCATCTTTTTTTCTCTGCCTTTTTACGGAAGCTATTTGGATTGGTTCAGAAATTAGTCACCATATTATCAGTGTGAATCCATCTTCGATGAGGGACATATGGATATCGTTGACTGATAAACTTCATGATTCTACAAATAGAGTAGAACTGTTGTCAAAAGTTATTTGGATAATGTGGTCCATTTGGAGAGCAAGAAATGCCCTCATTTTTCAAAATCTGGATAGTAATCCAGTGTTGATTCTTTAAGAGGCATCTCACGTCCACAATGAGTTTGTTGCAGCAATGAGAAGAAGGAATCTGATGGCTAGGAATCCGAACATTACTCAATCTGATTCACTTCCTTTGCGCTGGGTTCTGCCGCCGGCAAGTGGCCTTAAGTTCAATTTTGATGGGGCCTTTCAGGAAAATTCGCAGTGCGGAATAGGAGCTTGCGTAGTTCGGGATCACACTTGAATGGGAGTAATTCCCTTGCCAGGCGTTTCATAAATGTCCATTCTCCGGCTTTAGTAGAAGCAATGGTACTCTGTGAGTCTATTTTGCTAGCGTCTCGAATGCGAGTTCTGAATCCCATCTTTGAAGGTGATGCAAGGTTCATTATTGACGCCTTGAATGTTAATACCTCGGCTGATGTTAATTGTGAGATTGTTATTGATGATTGTAAATTGCTTTGTAGTAAGAGTAATTTTAGTGATTTCCGTTTTGTTAAAAGAAGTTGTAATTGGGCGGCACATATAGTGGCTAAAGAAGCTCCCAGAGATTCCGTTTTTTGTAACAACTCTCAAACCTAAATGGTGCGATTAGAAGCGAGACTTTCATAGTCGAATTTTATTAAAGATTTCATCTTTCCGGGAAAAAAACATAGGGATGGCAATGGGGCGGAGTGGGAGTGGGGAAGCTATCCCCATCTATGTCTCCGCTTCTATGGGGAATTCCCATCCCCGTCCCCATTTATTTAATGGGGATTAATCCATCCCTATCCCCATGGATTCCCCATCCTCATGGGGATCCTCACATCCCCGTATAATTTGAATATAAATATTTAAATATTTTTATTATATTTATAAATATTTGAAAAAACAAATATGAACTATTCAATATCAATAATATTACATATTATAAAATTAAATTATTTCAAACATTAAATAATCATCTAAAATATTCAGCAATTTTAAATATTAAAATAAAATAATCAAAACAAAATAAAAAATTCTCTAAACTTTTTTATTTCGTTTTGTAAGTAATTAAAAGTCTTTTTAAAACAGAAAAAAAATTATTTTCTCTTAAGTAATTAAATTATTAAAAATTATTAATAATATATCAAAAATTGTAATAAAATTTGTATAAAAATAGACCCGATTTTCCATGGGGAAGGGGATCCCCATGAGGTGGGGACTTGTCACGACCCAATTTCATGGATCGCGACCGGCGCTAGGGTATGGGTATGGTCGTACCGAAACCCGTAGCAAGCCTCGCGGAAAACCTTATATTCAATATAACCTGCAAGAAAACCAATGCTCGGGGGCAACCGAGACTTCAGCCTAAGTCTAACAACTTATATAGCAGTTCTAATATAATTACTTAATAGCAATTCGAAACTATGAAACATGCCTCATATAATAAATAATCCAATGTAACATACCAAAGTATAATAATATAAAAGCTGTACCACTATGACAAACCAAAGTACAATAATAGAGACAACTAGTTCTACTGCGGTCTAAGAAGTAAAACAGTAAACTAGTCTGATAACATAAAAAAAAGACCTCCGAGGAATCAAAAGATCGGAGATGACCGACGCTCTCAAAATCATAAACCTAGAAAGTTTGGAAAACAACGGGGTCAGATATACTGAGATGAGTTCATAATGCTATTTACATTTATTAAGTTTAAAACCCTTAAAACAAATCCTTTTATACTAATATATATACTTGATTATGGAAAACAGTATTGAAATGAAATCCCAAAGTATTTAACCCAAAGTAGATGGGAACAAATCCTCATCGATTCCCAAAGTAGGCCAGACATTGGTCAGCCAATCCCAAAGTACTTACCGGTGCACACAGTCTCGATACAAGCCTATCGAGTAGCTCGTTTCAATCCAGATCCATAATCCTTAAAACAGTTCACAAACATTTGATATACTAAAATAATGTGCGGTACTTAATAAAACGGTAAATAACACTACAAACTCACTGCTTGCTTATCCACGTGAATCTTGGCAAACAGCTAACCCTGCGTAGACTCCGAAGCACGAGCAGTCGACGGGTCCAAAACACTATATAAGTCAATATCCGAAAAACCCCTAACTCTAAGAATACTAGACTACACATAGGACTAGCATTTCACAACGCAACCAAAGAATCAAACAAGGTAACCAAAATACAACCAAGTATTCATACAACCAAATAGCAAATAAGGCAAGTTAACCTTAGGTGAGTTCTTATCTTTTAAAACAAAACTAAAGTACTTAAATACTTAAATAGTCTTTACAAAACAATTACAGTTTCCAAAGTAGTGTGTTTGCCTTACTGCAGTATAGCTCAACACAACATGTTGGGAGACCACGTATAACCCGACCCATCCATAAACCAAGTTTAAAACCAAAGTCTTTAATCAAACCTTTAATGAAATCGAAGTCATTTAAAATAAGAGCTCACACCGAAACTTAATAATGCCATAAACAATTAAGCTTGCTAACACTTAGCAAGTAGCACCCCAAGTACATTTAATTATATCATCTCAAATAGAATCAATAAGATTCAACATCTTTCAAGTATCAACTCGAAGCTAAAATAGTTCAGCTGAAACCCTACCTGACATATAACACCTTGTATGCCTTATATTACTTAATTTATATTAAACCACAACTTAAGATGAACTAGCATTCCTTTAACAAGTTTTAAACCATTAAAAAAAATAGTTTCCAGCAAAGTTACTGTCACGACCCGATTTCCGCCTCGAAACCCGAGCCGAGACTGGCGCTAGGGAATGGGAATGGTTGTTCCGAAACCCGTAGCAAGCCTAAAACCTCTATAAATTTTTCGCCTCCTAAATATAAATATATATAAATCTAGATCGTACCTCGCGTACGACCCGTTTTCAGAAAACACCGTTAAAACATTTTTCCGTTTAACGTGGAAAACACATTCTGAAAATATTCATATAGGCGAAATCGCGTTTTCAGAAATGCTGGTTGAATAACCCCAGTTATTCTGACCCACGCGCATTTCTGAAAACCGGTGCGGTGGTACAGGGACTTGGCTCACGTGCCTTGCCTCGCAGGCAGCCCTGTCTCAAACCGCGCACCCGAACAATATGTTTAATAAAATATATCGAACACTTTTCTTTTCAAAGCGTTGTATCAAACATATTTAAAAACATGCACAGCAGGCACACAAACGTAAGGCCAGCTAAAACTACACACAGTGTCTTTGCAGACCAAAGACACGAAGCTTGGCCACCCGTAGGGGACACCATAAAACACCATATGCCTATTAAGTAGCCACTTATTGGAGCTAGACAAAGTCAGGTTCCTATCAGAGTATGTAGACAGAGGAACCATGACGTGGCCACAGGCATATCAAACCTATATACACTATTGCAGCATCTAAGAGTTTAAAGTGTTATTTACATAACAACAAGATAAGCTTCCCTGATGGAAAAGGATGGAAGCTCGACCAGAACCCGGTAGCTAGGTACCTGAAAATGATAAACAACAACGGGGTCAGAAATATAAATATTTCTGAGTGAGTAGATAGGTTTACAGTTAAATACCAAAATCGCATATATACAAAATATCGGTATATAAAAATATTACCAGTCCTCGATCCAAATGAAACCCTAATCCTGATTACGTTATAGTGCTATCATATATATAATGCATATGCACAACTCTTGTTTAATACAGGATGAGCTGTATACTTATGTATCACAACCCTCTTAACTCTGTATAGGGTTGCTGGGCCGGAACTAAATCACTGCCACCTCAGGACTACCCGATAGGTTTAAGCCGCTTTACAAGCATCTGGCTTAAAACCTAATCTCAACATGTATGCTTATAATATTTACCTCTCATCTAGTTCATTAACACCGGTGATCACACAGTCCTATTGTTGCCCAATAGATAGCTCGTTTCAGTGGATCTTCCTTGGCTAAGTTTCATACTTAGTGCGATTTATGGAGTTAAAACAATTGAATACTAATATTCAAAAGTAAACAAATGAACTCACAAACACCGCTAGGTCTGGAACTTAATCCTGTGGTTGTGGTCAGACTGCTGGCTAGCTGGTCGGACTAAACACACAAAGAAAACAGGATAAAATACATCAATATATGTTTCCTATAAAATTTCTAGGTCCTTAAACCCAGATCTAGGTCAAACATATAATCATATAAACACATAGCACTTATGGTCTGTTTTCTTTTAAAACCATATAATAAATTCTCGTTTTGGGAAAACGTTCTAACTTCACTTTAGAAGTTATTTTAGGTATTGCAATACCTAAAGAAAACCATTTATAGTATAGACCTAATTGTCAAAACAATTCTCGGTCATATACTAAGTATTTAGCAAAACCGATTGCTAAATCTTTAAAACCGTTTAGACGTTGACTTTAACTCTTTTAAAGTCCATTATAAACGTTTAACTTTACTTTTAAAATATCCTTTTAAAAGTCTTTAGGTTTAGGTTATAAACCCTTTTCACTTTCTTCTAACACAAGTTATTGTTTTAAAACGTTTTCGACTCAACGAAACTACGTCAAGTTCTTAGGGCAAAAAGCCCCAAAAAGTCCCCCCTTATCGACATCTCGGCATGGTGCACGATCGTGCACCTTGGGGTAGTGCACGATCGTGCACAACTGGTGCACGTTCGTGCACCCCAGATGGTGCACGTTCGTGCACCTTGGGTGCACGTTCGTGCACCCTCTCATGGTGCACGTTCGTGCACCAAATGGTGCACGTTCGTGCACCAAATGGTGCACGTTCGTGCACCCGAGTGCACAGCCCCGAGAAATTTGATTTCTCGGGCTTTCCGACGTGCTTTAACTCCATTTTTCCGCTCCTAACACGTATACACATTCCAATCTATCCATATTCACGTTCGAAACGTAAAACTAATACGTTTACGTTCGATTCGATACGGTAACCGTTTATAAACGAATATATATTCGAAATATATCGATATATATCAAAATAAACGTTTAATACGGGTATACTACCTCGATTACTTGAGTAATCGTTGAAGAAATGGAGTTAGAATCGAGAAACGGATCGAACGGCCGAAACCCTAGGTTTCCGTCGCACTGAGAAGCCTAAGCAGCTCTCTTTTATTTCTTCAGATGAAGAAATGAAATGTTGGCCTTCATTTGGCTAACATTTGGTTATATATATAAGATTGGCTAAAATACGTTTTAGTACTAGCTCAATCATGCACTTTAAACCAACTTCTAAACTAGTCGTTTGTAGTCTAAACGGAAACGACTTCCAAATTTCGTGAAAATTTTACCAAAAATCTAATAAAATATAACAAGAATAAAAATATAATTTTTATTCCCATCCGACTTATATTTTACCCTTAATAAATCATTTTTGATTTATTAAGCCCGCATTGACTGGGCTTGATAAAATTTCTGCTTCCAAATTTTATCAGATTTTCACGATAACCTTTTTAAAATATTTTGCGAATATTGGCACCAAAAATATTCGCTAGGGACTTATGAATTATTCTGCACCCAATTCATAAATCCATATTCTCTCCGTTAACTATATAACTAATCAAATTTAAATTCTAGAAATTTAAATTTGCAATCCTATAGCCATATTAAAAATTTAGGGACACTTGTAAATTAAATTTATCTTTAAATTTAATTTACCTACTCCCGTCTAATAAAATATTAGACACGTGGCTATATTTTATTCCTTAAATTTTCGGGTTATTACATTCTCTCCCCCTTATATAAATTCGTCCTCAAATTTACATATACTTACTTTTCACTTATAATCCAAATTTCACTTATACTTAATCTCACTTCATGCTTTGGAAAGCATAGCACCATCTTGACTGACGTTCTCAATCATATCTCTCTTCCTTACTGTTGTTCTTATCATCTGTTTGAACTTCCGTTCAGCAACAGATTATCCACTTTTATACTTCTCTTGATCCTATAACTCGTATGGAGTATCTTTTACTCCTTAGCTTAGCGTCCTGCAACGCATTCCAAGAACTAATCTCTAGTCTCTTTCTTGCTAAGCGATCCAAGTAGGTAGGTATAAGTTAGTACCATTTAACTTACTTCACGGTTATCGTAAAACTAGGTTACCTTTGCTAGCTTCTGATAACTCCTCTTTTAATATATCACCTTTGTCGCACATCTTTATTTATTTTATTTTCTTTCTTTTATTTTCTTTTCAACCTTAATCATTTGTTTATGGCTCATCTTATTATTGAGATGACTTTTAGTATGTTTTATGATTACTGTTTTATAAACTAACTACTCATCTTTTAATTTCCTTACATTTCTATACCTTGTATAGAATGTCCTTTTATTTACTCCTCAATCTATTGTAACTTCCTGTTACAGATTGGGTAACTAATCTCCTCTCTTTCCAGAATGTGGTTGTATAGGTATGGGTGTGGTTATAATCTAACTATCTTATCGTAAAACACCTTTTAACTTCCTTTACAATCACCGCAAAACTATACTTTCATTCCTAGTTTTTTCGGGATTTCCAATGTTAATTAGACTTCTTAACTTCTTCTCCATATACATATCTTCCTTGTTCACAGCTAACAGTTTTCATAACTGTGCTATAGCTGTTACTATCATGTTTAATTAACTGACTATCAACTGTAGCTCCATTTTCAAAACATTTTCACATTAAAACAAAAGGTTTATTAAATATTTTTCCACTTTTAGTTGGCTATGCATTATGCATTTCTAACCCGACACTCAAAATACATGTACGCTACATGTATATTCCGTTACCAGTCAGCCTAGACTTCACAGTCATATGGCCCGGTTCTCGGAATTTATCTTCTGAAATTACTGTCTCAACACCGTTTTCAAATTCATTTTGTATACATATATGGAGCTTATGTTGACAATTCCAAGCTAACTAAAGTTTATACTTACTATCGTGATCACTTGCGCTTTTGGCTCACTGCCAAAATTCACGCAAGTTTCACAGCATCACCTTCATCTTCAAGCATCATATTCCTCTCCGTTCGTCAATCGCAACGGTTAAAACTTAGATAACCGTCCTGGGATTATCATATCCCAATATCAAACCGATCTAACGGTTCGATCATTAATTACTGGGGTTTTACTACACTTTATCAGTTTTCAGATAACATCTGAAACTTACTCCTTGAGTTCTTTATTCTCATCTCTTTCTTACTTTGATAACATTCGTATCTTATGTTAATCCAAGGTTTATTATACTGTTTAAGTATATTGTTTATTTATTAAATAATTAATAATCATTAATTAATGAATACCTTGTTTGACACGACTCACAAAGTCTGTCAGTCATTAACATAATCAAGGACTCTCTTTATTCAAATAAGAACTAGTAGTGTAACCACTTGGTTCTGAGAATTATTTTCCTTTTCATCATCTTTCTTTTAGTTAATTCGTTGTCGTTTATTGGTTAAGTGCTGAGGTTTACTCCTCCCAGACTTATGAATTTTTGATTTATCTAACCACTCGTTTGGATTTAAGAGATATGTCTATTACTGACATCTGCTCTGTCTGTAAGACCTATCTCAGATCCATTTTAATTAAACACATGCGTATGACTTTGTTCACCGACAGTTACTTGAAGTCAAACTAACCGAGTTGTGTTTAATTAGATCCTACTCTCTCTTATCTTAATCGCAATTATCTTCTATTATCTACTCTTGAACTTTTATTTATCATAAAAGTCCATCACTAGACTTATCTCTTAGTCTATCTTAGAGTAAGAATGTAAATTCTCACTTCCTATTCTTCTCAATCCTTAGTAATTTCTGATGTTTCAGAATGAAACATTAGAATCCAGATCTTTATTGTATATTATGAACAATAAAAATCGCAACATCTCATCTCCGCTATCTTGTATCCTACCTTGACTTTATTACAGAGTTTTCGTTCGAGTATGCTTACATTTTAAAACAAATACAGTTTGTTTTGTAAACAAATTGTTTCTCAACAATTTATTTCACAAAATTTTGTTTTATAAACAAAAATGGTTTCTCAAACATATGTGCATATACACATATTCACCCACATACACAAGTATATGTGTGTACCAGCTGGATTTTCTTTAAATTCATCTCTTCAAAACTGTGAATCTAACAATTCACATTTTAAAACTTTTGTATAATTGTGGCTCAGGGTGATGACATCTCTCATCCCCAAAGAGTTGCTATACAATTCTCTTTCTCTTTGATATACTAATATACATGATGCATGTCCTATCAAAATCATTTTGTATAGGTATATGGAATTCAAGTATTCCTTTTTCTATAGTGATTGTTGCAATGTGCATTCATGATGCATCTGAGCACAATAATACATTCTTTTAAAACAAAACTGTAATACTCATTCTGTAAGCTTTTCTCAAACTACTTCTCCGTAACATTTCAAGTTTCTTAATCCTAATAATTTTTTTTATCCTTACTTTAGGATTATTATTGCTTCACATCATTTGGTTGTTTATCAATAATTATTGATTTCCATTTAAGGATGCACGTTTCTAACATCCCTAACTTATCAATTCTCATTTATCATATATCTTTTAATGTTTACTTGTATGTGTATTTCTTTTTGTTTAAGGATATGATTTATATTTGTAGTTTATGTTTTCCAATTCTAATATGAATATTGAAAACATATAACCAGACTAACTTAAACATTAAACGCATAACTAAATATTACCTGACGATGATCGCGAAGACGGAAACGCCTCACGAATCATCGGGCCTTTACCTCGCCCTCCGCGGAATTTCAGTTTTCCCTTATCCTTTCCCCCTCGCGGAACAAAGTAGGGGTTGTAGTGCCTCGCGGGTCCAGAGTTTCCTACCCCAGGAAATGTAGCAGTAGGTTCTTCAGGTTTGGTGTAATAGTACGGCTAGAGGGGTATATCATTCCTCCTCAACTTACTCTCTATCTGCTTCGCACGCCCAGCCAGATATGCCACAGAATCTGACTTTACCGCCATGAGTTCCTCGAACTCAGGCCCTAAACCTTTGACGTACCTACTCGCAACTTCCTCACCATCACGAACTAACTCAGGTACTTCTTCACATAAACGCATAAACTCAACAGTATATGCCTCCACATTCAAATCTTCCCTAGTATACTTATCCATATAATCCCTCAACCTATCCAAACTTTGGTTCTCTTGCACCTCCCACTCGCTCACGTATTCCCATGACTGATTCGGTGAGTGTCTTATTTGCTGTTGAACCCTCCTTAGATGGTCCACCTCAGCTAAGAACTCTTTTACCTTAAATCCCAAATAAGCCGATGTAGCAGTCGATTCAGACACAGAGCTATGGCTATTTCCAGTACTGTTTATGTCTTCATTCAACATTCTCTCTAATTCCTCTACTCCAATAGCATCCTCCCATATGTCCATGTTACATGCTGATGTTGAGTCAACAGCCTCTATGGGAACAGATGTATCAGGTATAACAGGCAAACCTGGTACATTATGTGGATCAGACCCCACATGCGTATGAGCTCTACTAGGCCCAGACATACTGAAACACATAAAATTTTCAGCATAAGTACCGTATGTAATAGTTATAGAAAAATCACATTTTCATATAACATGTATCAACTATTAAACTCATATAAACAAAACAAATAACAATCAAACACAATTCAGAGAAAATCTAACTATTTTCTCGAACAAAAATTCTGAGGAAATCTTCGCTTTGTCCTGTGTTCAAACAGAACCATTCTCCTCGAATACTGGTCATCTGTTCTGACCATTTCGCTCCATGATTGTAACGTGTTTCCAACTTAGGAACATTTCTCATATTCCATCAGTTGTAACGAGTCTCAAACACAAGAACAACTCATGTGTTCTTGATCAAAACATCAATACACACTACACACATGTATAGTTGCTATCTATAGCTGATTGTATTCAATAACTGACAACTGATCAAGACATGACTCGAATCCTATGTTGCTGCAATAGTTCACTAGGAATTCTTACGACTTCTAGTACCTCTACTTAACATATATCAGCAACAATACTTCGGACATTCAAGTCCTAAAACATTGCTCTGATACCACACTTGTCACGACCCGATTTCCGCCTCGAAACCCGAGCCGAGACTGGCGCTAGGGAATGGGAATGGTTGTTCCGAAACCCGTAGCAAGCCTAAAACCTCTATAAATTTTTCGCCTCCTAAATATAAATATATATAAATCTAGATCGTACCTCGCGTACGACCCGTTTTCAGAAAACACCGTTAAAACATTTTTCCGTTTAACGTGGAAAACACATTCTGAAAATATTCATATAGGCGAAATCGCGTTTTCAGAAATGCTGGTTGAATAACCCCAGTTATTCTGACCCACGCGCATTTCTGAAAACCGGTGCGGTGGTACAGGGACTTGGCTCACGTGCCTTGCCTCGCAGGCAGCCCTGTCTCAAACCGCGCACCCGAACAATATGTTTAATAAAATATATCGAACACTTTTCTTTTCAAAGCGTTGTATCAAACATATTTAAAAACATGCACAGCAGGCACACAAACGTAAGGCCAGCTAAAACTACACACAGTGTCTTTGCAGACCAAAGACACGAAGCTTGGCCACCCGTAGGGGACACCATAAAACACCATATGCCTATTAAGTAGCCACTTATTGGAGCTAGACAAAGTCAGGTTCCTATCAGAGTATGTAGACAGAGGAACCATGACGTGGCCACAGGCATATCAAACCTATATACACTATTGCAGCATCTAAGAGTTTAAAGTGTTATTTACATAACAACAAGATAAGCTTCCCTGATGGAAAAGGATGGAAGCTCGACCAGAACCCGGTAGCTAGGTACCTGAAAATGATAAACAACAACGGGGTCAGAAATATAAATATTTCTGAGTGAGTAGATAGGTTTACAGTTAAATACCAAAATCGCATATATACAAAATATCGGTATATAAAAATATTACCAGTCCTCGATCCAAATGAAACCCTAATCCTGATTACGTTATAGTGCTATCATATATATAATGCATATGCACAACTCTTGTTTAATACAGGATGAGCTGTATACTTATGTATCACAACCCTCTTAACTCTGTATAGGGTTGCTGGGCCGGAACTAAATCACTGCCACCTCAGGACTACCCGATAGGTTTAAGCCGCTTTACAAGCATCTGGCTTAAAACCTAATCTCAACATGTATGCTTATAATATTTACCTCTCATCTAGTTCATTAACACCGGTGATCACACAGTCCTATTGTTGCCCAATAGATAGCTCGTTTCAGTGGATCTTCCTTGGCTAAGTTTCATACTTAGTGCGATTTATGGAGTTAAAACAATTGAATACTAATATTCAAAAGTAAACAAATGAACTCACAAACACCGCTAGGTCTGGAACTTAATCCTGTGGTTGTGGTCAGACTGCTGGCTAGCTGGTCGGACTAAACACACAAAGAAAACAGGATAAAATACATCAATATATGTTTCCTATAAAATTTCTAGGTCCTTAAACCCAGATCTAGGTCAAACATATAATCATATAAACACATAGCACTTATGGTCTGTTTTCTTTTAAAACCATATAATAAATTCTCGTTTTGGGAAAACGTTCTAACTTCACTTTAGAAGTTATTTTAGGTATTGCAATACCTAAAGAAAACCATTTATAGTATAGACCTAATTGTCAAAACAATTCTCGGTCATATACTAAGTATTTAGCAAAACCGATTGCTAAATCTTTAAAACCGTTTAGACGTTGACTTTAACTCTTTTAAAGTCCATTATAAACGTTTAACTTTACTTTTAAAATCTCCTTTTAAAAGTCTTTAGGTTTAGGTTATAAACCCTTTTCACTTTCTTCTAACACAAGTTATTGTTTTAAAACGTTTTCGACTCAACGAAACTACGTCAAGTTCTTAGGGCAAAAAGCCCCAAAAAGTCCCCCCTTATCGACATCTCGGCATGGTGCACGATCGTGCACCTTGGGGTAGTGCACGATCGTGCACAACTGGTGCACGTTCGTGCACCCTCTCATGGTGCACGTTCGTGCACCAAATGGTGCACGTTCGTGCACCCGAGTGCACAGCCCCGAGAAAGTTGATTTCTCGGGCTTTCCGACGTGCTTTAACTCCATTTTTCCGCTCCTAACACGTATACACATTCCAATCTATCCATATTCACGTTCGAAACGTAAAACTAATACGTTTACGTTCGATTCGATACGGTAACCGTTTATAAACGAATATATATTCGAAATATATCGATATATATCAAAATAAACGTTTAATACGGGTATACTACCTCGATTACTTGAGTAATCGTTGAAGAAATGGAGTTAGAATCGAGAAACGGATCGAACGGCCGAAACCCTAGGTTTCCGTCGCACTGAGAAGCCTAAGCAGCTCTCTTTTATTTCTTCAGATGAAGAAATGAAATGTTGGCCTTCATTTGGCTAACATTTGGTTATATATATAAGATTGGCTAAAATACGTTTTAGTACTAGCTCAATCATGCACTTTAAACCAACTTCTAAACTAGTCGTTTGTAGTCTAAACGGAAACGACTTCCAAATTTCGTGAAAATTTTACCAAAAATCTAATAAAATATAACAAGAATAAAAATATAATTTTTATTCCCATCCGACTTATATTTTACCCTTAATAAATCATTTTGATTTATTAAGCCCGCATTGACTGGGCTTGATAAAATTTCTGCTTCCAAATTTTATCAGATTTTCACGATAACCTTTTTAAAATATTTTGCGAATATTGGCACCAAAAATATTCGCTAGGGACTTATGAATTATTCTGCACCCAATTCATAAATCCATATTCTCTCCGTTAACTATATAACTAATCAAATTTAAATTCTAGAAATTTAAATTTGCAATCCTATAGCCATATTAAAAATTTAGGGACACTTGTAAATTAAATTTATCTTTAAATTTAATTTACCTACTCCCGTCTAATAAAATATTAGACACGTGGCTATATTTTATTCCTTAAATTTTCGGGTTATTACAGTTACTTATTCAAAACAGCGAATTTAACCTTTGTAAAACCTTAATTAATCTATGATGTAGCTTTCAATTTATCTCAAATCACCCAAGGTAGGAGTTGTTATCTAACAACCCTTTTAATTATCAAAGGACAATTCCAGCTTTTAGTAATAAGTTCAAAACAGAATTTAAATTCAAAAATGTTAACCAAACTATACACTATTCCATTTAAACGATTTCTCAAAGCCACCCAATGTATTGTTTATCATCTAATACCCTATGATCCATTTCTTTGAAATTTCCAGATTTTAGTTTAATCATAAAAACATAATACTCCATCACAAATCTCACAATTTGATTTGTCTTTCAATTATAACGATTACACCCATCCACCCAAGAAACAAACACCAAACACAAACTAAAAACGACATAGCAAGATTATTTACAGATTTTAGATCAATACAAAACAGAAAATATAATCAAATCACCCAAGGTATCGAAACAATTGAGTATATAGCAATCTCTAAAAATCAAAACAAGGGATTTAAGCCACTAACCTCTTGAGATGGATTAAGAACAACAATCAAGAGAAACTCAGAAAATATAGATCCAAAGTCAGCCTACAATCAACCCATACGATTGCTAATGAATTTATAATCGATAGCAATGATAAATAATGGATTAAACCATAAGGAGAGGATTAGAAATACTTAAAATCGATAGAAATAGGCTTATGAATGATAGAAAATGACTAAGAGAAATGCTATAGCCGTTTTAGGGTTTTAGAGAAAGTGTAAAATCAG